>NC_080543.1:1902958-2232958 GCF_028640845.1 Ahaetulla prasina | reverse complement strand
CACGGTGGCTGGGGAATTTTGGGAGTTGAAGTCCACCCATCTTGAAGCATGCTGACTGGGGAATTTTGGGAGTTGAAGTCCACCCATCTTGAAGCATGGTGGCTGGGGAATTTTGGGAGTTGAAATCCACCCATCGTGAAGCACGGTGGCTGAGGAATTCTGGGAGTTGAAGTCCACCCATCTTGAAGCATGGTGGCTGGGGAATTCTGGGGGTTGAAATCCACCCATCCTGAAGCACGGTGGCTGAGGAATTCTGGGAGTTGAAGTCCACCCATCTTGAAGCACGGTGGCTGAGGAATTCTGGGAGTTGAAGTCCACCCATCCTGAAGCACGGTGGCTGGGGAATTCTGGGAGTTGAAGTCCACCCATCTTGAAGCATGGTGGCTGGGGAATTCTGGGAGTTGAAGTCCACCCATCTTGAAGCACGGTGGCTGGGGAATTCTGGGAGTTGAAGTCCACCCATCATGAAGCACGGTGGCTGGGGATTTCTGGGAGTTGAAGTCCACCCATCCTGAAGCATGGTGGCTGGGGAATTCTGGGAGTTGAAGTCCACCCATCTTGAAGCATGGTGGCTGGGGAATTCTGGGAGTTGAAGTCCACCCATCCTGAAGCATGGTGGCTGGGGATTTCTGGGAGTTGAAGTCCACCCATCCTGAAGCATGGTGGCTGGGGAATTCTGGGAGTTGAAGTCCACCCATCATGAAGCACGGTGGCTGGGGATTTCTGGGAGTTGAAGTCCACCCATCCTGAAGCATGGTGGCTGGGGAATTCTGGGAGTTGAAATCCACCCATCTTGAAGCATGGTGGCTGGAGAATTCTGGGAGTTGAAGTCCAGCCATCGTGAAGCATGGTGGCTGGGGAATTCTGGGAGTTGAAGTCCAGCCATCGTGAAGCATGGTGACTGGGGAATTCTGGGAGTTGAAGTCCACCCATCTTGAAGCATGGTGGCTGAGGAATTCTGGGAGTTGAAGTCCACAGGTCTTAACTTTGCCAAGGTTGGGAAACACTTCATGAATGCAGCTCATCCACAACTTGCAACCATTTGTTGAGCAACCATTCAAAAGCACAATGGCCCTGAAAAAAAGGGACTATTGACTTGACCTCGCACTTACGACCGTTGCAGCATCATGGTCACATGATCAAAACTCCGGTGCTTTGGCAACTGGCATGTACTTATGACGGCTGCAGCATCCCAGGGTCTCTTTGCAATCTTCTCAGCTGGTTTTTGACAAGTCAAATCACTGGGGGAAACAGGATTTATTTAAGGACCTCGTGATTCACTTAACAACTGCAGCTTAACAACCGTGGTCATAAAATCAGTCACGGCTCCCTTACCAACCACCTCGCTTTAGCAATGGAAATTCTCTTCTCATTTGTGGTCTTAAGTGGAGGACTATCAGAAAATGCAAAACGGGCTGCAAGCTGTTTTATTTCCATTCCGTAATAAAAATTACCACATTCCGCTTTCTCTCCCCTCTCCCGTCTTCCTTTCAGAAGCTTTGCTGGGAGTTGGTGATAAATTATGGATAGCAATCAAACGAGAAACATCAGCCTGAATGTTTGATATCTGGCTGTGTAATAGATCGGGATTAATTTTATTTTCATTTATTATAAATGCCCGGCTCTTGAGCAGCGAAGGTAGCTCTTTTGCATTCCTGCTTTATCCATCCATCACAGGTTACATCCATCCGTTCCACTGATAATAAACCACTGAAAATAAAGGTATTTTCAGAAAGTTCAGAAGGAGAAGGAGGGTGAAAGAGGAGGAAGAAGAGGAGGAAGAGGAAGAAGAAGAAGAGGAAGTGGAGGACGGGAGAAGGAAGAGGAGGAGGAGGAAGAAAAAGAGAAAGAAGAAGAGGAGGAGGAGAAAAAAGAAGAGGAGGATGAAGAAGAAGAGGAGGAGGAGGAAGAAGAAGATACTTGGTTGACACCTAGGATGCTGGCTAAAGAGACATGGTGGCTCAGTGGCTAAGACACTGAGCTTATTGATCAAAAAGTTGGCAGTTCAGCAGTTCGAATCCCTAGTGCCACGTAACAGGGTGAGCTCCCGTTCCTTGTCCCAACTTCTGCCAACCTAGCAGTTCGAAAGCAGGTAAAAAATGCAAGTAGAAAAATAGGGACCACCTTTGGTGGGAAGGGAACAGCGTTCCGTGCGCCTTTGGCGTTGAGTCACGCCGGCCACATGACCATGGAGACATCTTCGGACAGCGCTGGCTCCTCAGCTTTGAAACGGAGATGAGCACCGCCCCCTAGAGTCAGGAATGACTAGCACGTATGTGTGAGGAGAAACTTTATCTTTACCTAGGATGCTGGCAGCCACCTGTATCAACCATTAGCACCAGTCAATCATATTTGTGATACATTTTTAAATATTCAGTTGATTGAATTTTATGTTTAAAGAATAAAAGAGGCGACGATGATGATGATAACAACAATAACAATAATAACAGTAGTAGTAGTAATGAAAACAAGGCTTAGTTTTTATTCAGCAGAAGTAATTCTGCCTAGGTTGTCTTAAGGAATTTCCTTAAATTGAATTTATTTCACAGTCTCCATCGTTATGGCCACCAGAACAGATTTTATTGGAATGCTGCAATCAATCCTAAATAACTTTATTCAGAAATAAATTCTTCCCGATTGTCCGATTGTCCAAACACCTTGTCAAAAACCTGCTGCCCTATTGGACAATTTGCCCCCATCCATACAAACAATCAAGATGCTGAAAATATTCCCTTTTTAGGCAGCTCGTCCATAATTTTTTCATTTGTTCCTTACTAGTTGGCCTTTATTTTGGGGGCGGGGGGTGGGGGGACTGGTGGGATTCAGCCAGTTTGCACCTATTCGGAAGAACTGGTTGTTAACTTTCTAAGCAGTTCGGAGAACCGGTTGTTGGAAGATATCTTATTTTGTTTTTTTCCACTTTCCAGGGCTAATCCTGCAAGGAACTGAAACATTCTGGTGTTGTTTCTAGCCTCATCTTTATTGCCCTGCTTACAGAAACTGCCTCTTGGTTAACCCTAATTACATTGTAACAGCTAAGCGCACATCGACCTGAGTAACATTAAATTGGCTACACCCACATGGTCACATGACCACCAAGTACCCAGCTGATCATTAGGGCAGAGAACCGGTTGTTAAATTATTTGAATCCCACCACTGGGGGGCGTGGGGGGGAGAGATTGACAATGATGGCTTTGCTTCTTTCAGGATGGAAGAGGGAGATCAAAACAGTGTTTCTCAATTTGGGGAATTTTAAAATGCTGGCTGGGAAATTCTGGGAGTTGATGTCCACAATTCTTAAAACTGCAAAGTTTGGAAATCCCTGGGCTCCGAAATTCTCAAAATCTCACATAGCATCTTCAGATGGATGAATGAAAAGAACAGCGTGGACATTTTTCTTCCTTTGAATTATCTTTTATTTTATTTTCCAGCTTTGAAGAGAGAAGCAGAAAAGCCAGATAGGAAAAGAGACAGAAAAGGGGATTTTTTAAAAAGAGAGAGAGAGAGAGAGAGAGAGAGAGAGAGAAATATTCGAGATTTATCTTCCCACGGGGGAAAAGAGTAGTTAGAATTCGTCCACTGTTAAAAAAACAAAACAAAAAAAACCAAGTAACCTCTGGCAATATAAGGAACGCAGTTGTGATTTGTTTAATGGCCAGGAAAATCTAAAGCCCGAGGATATTTTTGTAGAGCTAACAGATGAGATTCGCAGCCCGAGAACTGAATTGGGGATTAAAAAACACAACTGATCTATTCATATCATCATCATCATTTAACGAGTCGGGGCAACTGAATGGAGCTGTGAGTGGCCAGATGCCTTTCCTGTCACCAATGCGGAGTTTTGTTCAGCAGATAATATTCTCATGGTGCCCAGAGAGAGAAATATCTGCCTCTACCTAGGATCGAACTCACAGCCTCCGGATTGTGAGGCCAGAGCTCCACCTCTAGGCCACTGTACCACTCTAATTGATGTATTCATATCCAAGTAACTAAATGACACAATTTTCTCAAGCTTGTCAGCTTTCAGATGGGTGGACTTCAACTCCCAGAATTCCCCAGCCAGCAAAGCTGGCTGGGGAATTCTGGGAGTTGGAATCCATCCATCTGAAAGCTGACAAGCTTGAATAAAAATGGGACTAGGTAATTATTATTATGATGGAGAGAGGAAAATATCTCGACTGGATATTACAAATAGAGATAGTCCTCAACGTACGACGACCATTGAAGCCAGAATTTCCTTGGCTAAGCAAGGCGGTTGCTAAATAAGTCACGCCTAACCTTACGACCCGTTTTGTCATGGCTGTGAAGCGAACCACGGCAGTCGTTAAGTGAATCGCGGCGGTCGTTGAGCGAACCTGTCTTCCCCCCATTGACTTTACTTGTCAGCAGCCGGCTGGGAAGGCCGTAAATGGGGATCATGTGACCCCCCCCAGAACAGCGCACACCATCATAAATACGAACCGGTTGCCAAGTATCCAAATTCTGACCATCTGACTTTGGAACTGGTGAGACGGTCGTAAGTACGAGGACCGGTTGTGAGTCACTTTTTTCCAGGGCCGTGGTAATGCCAAACGGTCACTAAACAAACGGCCGTAAGTCGAGGACTACCCATATAAGAAATGCAGAGAACCGAGCTAGTCGATAAGAAATTGAAATTGGATGGTGAATGAATCCAGTTTCTGCACTGTCAAGTAGTCCTCAACTTATGACCACAACTTCCAAAATTTCCATTGTTAAGTGAGACATTTGATGAGTTTTCCCCCATGTTACTGTCTTGCCACCGTCGTTAAGTGAATCCCCGCATTTGTTAAGTTAGTCACACGGTCGTTAAGTGAATCTGGCTTCCCCCCCCCTTTGATGTTGCTCGTCAGAAGGGGCTCACCTGACCCCAGGACACTACGACCGTCATAAATATGAGTCGGTTGCCAAGCCTTTGAATTTTGATCACATGACCACAGGGATGCGCCAACCGTCGTTAAGTGTGAAAAATGCTTTTTTTCAGCGCCGTTTTCACTTTGGTCACTAAACGAACAGTCGTAAATCCAGGACTCCCTGCGCTGCACCCGAAGGAGTGCCGAGCCTTCCTGGTGTTTCTCTCTCTCTCGTGCCTTGGGCCAAACGGACACTAAGTGAACCATAAATTCAAACAAAATCGGGGAATAGATTTAGATCCGGTGTCACGAGGTCAACAGAAGCTGCTTTAATGCTTGAAGATGCAGTTTCTCCCTCGGCTGTTTTTTCCCCTTTTTTTTATTGCTTTTTAAATTGCTTTTAATGCACATTTTTACGATGTTGTTTTTGACGGCAAAGACGGGCAGCCGGATAAATTTGCTAAATAAATCAAGCGGTAAAGAGAAGACGATCATCCAAGCAAGGTTAAAAACCCATCATGCTTCCTTCTCCCTGCTGGGCTCCCACGAAACTCGGTTTTCAACTAACCCGGTTAAATCTGTGGTGGGAACATAGTTGTTGCATTTTCCACGTGGGTCCAAATGAGCCGGGAGCGACTCCGTCCGAAAAAGAATCTGGTCTCTTTACAGATCCATATTAAAAAAGGGGGAATGTTTTTTGTTGCTGCTTTTTTGACTCAAGGGATGGTGAAGCAGATGGAACGCCAAGCCCATTAAACGAAAAATGTCTCTTTCCAAAATTAAAATGTAATTTTCCAAGCCGTAAATCAAGATTCAACATCCAGGCGAGAAGCAGACCTGGTTTTGGAGCTGTGCCAGGGGTGAAATGCTCCCAGTTCGGACCAGATCGCCCGATCCAGTAGCAATGGTGGCAGGTGGTCCGGTAGCAAAAATCCCTCCTCCCCCCGCATGCCCAGCTGAGCCGCACGATCGTCAGAGGGTTTTTGTTTTTTTTTACTTTTAAAAGCATTTTTTCTTCGGCCGAAAAAATGCTTTTAAAAGTAAAAAAAAAAAGGCTCTGATGATCGCGCGGCTCAGCTGGGATTGTCAGAACCCTTTAAAAGCATTTTTTTCTACAACCTCTTCGGCCGAACAATCTGTAAAAAAAATGCTTTTAAAGCGTTCTGGCGATCAGGCAACTCACCTGGGACCGTCAGAACCCTTTAAAAGCATTTTTTATACAACCTCTTCGGCCGACGAGGTTATAGGGGAAAAAAATGCTTTTAAAAGGCTCCTCTGACGATCCCAGCTGAGTTGCCGGATCATCAGAGGCTTTTAAAAGCATTTTTTTTACAACCTCTTCAGCCGAAGAGGTTGTAGAAAAAAATGCTTTTAAAAGTTTTTTTTAAAAAGGTGGCCACGCCCACCCAGTCACATTACCCCCCCTCCCCACCAAGCCACGCCTACAGAACCAGTAGTAACAAATTTTACATTTCACTCCTTGGCTATGCTCCAAGACTATTCTGTTAATAACTGATTTTTTTAAAAAAATATCTCATCCCCTGGTCTCAAATATACCATTATCCATAAGTCATCATCTTTTTTTAAAGTTCCCATAATCTGTTGCAGGGTGGAATCTTGGGCAATGAATGGAGCTGAGTGTTTTAATGGCCGGATGCCCTTCCTGTTGCCAATGCTGAGTTTTGTTTCAGCAGATATAATCTCATTGTGCCCAGAGAGAGAAATATCTGCCTCTACCTAGGATCGAACTCACAGACCTCATGATTGTGAGACCAGAGCTCCACCTCTAGGCCACCGTACCACTCTATGTTCATCTATAAGTAGCAAATAAAAATATATTTATGAGCTTCCATCCTCTCTTTGCAGCAGAACAAATTTCCTTCCTTTTCTTTCATCAGTAATTTTATTATTATCGAAGAACCGAGAATGTTTTCGGTTCTTCAAACTTGACAAATGGAAGGTGCCATTTTCCTGCTTTCTTTAAAAAAAATCGAGGACTACCTGTATCAGAGGCCGGCGTGCCTGCAAGGCAGCGTTTTTCAAGCAAACCCTTGGAACTGCCCGCCACTTGCTTTACAGCTGCCTGCCTGGAACCACAAACTGTTTTCAAAACAATAAAAATTTGGTTTGCTTGAATCGGTTTGTTCTTTGTTTGTGTGATTAATTTCTCTTGGATTCCCTTGAGGCCTTCTGGCTTCATTGTGCAAGCTTTGTTCTTTGGATCAGAAATGCTGGATGTTGAGGAAAAACTGGGGTTAAAAAACTGTACTAAATTAACTATTGCAAATGACCACTGCATTTAATTTCTGCAATGCAATGGCTGATGTGTAAAATAAGCTGGAGTATTGTTTGCACTTTCTGGCCACTTGGCTGTAGGCTTTGCAAGTGTAAATACACACAAACACACACAGACACACATAGAGTGAAACTATCCACGCAGTGCTTTAGATCAGGGGTCTCCAACCTTGGTCCCTTTAAGACTTGTGGACTTCAACTCCCAGCTTTGCTGGCTGAGGGACTCTGGGAGTTGAAGTCCACAAGTCTTAAAGGGACCAAGGTTGGAGACCCCTACTTTAGATTCAGACAAGGTGAAATTTTGATCTCTAAGTACAGGTAGACCTTGACTTAGGACCGGAATCGAACCTGTTCTTAAGTGAAACATTTGTTATGTGAATTTTGCCTTGTTTTACAACCTTCCTTGTTTTTGTTTTTTTATTGAAAAAGTTTTAAAACAACAATTAAATTTTTCCCCGTCCCCCACCTTCCCCCCTCCCTCCAAAACCCCCTCCCCCCCCACTTCCCGGAGCAAACACAAGGTATAGTTCATTAACCAAACAGTCATACATTAAATTTTTAAAATCTAACACAATTATAATCTTTCTCTCTCACATAACCTGACTTCTTCCATTAAAATCAAAAACAACATCCTTCATTCAAAGGCAATCCGAAATTTCTTAATCTGATATCTATTTTGAATATAATCAATCCAGTTCTTCCATTCATTTAAATATTTTTCTTGAGTACTGTCTTTCAAGAAGGCTGAGATTTTAGCCATCTCAGCCAAATTGGAAACTTTCAATATCCATTCTTCTATTGTGGGTAATTCTTTTTTCTTCCAATATTGTCCAATCAACAGTCTTGCTGCTGTTATTAAGTTCAAAATCAACTTAGTCTCAATCACTGTACAGTCCGTTGTTATTCCCAAAAGGAAAAATTGCGGTAGGAACTTTATCTTCTTCTTCAGAACATTCTGCATAATCCACCAGATTCTTATCCAGAAAGACTTAATTTTCTTACAAGTCCACCATACATGAAAATATGTAGCATCATCACAATTACATCTCCAACATTTCGCTTGCATATCTGGATACATACATGATAATTTCTTAGGATCTAAATGCCATCTATAAAACATCTTATAAAAATTTTCCCTTAAATTCTGCGCTTGCGTAAATTTAATATTTCTAACCCAAATTTTTTCCCATGTTTCCAACATTATTGGTTCTTGAATATTCTGTGCCCATTTTATCATATAATCCTTTCTTAAATCTCTTTCAGAATCTATTTACAACCTTCCTTGTTGTGAAGTGAATCGTTGTGTTATAGAATTAAAGGACTCAGAGAATTCCTAGATGAACAGAACAAGTTTATTATACGAGCAGGAACAGTGGTTTTATGCAAATATAACCCACTGAACAACGAGGGGTTCTGATGTACATATCTTTATACTAGAGACAATACAGGAAACAGGAAAATGAAAAAAAAACATCTTTCTCTATATGGTTACACAAGCATATATCAGAGCATGATTGGCTTATCCCATTATCTCAGTGGTCCCCCCCATTTCTTGTGTTCTTCTGTTAACTAGGGCACAGGTGTTTAAGTTCAGTTACCTGTCAAGTTGTCTGCGGTTTCGGCTATGAACTTCCTGTTAACGTTTCTTAAAAAAGGACAACTAAGAATGTTCTTTCTGCGCCAACTCAGTAAGCTCAAACTGCCCAAGGAGCTGCTGATCCAATTCTACAGAGGAATTATTGAGTCTGTCATTTGCACCTCTATAACTGTCTGGTTCGGTTCTGCAACCCAACAAGAAAAACACCGACTTCAGAGGATAATTAGAACTGCAGAAAAAATAATTGCTACCAACCTGCCTTCCATGGAGGACCTGTATACTGCACGAATCAAGAAGAGGGCCGTGAAAATATTTACAGATCACTCGCATCCTGGACATAAACTGTTTCAACTCCTACCCTCAAAACGACGCTATAGAGTACTGCACACCAGAACAACTAGACACAAGAACAGTTTTTTCCCGAAGGCCATCACTCTGCTAAACAAATAATTCCCTCAACACTGTCAAACTATTTACTGAATCTGCACTACTATTAATCTTCTCATAGTTCCCATCACCAATCTCTTTCCACTTATGACTGTATGACTGTAACTTTGTTGCTGGCAATTCTTATGATTTATATTGATATATTGACCATCAATTGTGTTGTAAATGTTGTACCTTAATGAACGTATCTTTTCTTTTATGTACACTGAGAGCATATGCACCAAGACAAATTCCTTGTGTGTCCAATCACACTTGGCCAATAAAATTCTATTCTATTCTATTCTATTCTTGACTTGTCTGTATAATATGAATCTTCTAATACTAAGAGTGGGATTTGAACACAATTCATTAGGATTCTGCCCCTTTCCCCCTTTTCCTATACTTATTTTATCACAGTTGCAGTTGCTGAATTAGGAACACGGCCGTTAAGCGAATCTGGTTTCCCCGTTGACTTTGCTTGTCAGAAGGTCGCAAAAGGGTGTAGAAAGTCAGCCCCCACCCCCACCCTCCTGGGGAATGAAATATTCAGGGGGTGGGATATTAAAAAGGCAGGATAGAATATTTCCTCTAAGGGAGAAACGGAGAACAAACTCTTAAGCGAGGCAGAAACCAACCCCAGCCTCCCTGCCCCAAGGAAAAACGGAGGAGGCCAGCTGTTAGAGATGCCGATTGGGTCCTCCATTCAGAAAGACTGAATTCGTTACAGCAGCACGAATAGTTTACGCACAGAATCGGAAAAACAATAATATACCAACCGAAGATAATGTAATTAGAAAAGCCCACTGCAACTACATAGCAAAAAGAGGTCTAAGAGTTGTAAACCTAATCTTGCGTAGCTTCTTTTCCAAAAACACCACTACTAACCAGAGCATATAAAACATTTGCTAGACCAATTCTAGAATACAGCTCACCTGTTTGGAACCCTCACCACATCTCTGACATCAATACAATTGAGCGAGTCCAGAAATATTTTACAAGAAGAGTTCTCCATTCCTCTGAAAACAATAAAATTCCTTATCCCACCAGACTTGAAATCCTAGGCTTAGAAAACTTGGAACTCCGTCGCCTCCGACAAGACCTAAGTTTAACTCACAGAATCATCTATTGTAATGTCCTTCCTGTCAAAGACTACTTCAGCTTTAATTGCAATAATACTAGAGCAACTAATAGATTTAAACTAAATGTCAACCGCTTTAATCTAGATTGCAGAAAATATGACTTCTGTAACAGAATCATCAGTGCTTGGAACACTTTACCTGACTCTGTGGTCTCTTCCCATAATCCTAAAAGCTTTAACCAAAAACTTTCTACTATTGACCTCACCCCATTCCTAAGAGGACCGTAAGGGGCGTGCATAAGCGCACAAACGTGCCTACCGTTCCTGTCCTATTGTTTTTCTTTTCTTCTATACCTTTATATACTATATAACCTTTCTGTATGATAGTTACATATATTGTTGTGACTAAATAAATAAATAAATAAATAAATAAATAAAGTTTTGGAATGTGCGGACATGGGTAAGCTTATGAAGGAGATGCAAGAAAAGGAGGAAAGAAGAATATCACCTAGTCTTAAAGGGGTCTCCAACCTTGGCAACTTTAAGACTTGTGGACTTCAACTCCCAGAGGAGTTGAACTCTGGGAGTTGAAGTCCACAAGTCTTAAAGTTGCCAAGGTTGGAGACCCCTGGTATAAACTGTTGGAGGAAAAAGAAAAAAAAAGGCAAGGAAAAATTAAATAAGGGTCGAAATAGGAGTAGAAATATAAGAACAAATAGGAGGAAACAAAAATTGTTGAAAGGGAATGGTGTAGACGTTTATGTATATATGTAAATAAAATAATTCTTATTAGAAGCATATGTATAAAAGATAGATTAGGATTAAGGAGAAAAAAATGTTGTGAAGTGAATCATTGCAGGTGCTGAATGAGGAACACGGCCATTAAGCGAATCTGGTTTCCTCGTTGACTTTGCTTGTCAGAAGGTCGCAAAAGGGTGTAGAAAGTCAGCCCCGTTATCGACACGAAACTGCTGAAAAGAAAAAAGTGTTAAAATTTCTTTTTGTTTTAAAAAAATGTTTAATAAAAATATTTAAAAAGAAAAAAGAAAGAAAGGCTGGGTCAGACAGAGGCTCCAAAAAAGCAACGCAATAAGGCAAGCCAAAGGCTGACAAGATTAGTTCAGACAATAGTAGTACCTGTGAGAGGGATCTTGGAGTCCTCGTGAATAACCATTTAGATATGAGCCAGCCGTGTGCAGCAGCTGCCAAAAAAGCCAACACAGTTCTGGGCTGCATAAACAGAGGGATAGAATCAAGATCACGTGAAGTGTTCATACCACTTTATAATGCCTTGGTAAGGCCACACTTGGAATATTGCATCCAGTTTTGGTCGCCACGATGTAAAAAAGATGTTGAGACTCTAGAAAGAGTGCAGAGAAGAGCAACAAAGATGATTAGGGGACTGGAGGCTAAAACATATGAAGAACGGTTGCAGGAACTGGGTATGTCTAGTTTAATGAAAAGAAGGACTAGGGGAGACATGATAGCTGTGTTCCAATATCTCAGGGGTTGCCACAAAGAAGAGGGAGTCAAGCTATTCTCCAAACCACCTGAGGGCAGGAGAAGAATCAATGGGTGGAAACTAATCAAGGAGAGAAGCAACTTAGAACTAAGGAGAAATTTCCTGACAGTTAGAACAATTAATAAATGGAGCGACTTGCCTGCAGAAGTTGTGAATGCTCCAACACTGGAAATTTTTAAGGAAATGTTGGATAGCCATTTGTCTGAAATGGTGTAGGGTTTCCTGCCTGGGCAGGGGGTTGGACTAGAAGACCTCCAAGGTCCCTTCCAACTCTGTTATTATTATTATGACAAACACCTGGGATTTGCATTTCCCCTTTTGCCTATAGAGCCGGCCATGACCCCTACATGACCCCATAGGGATCAAGAAAGGTATAAAAGTACCCACCAACTTATTTTGTCAGCTGTCCCAGAATCAGAGGCTGTTGGTGCTTCTGCTGATCCGTAAACCAACTTTCTTTCCAGTCAGCCTCCATTTTATTCCCGGCTTGGAACTGGAACTGGATTGTTTTTCCTACGGTGGGATCATGTGATCCCGGGATTGTAACCGTCATAAATATGAGTCAATTGCCAAGCCTTTGAATTTTGATCACGGGACCGGGGGGGAATGCTGCAACAGTCGTATGTGTGAAAAGCAGTTCTAAGTCGCTTTTTTCAGCGCTGTTGTAACTTTGAAGGGTCATTAAATGAACCGTTGTAAATCAAGGACTACCTGTAATTTAAAGGGCGCCAGGTGGAAAAATCTTCTGGGGGAAAAAATTCAACCCATCCCTGTTCTTGCTTTCAAAAGGTGCCGATGGCTTTGGGAGAAAGAAAGAAAGAGAGAGAGAGAGAGAGAGGAAGGAAGGAAGGAAGGAAGGAAGGAAGGAAGGAAGGAAGGAAGGAAGGAAGGAAGGAAGGAAGGAAGGAAGGAAGAAGGGGAAGAGGGAGGGAAGGAAAGAAAGAAAAGAGGGAGGGAGGAAGGAAGGAAGGAAGGAAGGAAGAATGGAGGGAGGGAGGGAAGGAAGGAAGGAAAGAAAGAAAGGAGGAAAGAAGGAAGGAAAAAAAGAAGGAAGGAAGAAGGGAGGGAGGGAGGGAGGGAAGGAAGGAAGGAAGGAAGAAAGAAAGAAAAAAGGAAGGAAGGGAGGAAGGGAGGAAGGAAGGAAGGAAGAATGGAAGGAGGGAGGGAAGGAAGGAAAGAAAGAAAGGAGGAAAGAAGGAAGGAAAGAAAGAAGGAAGGAAGAAGGGAGGGAGGGAAGGAAGGAAGGAAGGAAGGAAGGAAGAAAGAAAGAAAGAAAAAAGGAAGGATGGAAGGAAGGAAGGAAGAAAGAAAGAAAGAAAGAAAGAGAAAGAAAGAAAGAAAGAAAGAAAGAAAGAAAGAAAGAAAGAAAGAAAGAAAGAAAGAAAGAAAGAAAGAAATAAATTTCCTTATTCCCTCCAAAGACACCCTTGGATAGCATTTTCTTCTGCTTTCATTCGGCTTACCAGAAAGAAAGAAAAAAAAGAAAAGAAAATTTCCACGTGAATTAATCAGCTGAAACCAAATTGTCACACAATCAGTGCAACTGATGCCTGCATGTAAATAATCTATTTTAGGTAACTGCAGCTGGGTTTCACAATGCAGTTCCAAGGCCTGCGTGTTTCCATCCTTCTGACTCCGAATTTCCAGTTTCATATTTTTTATATTAGTTATAAAACACTGTAAAATACAAAAATACGAAGGTAAATAGAAAAGCGGTGGGGAGGAAAAGGGGGAAGAGAAGTGAGGAAGGATAAGAAGAAGAAAAAGAAACAGGAAGACCTCTGACTCTCTCTGCTGCAGCAAAAGAACGCATTAACATCAAATGGCAACTTTTTGCTTTTTTCATAATAATATGAATTAGCCATTTCTGTAAAGATTTCAGCTATCTACTTGGTGAAACCCAAAATCAAACTTCCATTCTCCACATCAAGCACAAAGTTCAGAAGTGGTTTCCACGTGGAAACCAAAGCACTTATGCGCTTTTCTTTAATCAAAGTGGTCAATTTTGCCAATCCAGCCAACTCGTCCATGGTAGGAATCGAAGTGGCCTTCCATTTTTGCACATACAAAAATGTATCTATAGTAATAAAGTTCCAATTTTTTTCTCCAGTTCATTATGCCGAAAAGGAAAAGTTCTCCGAATTTCAAACCTAGCAAACTAAGATTGAAATAAAAAATGTAGAAATTCAAAATTCTGAGCACTCTCTTTTCGACCAATCCCACCTCATAGGGTTGTTGTTTTTGTTAGGGGAAAATAGGAGGCGGGGATATTAAGGAGGTCGATATATTAGATTTTTATCCGGCCTTTATTACTTTATAGGTAATTTAAGGTAGCAAACATCTGAGGTGGGTTGGGCCAAGAGAGGGACTGGCCCAAAGTCAGCCAACCACCTTCCATGTTTAAGGCAGGACTAGAACTCACCATCTCCTGGTGATTGGCCTAGTGTCACCCAGCCAGCTTTCATGCCTAAGGCGGAACTAGAACTCACCGTCTTCTAGTGATTGGCCCCAAGTCACCCAGCCAGCTTTCATGCCTAAGACGGAACTAGAACTCACCGTCTCCTGGTGATTGGCCCCAAGTCACCCAGCCAGCTTTCATGCCTAAGGCGGAACTAGAACTCACCGTCTCCTGGTGATTGGCCCAAAGTCACCCAGCCGGCTTTGATGCCTAACATGGAACTAGAACTCACCGTCTCCTGGTGATTGGCCCAAAGTCACCCAGCCGGCTTTGATGCCTAACATGGAACTAGAACTCACCGTCTCCTGGTGATTGGCCCAAAGTCACCCATCCAGCTTTTATGCCTAAGATGGAACTAGAACTCACCGTCTCCTGGTGATTGGCCAGAAGTCACCCATCCAGCTTTCATGCCTAAGGCGGAACTAGAACTCACCGTCTCCTGGTGACTGGCCCAAAGTCACCCATCCAGCTTTCATGCCTATGGCAGAACTAGAACTCACCATCTCCTGGTGATTGGCCCAAATTCACCCAGTGGCTTTCATGCCTAAGAGTTTATTGGCATGCAAATGTTCTGCTGAGCTCTTTGATTCCTGAACACAATCCTAATCGCAGGAATGTGAATTCTGAGTTTCGCTTTTCTTGAACCAAACTTTAATTTCAGAGGCACCCAAGTGAATCTCTCCAACTTTTAAAGAAAACCACAAAGCTATCATTTTAGAAGTTGCCTTTTCTTGCCCAATATCAGTTTATCTTTTGTTTTGAATTAGTCATGAAAGCAGCACCGCCAGTACCTGGGACGTCTTCCCAACACTGCAAAAAAAAAATAATAATCAAGGATATTTATTCAATATCGGAACATAAAAGGAACTTTTGCCGCATTGTTGTTTTGCAGCTCATTAATCCTTAACAACATCTCTGTGAAGGTAGCCATTAACGTTAAAATAAATTTTTTTCCATCTTCTGGATGGAGGCGTAAATCAAGAGAGGTAAAATAAATATCTCAGATGATTAGATCTCGCAGCTTGGTACCAAATGCAGCCCAGCCAGGTTTCCTAGGACTTTGGATGGCTGGGGCGAAGGCAGAAAATCACCGAAGTCTTTTAATTTCACTTTTCATCCTTTTTATTTATTTATTTATTTATTTTGTCACAACAATATATATAAGTATCATACAAAAATGATTATATAGTATATAATAATAATAATAATAATAATAATAATAATAATAATAATAATAATAATAATAATAATAATAATAATAATAATAATATTTTAATTTGTATACCGCCCTTCTCCCGAAGGACTCAGGGCGGTGAACAGGCAGATAAAATATAAATACACACAATAATTTAAAACAACCCTTAAAAAACTAATTTAAATGCCCAAAATGTTAAAAAAACATACTCCCCTGTAAAATAACACAATTTTAAAAACCCATCCAATAAAAATAAAAATAAATAAATAAATAAATAAATAAAAAATAAAAATAAAAATCAGGCTAGTCCAGCCATATGAAATAAATAAGTTTTAAGTTCGCGGCGAAAGGTCCTAAGGTCAGGTAATTGTCGAAGTCTGAGGGGAAGTTCGTTCCTCAGGGTCGGAACATATATATGAGTAAATATTAGGAAGTATAAGCATATATATATATAAGAAGAAGAAAAAGAAAAACAATAGGACAGGAACGGTAGGCACGTTTGTGCTCTTATACACACCCCTTACGGTCCTCTTAGGAATGGGGTGAGGTCAATAGTAGAAAGTTTTTGGTTGAAGCTTTTAGGATTATGGGAAGAGACCACAGAGTCAGGTAAAGTATTCCAAGCACTGATGATTCTGTTACAGAAGTCATATTTTCTGCAATCTAGATTGAAGCGGTTGACATTAAGTTTAAATCTATTGGTTGCTCTTGTATTATTGCAATTAAAGCTGAAGTAGTCTTTAACAGGAAGGACATTACAATAGATGATTCTGTGAGTTTCTCTGCTAATTTTGCCTCTGGGGGTCTCTAGAGAAGGGAAGAGGTCCTCGATTATTTCCAGCCCCCATTAATCATTTTGAGGGCCTGGTGTAGATTTTTTTTTAATATGGGGTCCTCCTTGGAGCTCTCCCAGCTGGGCTGTTTTCTTGCAGAGGTTTCCTTACCAAACTAGGGGCTAGAAGAGAGGGGGGGGGGGTCTGCCAAGAGGAGCAGCAGGAGGAGGGGGTGGGGGAGGAGGAAGAGCAGAACCGTGGGGTCCTTGGCGTTCTCTGAGCTTGGTTGTTTCCTTGTAGTCATTTCGTGATCCAAGTATGGACCGTCCATCATCAGTGCTAGGAGGGGATAGTTTTGGGAGGAAGAGGAGGAGGAGGAGGAGGAGGAACTGTGGGATCCTTGGTGCTCTCTGAGCTTGGTGGGTTTTTTTCAGACATTTCATGACCCAAGTAGAAACTATCATCAGTGCTAGGAGGTGAGAGGTTTGGGGGGGCGAGAGGAGGAGGAAGAGGAGGAGGAGAACAATGACTATTTATTTATTTATTTTATTAAATTTTTATACCGCCCTTCTCCCGAAGGACTCAGGGCGGTGTACAGCCATACTATAGGGTCCTTGGTGCTCTTTGAGCTTGGTGGTTTTCTTGCAGACGTTTCGTGACCCAACTGGGTAACACCATCAGTGCTAGAAGTGGGTAGGGTTTGTGGAGGAGGAGGAGGGGGAAGGGGAGGAGGAAGAGAAGAGGAGGGAGAGGAGGAAGGAGGAGGAGGGGGAGGAGGGGGAAAGAGGGAGCAGGAAGAGGAGGAGGAAGAGGAAAAAGAGGGGGGAAGGCGGAGGAGGAAGAGAGGAGGAGGAGGGGGAGGGGAGGGGGAAGGGGGAGGAGGAAGAGGAAGAGGAAGAAGAGGAGGAGAACAATGACTATGGCGTCCTTGGTGCTCTCTGAGCTTGGTGGTTCTCTTGCAGATATTTCGTGACCCAACTAGGTGATATTATCAGTGCTAGAAGGGAGTAGGGTGTGCAGAGAGGAGGAGGAGGAGGAGGAGGAGGAGGAGGAGGAGAGGGAAAGGGACTTTCATTGGTGCTCTCTGAGCTTGGTGGTTCTCTTGTAGACATTTCGTGAGCCAACTAGGTAACATCATCAGTGCTATTGAGTGTGGAGTTTGCTCCCTATTTAAATCCAATAGCTTGCCTACATAGTGTGAGAGGAGCGGAGTTTTCTCCTTGGCAGTTCCTTCATTAGAATGTTCTCTACTGTTTGATGGTTTGTTTTCTAGGAGGAGGAGGAAGGAGTATGAAATACGTTCAGTGGCCTTGAGTTATTTATAAAAATAATAAAGACCCGGATACAATAAAAAAAAACAATAAAGCAAAAATAAAATCCGGTAGTGCCCCGCTTGCCTCACTCAACATTTCACACAACACCAGACCAAGCCAGTTAAAAATTGTGCAAGCGCACCTATAACGGAAACACAGAATAAGAGAGTTGGGAGGGACCTTGGAGATCATCTAGCACAACCCCTTGCTCAAGCAGGAGACCCCATACCATTCCGGACAACTGTCTGTCCAATCTCTCTTCTTAAAAACCTCCAATGACGGAGCACCCGCAAATTCTGAAGGCAACCCACTGATTAACTTCCTCCTCCCACCTCCTCTTTGTCCTCCTCTCTGCAACCCCCTTTCCTTCGAGCACTGATGATATCACTTAGCTGGGTAATGAAACGCCTGCAAGAAAACAAGAGAGAGTACTAAAGACCCCACAGTTCTCCTCTTCCTCCTCTTCACAAATCCCACTCCCTTGATTTGGGAAGGAAGGAAGGAAGGAAGGAAGGAAGGAAGGAAGGAAGGAAGGAAGGAAGGAAGGTGGGAGTAGGAAGGAGAAGAAAGAAGATGACAGAAAGAAAAATAAGGAAGGAAGGAGAGAAGAAAGTGGATGAAAAGAAGGAAGAAGGCAAGAAGCAAGGAAAGTAGAATGGAGAAAAAAAGGGAGGAACAGCAGATAGAAAAGCAAAGCAGGAAGGAAGGAAGAAATGAAAGAACGAAAGAAGAAAGTGGATAAGAGGAAGAAGGAAGGAAGGGAAAGCAAAGAAGGAAGGAGGGAGAGAGGAGGGAGGAGGAGGAGGGAGGAGGAGGAAGGAAGGAAGGAAGGAAGGATGGATGGAGGAGGAGGGAGGAGGAGGGAGGAGGAAGGAAGGAAGGAGGAGAGAGGAGGGAGGAAGGAAGGAAGGAAGGAAGGAAGGAGGGAGGGAGGGAGGAAGGAAGGAAGGAAGGAAGGAAGGAGGGAGGGAGGGAGGGAGGAAGGAAGGAAGGAAGGAAGGAAGGAAGGACAGGGAGGGAGAGAGGGAGGAAGGAAGGAAGGAAGGAAGGAGGGAGGAGGAGGAGGAGGAGGAAGGAAGGAAGGAAGGAAGGAGGAGAGAGGGAGGAAGGAAGGAAGGAGGAGGGAGGAGGAGGAAGGAAGGAAGGAAGGAGGAGGAAGGAAGGAAGGAAGGAAGGAAGGACAGGAGAGAGGGAGGAAGGAAGGAAGGAAGGAAGGAAGGAAGGAAGGAAGGAAGGAAGGACAGGGACGGAAGGAAGGAAGAAGGAAGGAAGGAAGGAAGGAAGGAGAAGGAAGGAAGGAAGGAAGGAAGGAGGAGGGAGAGAGGAGGGAGGAGGAAGGAAGGAAGGAAGGAAGGAGAGGAGGAGGGAGGAGGAGGAAGGAAGGAAGGAAGGAGGGAGAGGGAGGAGGAGGAGGAAGGAAGGAGGAAGGAAGGAAGGAAGGAAGGAAGGAAGGAAGGAGGGAGAGAGGGAGGAAGGAAGGAAGGAAGGAAGGAAGGAAGGAAGGAAGGAAGGAAGGAAGGAAGGAAGGAAGGAAGGAAGAAATGAAAGAACGAAAGAAGAAAGTGGATAAGAGGAAGAAGGAAGGAAGGAAAAGGAAGAGAGGAGAAAGAAGAAAAGGAAAGAAAGAAAAAACTGTACAGCCACATCTCATTTCACCTCTTGTCAAAGGGTAGGATTTATAACCCGAGCAAATTCTGTCCTTCCCTGGTGGCCAGAGAGGGCATCGAATGCCAGCCGAGAAACGCTGATGCCACCGATCGCTTTAAGCATGTCGAACCTTTTTCCCTTACTTCAGCACGGGGCCGAAAAGAAATTAGAGACCAGTAAATCAGATTCATTACAGGGGCGGCTGACGGAAGAGGCTGCCGAGTGCTGACTCTCGGAAAGCCAAGGAGAGGCTGGAAAGGGACCACAAGGATTCTCTGGACTTGGATGGACGCGGCTCTCCCCACCCAGGAGGAGAAATGCTGGGGTGGGGGGGCGGTCAGCGATGCCCAGTGGCTGCTGTGGGGCCACCCACTTCGCTTCTTCTCCTAATGAACTCGCGTTGTGCTTTGTTAAATCAATTCCCTTCCAGGGGTGACATTTGAACCGGTTTAATTTATACGCAGCGCACACCATGCACCACGCAGCGCGTGCCAAAAGAAGGCATGGAGCAAGGGTGAAATGCAAATTTTGTTACAACCGGTTCTGTGGGCATGGCTTGGTGGGGTGGGGGGGTGTAATGTGACTGGGTGGGCATGGCCAACTTTTTTTTTTTTACTTTTAAAAGCATTTTTTCTATAACCACTTCGGCCGAAGAGCTTGTAGAAAAAATGCTTTTAAAAGGCTCCTCTGGCGATCCCAGCTGAGTTGCCTGATCGTCAGAGGCTTTTCTTTTCTTTTAAAAGCATTTTTTTTTTTTTGCCTTTAGAAGAAAACAAAGCCTCTGGCGATCCCAGCTGATCCGCGCGATCATCAGAGGCTTTTTTTTTTAACTTTTAAAAGCATTTTTTTGACCAAAGAAAAAATGCTTTTAAAAGTAAAAAAAAAAACCTCTGATGATGGTGCGGCTCAGTTGGGCATGGGGGGGGTGGCAGGGATTTTTGCTACCAGTTCTCCGAATCACCCGCCGCCATCACTACCAGATCGAGTGATCCGGTCCGAACCGGGAACATTTCACCCCAGGCATGGGGTAAGTAGAACAGCGTGCGCGGCGGGGGGGGGCGAAATGTGATCAGCTGTGGTGCACAATCTTTTTTTTTTTACATTTAAAAGCATTTTTTTAACAACCTATTTGGCCGAAGAGGTTGTTTAAAAAATGCTTTTAAAAGTAAAAAAAAAAGGCTCTGATGATCACGTGGCTCAGCTGTGATCGTCACAGCCTTTTTTTTACCTTTTAAAAGCATTTTTTAAAAGAAGCGGCAAGCCATTGGATCGGCATGGGCTGGGGGGGAGGGATTTTTGCTACCAGTTCTCCAAATCACCTGCCGTCATTGCTACCGGATCGAGCGATCCGGTCCGAACCGGGAACATTTTACCCTCTGAACCAAGGTCGGAATGCATGAAGAACCCCACAGTCCTCCTCCTCCTCCTCCTCCTCCCTCTGCAAATGCCCCTCCCTTCTAAAACGGATGATGTTACCCAGTTTAGGAAATGAAAGTTCTGCAAGAAAACAACCCTCAGCTCAAAGAGCCCCCAGGAGCCCTCAGCTCCATTATCCTCAGCCTCGGTTTCACTGCTTTGGACAAGCTCCGACCAAAGCATCCCTGATTATAAGAGGCCCGGACACGCAGCCCCAGGAGACCCCCCGGGATGCTGGCATCTCTCAAAATGGGCCCCTCCAGCGTGAATCCCAAATGCCTTCACGGAGCTGAACTCGCCTTCTCTTTGCTTCGGTTGGTCTCGTGTCTCGATCAAAGCTCTTTCCAAATTTCGGAGCGGACGTTGCAAAAAGACACCCAGGAAAGGGTTAGCTGCTCCCCGCCCCTTACAGACCTCTTAGGAATGGGGTGAGGTCAACAGTAGAGAGTTTTTGGTTGAAGCTTTGGGGGTTTTAGGAAGAGACCACAGAGTCAGGTAGTGCATTCCAGGCATAACAACTCTGTTACTGAAGTCATATTTTCTGCAATCAAGATTGGAGCGGTTCACATTAAGCTTAAATCTATTGTGTGCTCGTGTATTGTTGCAATTGAAGCTGAAGTAGTCTTTGACAGGAAGGACGTTGTAACAGATGATTCTATGAGTTAAGCTCAGGTCCTGTCGAAGGCGGCATAATTCTAAATTTTCTAAACCCAGGATTTCAAGTCTGGTGGCATAAGGTATTTTGTTGTATTCGGAGGAGTGGAGAACTCTTCTTGTAAAATATTTCTGGACACGTTCAATTGTATTGATATCAGAGATGTGGTGAGGGTTCCAGACAGGTGAGCTGTATTCAAGAATTGGTTCATAAAAGGGATGGGATGGCTGCATTTCATTTGGTTAAAATCTTCAACCAAAAACTTTCTACTATTGACCTCACCCCATTCCTAAGGGGACCATAAGGGGCGTGCATAAGCGCACAAAACGTGCCTACTGTTCCTGTCCTATTGTTTTTCTTTTCTTCTTCCTATATACATATATGCTTATACCTCATATTTATATTTACCCATATATGTGTTTATATATTATATAATCTTTTTGTATATATCTACATATATTGCTATGACAAAATAAATAAATAAATAAATAAATAAATAACCTGCCTTCTGGAGTTACACCACAATGGCATGGCATGGCATGGCATGGCTTGGAAGGGGAGGGAAGGGAGAGGGAAGGGGAAGGGGCAGGGGAAGGGGAAAGGGAAGGGGAGGGGAAGGAAGGGAGGAGGAGAGGGAGGAGAAGGAAGGAAGGGAGGAAGGAAGGAAGGAAGGGGAGGGAGGGGAGGGGAGGAGAAGGAAGGGAGGAGGGGGGGAAGGAAGGGAGGGGGGAACTCTGGGAGTTGAAGTCCACAAGTCTTAAAACTGCCAAGGTTGGAGACCCCCTGGCTTAGACTCATTTGAACTTCTGCTGACGTAGCCATGATGCTCCTGAGCAAGCCTCTCTTCTTAACCCGTTTCCTTGAGGGTCCCACAGCACAAGCCAGGATACCCCCTTGGAAAAGAAGAGACGGAAGCCACAACGAAGAAAACTTAGAAAACTGTATTTCCTCCCTGCTCTTGGTTCAGTTCGTACGCCTGTATCTACCTATATTTAACTGGTCTATTTCTGAATGTGACTCAGGAGAGGCTCAGGGGAGAAAAAAATAATATCCTCATTGAGCAAATGGAATTTATTACCCGAAGAAAAATTAAACTACCAGCCTGTTTTGGAGAAAGAGAGAGACAGAGAGAGAGAGAGAGAGAGAAACTCGGATAGTTGCACGGTGGCTGGAATTGCAATAAACGATCAATCCTTCTTAGTCAATGCAATGTTTGGTTTGTCCCATATATTTTAATCAAGGCACCCAGGTCTCCGTGGGCCCTGCGCTGCAATTAGGAAAGCAAAAATATCTCCAGCTCTTCGCATTGTTGTTCCCCGCATTCAATTGCGGTGCTGTTTGCATCCAGAATAGAAGGTTTCATTGAATGTCGAGCGTTTGGGGTGGTCTTGGTTTTTTTAATGTCACGAGAAAACAGGTGCGGGGACATCTGCGGGTCTCCCTAGCGGGAGCTGTTTGGAGTACCCATTGATCGAATGCCAAGTTGTTTTCGGTTGAGCTGGTGTGAGCTTTTATTATTTTTTTTACAGTTGCTGTGATTGTGAGACTAAACTGCTGCAATTGCTCAAATCTGACTACCTTCAGTTTGACTTTTATGAGTCAATCAGAACAGAGCGGGGAAAGGACCTTCGAGGTCTTCTAGCCCAGCCCCTTGCTCAGGCAGGAAACCCTGGCCTATACCGTTTCCTAATTTAGAATAGACTAGAATAACAGAGTTGGAAGGGACCTTGGAGGTCTTCTAGCCCAGGGGTCAACAACCTTTCGGACCCTCAGGGACCACTAAATCCATAGTTTTAAATCCCGCGGACCACTAATATGATCTGCCTAAGGACCGGCTGGGTGGGCGTGGCTTGGTGGTCATGTGACTAGGTAGGTGTGGCCAACTTGATGTCACTCACACCAAGGGGTGCCTCAACGACCTCTACTCACCCCTCCCTTCCCAGCCACTCCTCGACTCCCCGCCCGGGCTCCTTGTGGCCCCAGCAGTTGTTGGAGCTAAACAGCTACCATGAGAAAGAGTTGGCAAAACAGCTCAGTTCAAATTGGATCTGACCGAGAAGGAGGCTCAGCAGAAGCACCTCACTGAGAACTAGGAGCATAGGCTTTGCAAGCAGAGGGAAGACCTATGGGAGTGCAAGGCCAGATACTAGCGCCTGGAGGCTCAGAGGGCTGAGATGGTCAGCCAGTTCCAAGCCATGATGCAGTCCCACTGGAACAAGGCCCTCCGGCTCTTCACCACCAGCGGCTCTTCCCTCCAGCCTTCGCCCAAAGCCCCCCACCAAGAGGCTGAAGCAGACCCAAAGTCAGAATTTCTGTCCCCCTCCGACCCACACAAAAAGACCCCAAAGGGGGAGACTCTCTGCAGCAACACAACCATTCATTGCATGTATCTGGCCCAGGGACCGTAGTTTGAGGACCCCTGATTTAGTGCAATATAAAAAAATGCGAATAATTTTTCTGCGGTCCACCAACATTTTCTCGTGGACCACCAGTTGGTGACTACTGTTCTAGTCCAACCCCTTACTCAGGAAACCCACGACCATTTCAGAAAAATGGTTGTCCAATCTCTTCTTTAAAAACTTCCAGTGTTAGAGCATTCACAACTGAGTTTGCAGCCTTGGAAAGATAAATAAAATAGAATAGGATAGGATAGGATAGGATAGGATAGAATAGAATAGAATAGAATTTTATTGGCCAAGTGTGATTGGACACACAAGGAATTTGTCTTGGTGCATATGCTCTCAGCGTACATAAAAGAAAAGATACCTCCATCAAGGTACAACATTTACAACACTTAATGATAGCCATAGGGTACAAATAAGCAATCAGGAAACAATCAAATCAATATAAATCGTAAGGATACAAGCAACAAAGATAAACGTTTTCCCGAGAGATCCTAACTAAATAAATAATTTCCAATTCTTCTTCTGATGTTCCTGTTTAGTTTGGCGCGACGTTGTAATTTGTGCCGCCAAGAGTGTGGTGGAGCTTCAATCAATAGCAACAGATTTACTAGTGCTAGTCAAGAACGAGGGTCCCCAAACTTGGCAACTTTAAAACCTGAGGACTTTAAAAGCTGCCCAAACATTAGTTCCACTGGTTAATTGTTCTCACTGTCAGGAAATTTCTCCTTCGTTCCAGGTTGCTTCTCTCCTTGATGAGTTTCCACCCGTTGCTTCTTTGTCCTGCCTTCAGGAGCTTTGGAAAACAAGTGGACATATTTTCTTTGTGGCAGCCCCTCAAATATTAGGAATCTGGAGAAACAGTTGCACAAAGCAACATCTGATCTAAATCCCAGCAGTTGCCAAAATGCACTGTTTCTAGCATATACATACGCTAAAACACTGGGCCCTATCTAACAAAATGAAATTCAATGTAGAGAAAATTAAAGTTTTACACTTAGGTAAGAGAAACCAAAAGCACACATACAAAATGGGGGAAACCAGGCTTAATAGTAGCGACTGTGAGAGGGATCTTGGAGTCTTAGTGGACAATCAGATAAATATGAGCCAGCCGTGTGCAGCGGCAGCCACAAAAGCCAATGCAATCCTAAATTGCATTAACAAAGGGATACAATCAAGATCAAGGGAGGTACTAAGACCACTCTATAAAACCTTAGTAAGACCACACCTAGAGTACAGCCTCCAGTTTTGGTCACCACAGTATAAAAAAGATGTTGAGACTCTAGAAAAAGGGCAGAGAAGAGCAACCAGGATGATGAGGGGACTGGAGAATAAAACATAGGATGAACGGTTGCAGGAACTGGGGATGGCTAGTCTAGTGAAGAGAAGGACCAGGGGAGACAGGATAGCATCTTCCAATATTTGAGGGGCTGCCACAGAGAGGAGGAAGGGGGTCAACCTGTTTTCCAAGGCACCTGAAGGCCAGACAAGGAATAATGGATGGAAACTGACCAAGGAGAGATTCAACCTGGAAATAAGGAGGAATTTTCTGACAGTGAGAATAATCAACCAATGGAACAAAAGTTGCCTTCGGAAGTTGTGGGAACTTCATCACTGGAGGCTTTCAAGAAGAGACTGGACTGCCATCTGTCAAAAATGGTGCAGGTTTTCCTGCTTGGGTGGGGGGTTGGACTAGATGACCTGTAAGGTCCCTTCCAACTCTGTTAAGCTGTTATATAATCAATCAATACAATTTCTCTCTTGCTTGCCATCTTGCCCCGTTCAGACTGACTTGGTTGGGTTCACACACCACATATCAGGCTAAGCAAAAAGGATCTCATTTGTAACTAAAACCTAGCATGGACTAACAGAATAACAAGAGTCGGAAGGGGACCTTGGAGGTCTTCTAGCCCAACCCCTCGCTCAAGCAGAAGAATTTATGATACCATGATGTCAGTCACTTTTTTTTTATTCTGTCACAACAGTATATATAAGCATAAGCATGAAACAACCATACAACATATAAGCATATATATAAAGAAAGGAAACAATAGGACAGGAACGGTAGGCACTTTTGTGCACTTATGCACGCCCCTTATAGTCCTCTTAGGAATGGGGTGAGGTCAATAGTAGAGAGTTTTTGGTTGAAGCTTTTGGGAGTTTGAGAAGAGACCACAGAGTCAGGTAGTGTTACACTTGTCTGAAATGATATAGGCTCTCCTACTCAAGCAGGGGGCTGGATTAGAAGACCTCTAGAAGGTCCCTTCCAGCTCTATTCTGATCGATTGAACCCAGACTCGCAAAGAGAAAAAGATCTCCACAGCCTCAGGGAACCAGCCTTAAATACCGGAGTAATTACAACCTCACTTCCTTCCTACGAAAGACGTCTGCCTTAATGAAGATGACATCCAGCAGCGCTGAGGAACCGAGGGTATTAAATCTGTCTGCTGGTAGGAGACACAACAAATTTAATTCTCCTGCTGGAAAAGTGATTAGGATTTCAGCTGGCCTACGCAAAAGGGACACCACGCAAAGGGAAGCGGGTTGTGGTGGTTGGGTATCCATTCTAATGAGGGGCAAATTTCCTAGATATAAAAGTTCAGAAGTTGGAGCGTCACTCTGCAGCTACAGTAGTAGCCAGGACAGGAATTTTGGCCTCAATTGTGGCTGTAAGTCGAGGACAGCACAGGTAATACAAGGGACCTTAGAGGTCATTTAGGCCAACCCCCTGCTCAAGCAAGAAGCCCCAGGCCATGCCAGACAAATCGCCTTCTGCCACCGTTTGCCTCCCACCGACCCGTGCGCTCCCATAGGGAGGGCCTCCTCAGGATGCCATCAGCCAAACAATATCGGCTGGTGACCCCGAGAGGGAGGGCCTTCTCTGTGGGGGCCCCTACCCTCTGGAACGAGCTTCCCCCAGGACTTCGTCAACTTCCTGATCTCCGGACTTTTCGCCGCGAGCTGAAGACGTATTTATTCTTCCGCGCAGGACTGGCATAGAATTAGTATTAGTATTTGTAATTTTAAAGGGGATTTTATGGTTTATGTATTTTAATTTAGGGGCCAAATTTAATAAGTTTTTTCGCATTGTTTTTATTTGTATTGTATCCATGGATTGTTGATTTTACCTGGCTGTGCACCGCCCTGAGTCCTTCGGGAGAAGGGCGGTATAAAAATTAAATTATTATTATTATTATTATTATTATTATTATTATTATTATTATTATTATTATTATTATTATTATTATTATTATTATTATTATTATTATTATTATTATTATTATTATTATTATTATTATTATTATTATTATTATTATTATTATTATTATTATTAAATGCTTGTCCAATCTCTTCTTAAAAACCTCCAGTATTGGTGCACCCGCGACTTCTTGTGGCAAGCAGTTCCACTGATTGATTGATTGATTGATAGTCTGACTAAGTGGCTCAAGTGGCTAAGGCACTGAGCTTGTTGATCAGAAAGGTTGGCATTTTGGCGGTTCGAATCCCTAGTAAAGGGTTTCCTGCGCGAGCAGGGGGTTGGACTAGATGACCTCCAAGGTCCCTTCCAACACTGTTACTGTTACTGATTAATTGTTCTGTCAGGAAATTTCTCCTTAGTTCTAGGTCGCTTCTCTCCTTGATTAATTTCCACCCATCGCTTCTTGTCCTGCATTCAGGTGCTTTGGAGAACAGCCCGACTCCCTCTTCTTTGTGGCAGCCCTGAGATGTTGGAAGACTGCTATCATGTCCCCCATAAACCTTCTTTTCATTAAACTAGATTTACCCAATTCAGAATTTAGAATAACAGAGTTGAAAGGGACCTTGGAGGTCTTCTAGTCCAACCCCCTGCCTGATTTTCAGACAAATGGTTATCCAACATCTTCTTAAAAACTTCCAGTGTTGGAGCATTTACAACTTCTGGAGGCAAGTTGTTCCACTGATTAATTGTTGTGTCAGGAAATTTCTCCTTAGTTCTAGTTCTTAGTTCTTCTTCGTTCCTGCAACCGTTCTTTGTACGTTTTAGTCTTTAGTCTGCTAGCCATCTTTGTTGCTCTTCTCTGCACAGATTGAGGATCTCTCTCCTCCACGCCCCCCGAGGAAAATTGGTTGCATGCTAGACAGTTTGGACTATTCACCAAGAGAAATTCCTTGTGTGTCCAATCACACTTGGCCAATAAATTCTATTTCAATAAGTCGTATTTTTTTTTTGCTTGCTTTTCTGTGGACTGGCGCTTTGGAGAGGGGGAGAAAAAAAACCCATTCTTCTTCTCTTAACTCCGTTCATCTTTTTTTCGGGCACATTAAAGGCTCCAGCAAACAAGGAGGCTTAGAGACTGACAATCTAATTACATGCAGAAAGCGAAGAGAGAGAGAGAGAGAAAATAATTTGTTTTGCAGAAAATAAAAAATAAAGATTGCAACCGGGGGTAGGAAATTTAGTCCCTTAATTGAATCTCGGATTCCATGAAATGCTCGAGCCTGCAAGATTAATGTGATTTAATTGCTTCGGAAAGTATATTAAGAGAGGGGAACCAGCAGGCTTGCAAAAAAAAAAGGGGGGGGGCGGCTAGGCGGCTTTTGAGCATCCAAGGCTTCCCCTCTTGAAAACCATAAAGGAGTGGTGGAGCTCACCGCATTAGAGCGCTCAAAAGCACCTCAAATAGGTACTTATTTATTATTTATCGCCATGTGGAGAAGGCCGCCGTGAGTCACCAGATTGAGGGTAGCTTACAACCAGTTTCTTCCGCTCTGCAGTAAAATGTCTACATGGACATCGGAGGCAGGGTTGCCCTCCAGATGCGATGCAAACCGCAAGTATCGCCCTTCTTCTCCCTCACTATTTATAAGGGAGAAGTTTATGAGACGAACGACGCTGCAGAGGGAAGGAGACGACCTGGGTTCTAAGAGGTAGAAACTGTGGTTTTGGGGCTGAAGGATTGTCTATCTAGGGCAGGGGTCTCCAACCGTGGCCACTTTAAGACTTGTGGACTTCAACTCCCAGGGTTCCTCAGCCAGCTTTGCTTCTGGGAGTTGAAGTCCACAAGTCTTAAAGTGGCCAAGGTTGGAGACCCCTGATCTAGGGAGAGTCTCAGTCATCCAGGTCATGGCTGCTCCAAAGGGGCTTCCCCCCCATCCCAAAAAAAGGATTTTGTTTTTCCTTGAAGACGTTACTTTCACTTCTCATCCAAGAAGTCCCCCAGCTGGATTTTGTGGCTAAAGCAGGACTAGAACTCACCACCTCCTGGTGATTGGCCCAAAGTCACCTGGTTGGTTTTTTGTGTTTAAGGCGGGACTAGAACTCCCCGTCTCCTGGTGATTGGTCCAAAGTCACCCAGCCTCCTTTCATGCCTAAGGCGGGACTAGAACTCCCCATCTCCTGGTGATTGGTCCAAATTCACCCAGCCTCCTTTCATGCCTAAGGCGGGACTAGAACTCCCCGTCTCCTGGTGATTGGCTCAAAGTCACCCGGTTGCTTTTTGTGTTTAAGGCGGGACTAGAACTTATCGTCTCCTGGTGATTGGCCCAAAGTCACCTGGTTGGTTTTTTGTGTTTAAGGCGGGACTAGAACTCACCGTCTCCTGCTGATTGGCCCAAAGTCACCCGGTTAGTTTTTTGTTTTAAAAGCAGGACTAGAACTCACCGTCTCCTGGTGATTGGCCCAAAGTCACCTGGTTGGTTTTTTGTGTTTAAGGCGGGACTAGAACTCACCGTCTCCTGGTGATTGGCCCAAAGTCACCCAGACGGCTTTTGTGCTTAAGGGGAAACTAGAACTCACCGACTCCTGGTGATCCCAAAGGTTCTTTTTCAGGAGGCAACTGGACTTTCTGGTTTTTTCTTTTGAAGAGATTTCATTTCTCATCCAAGGAGCTTCTTCAGTTCTGACTGGATGATGGGGAAGGGAAGGATTGATGCTCCTTGCAGACAGCCGGTCATTTGCATCCTTTGAGAGGGTCATTGAGGCCACTTGGAGGTTTATTTGTGTCCTGGATGAGAAGCGAAGCATCTTCAAAGAAAGAAAAAACTATAAAGTCCAGCTGCCTCCTGAAAAAAGCACCTTTGGGACAACCATGGCCTGGATGATGGAGAATCTCCACAGACTTTGAGCTATACAATTTGGGATGAAGACCCTTGGAATGGTGTGGGAGGAGGAATGGATTTCCAGAGGAAAATATTGCAGACTACAGGAACCATTTGCACCACTCAGGTGAGACCCTGAGGACACAGGTAAACCTCCAAGTGGCCTCAAGGACCCTCTCAAAGGATGCAAATGACCAGCTGTCTGTAAGGAGCATCAATTCTTCCCTTCCCCACCATCCAGTCAGAGCTGAAGAAGCTTCTTGGAGGAGAAGAGAAACGTCTTCAAAAGAAAACCCAGAAAGTCCAGTTGCCTCCCAAAAAAAACATCTTTGGGACAACCCTGACTGGATGACTGAGAAGGAAACGCACTTGGCAAAGCTTTTGTTGCAGGCAGAATCTCTCACTGGCTGTCAAGTGAACAACTTGATTTAAATGGAAAAATCTCCCTAATAGCTCCAGAGTCTTTTGTGTTTCTGCATTCCTTATTACCTCTGTACCATTTTAAGCTTTTAGGACAGTCGCGTGGAAAGAAAGAAATGAGAAATCACCGTTTCCCTCTGCAAAATCTGCAAAACCCTATTTGATAGCCGCCCATCAAAGTTGTGCATTTTCTTCACATTCTATATTTAAATCTGAATATATTTGATACGGAGCAGGATCTTAAAGGGATTTTTTCTTGTTTTGTCCTGGGTTTTTTTAGTTTGTTTTATATCGCAACATTTCATCAGCTTAGAGAAGTAAATACAAAATAGATTGTATCAGGCATCTAATTTCAAATCATGAACTGTTAGAGAGCAGTTCATGATCAAAGAGCCGAGATCTCCAATCCATCTCTAAATATATTAGTGAGCAAAAGGATTTAAATGTTTTCCAGCTACTTAATGAAGATAAAAATGCTTTAATTAAATCCAGAAGTATCAGAAGACTTACTGAATCAGGTGCATGGACGGATGAGTGAGTGGGTGGGTGGATGGCTGAATGGAGGGATTGAAGGGAGGGATGGAGAAAACAATAGATGCAATCTATATAGACTTCTGCAAAGCTTTTGACTCAGTAGTACACGATAAACTTCTCCTAAAACTAAAATCCTACGGCATTTCAGGACCCCTTCACAAATGGATATCTGCTTTTCTGTCTAACAGACAACAAGTGGTCAAAATTGGCAATGCTTTATCAAATCCTGTTCCTGTCAAGAGTGGTGTTCCTCAAGGCAGCGTCCTTGGACCAACACTCTTCATACTATACATTAATGATCTTTGTGACCATATCTCAAGTAATTGTGTTCTCTTTGCTGACGATGTCAAACTATTTAACACCACTGATAATACATCTATCATTCAAAAAGACCTTGATCATCTAACCGCTTGGTCTAAAACTTGGCAACTCCAAATTTCAACCAGCAAATGCTCAGTCTTACATATAGGAAAAAAGAACCCAAACACTAAGTACTCGCTGGATGGATATTACCTTACAGATGACACCCATCCCGTTAAAGACCTTGGAGTTTTCATGTCAAATGATCTCAGTGCCAAAGCCCACTGCAAATACATAGCAAAAAAGGCTCTAAAAGTTGTAAACCTAATCTTGCGTAGCTTCTTTTCCAAAAACACCACACTACTAACCAGAGCATATAAAACATTTGCTAGACCAATTCTAGAATACAGCTCACCTGTTTGGAACCCTCACCATATCTCTGACATCAATACAATTGAACGTGTCCAGAAATATTTTACAAGAAGAGTTCTCCATTCCTCTGAAAACAACAAAATACCTTATCCCACTAGACTTGAAATCCTGGGCTTGGAAAACTTGGAACTCTGTCGCCTTCGACAAGACCTAAGTTTAACTCATAGAATCATCTATTGTAATGTCCTTCCTGTCAAAGACTACTTCAGCTTTAATTGCAATAATACTAGAGCAACCAATAGATTTAAACTTAATGTCAACCGCTTTAATCTAGATTGCAGAAAATATGACTTCAGTAACAGAATCATCAGTGCTTGGAATACTTTACCTGACTCTGTGGTCTCTTCCCATAATCCTAAAAGCTTTAACCAAAAACTGTCTACTATTGACCTCACCCCATTCCTAAGAGGACCATAAGGGGTGTGCATAAGCGCACAAACGTGCCTACCGTTCCTGTCCTATTGTTTTTCTTTTCTTCTATACCTTTATATACTATATAACCTTTCTGTATGATAGTTACATATAGTGTTGTGACAAAATAAATAAATAAATAAATAAATAAATAAATAAATAAATGGATGGATGATTAGATGATGGATGATTGGAAGATTGGATGGATGAATGGATGGATGATTAGATGGATAGGTAGGTGGGTGGATGAATGGATGGAGAGATGGATGATTAAATGGGTGGGTGAGTGGGTGGATGGAGGGATTGAAGGAACGGATGGAGAAATGAATGGATGGATGATTAGATGATGGATGATTGGATAGACTGATGGACAGATGGGTAGGTGGGTGGATGAATGGAGGGAGGGAGGGATTCAAGGATGGAGGAATGGAGAAATGGATGGATGGGTGATTAGATGGATGGATGATTGGAAGATTGGATGGATGGATGGATGGATGGATGGGTAGTGGATGGGCACAAGGATGCACAGATGCTCTCAGAGCTTGGTGGTTTTCTTGCAGATGTTTCATGACCCAACTAGATGACATCATCAGTGCTAGAAGGGAGGCGGGTTTGCAGAGAGGAGGAAGAGGAGGAGGGGAGGAGGTGGTGGAGGAGGAGGTGGAAGAGGAGAACTGCAGGGTCCTTGTTGCTCTCTGAGCTTGGTGGTTTTCTTGCGGACATTTTATGAACCAACTACGGAGCAACATCAGTGCTACAAGGGAGTAGGGTTTGCTTCACACTTACCCCCGCTGCAAACTCAGCACTCTGCACCCTTGTCCTTTCACTCTATTTCACTTTGTCCACATTTCCTTTTTCCGCTGCCCGACCGTTGCCGTCAGTGGCTATAATCTCCGGGTGTCTCCAAGACAAGGGGGAATCAGTCAAAAAAGCCAAGATGGCCAATGAAAACCCCACTCCTCCTTTACTTGCCACCTTGAGTTTATTTTTCACTCCCCTGCAGAGATCCCTAAAGCTTGGGCCAGTAACCTCTGACCTGACCTGAAATTCCGTCAAAGAGGCGAGTCCAGAAATAGCATCGAAAATCCCCGGTTTTGTTTTGTTTATTAATGCAAGAAAAGAAGACCCAGTCCGGCTGCAATGCTGGCATCCCAAAAGAGGCTCTTGAAACAGGTTAAAAGGGTCACCAGGAGAGAACATTAAACATTAAAGAAGGCTTTTATGCTGAATCAGCTTAACATGAATTGAATTGTGCTGAATCTGTCCTTCCTTGCAACCTGCCAGGCTCCGAAACGCTGCAGGGAAAACCTGAGAAAAACAACAGATGCTATTCTGTCCCCCCCGCCGCAGTCCGGGAGGCACGAGAAATGACTCAATTAGCCAGCAATTGAGTCCACGGCAGCTATCAGCTCTGGCAGCAACCCAGCGAGCGTCTGCCAAGGTTTTTCTGTTGTCTTTCTTGATGCCGGCGTGTCAACCAGGAAGTCAGGAATAAATAGCACTTCAGCTCAAGTTCTCTCTAGGCAGTCGGATTTGTTCGTCACGAAGCAATATAGCAGCCCCTCCTGCTTTTATACCCTGTGGGGTGTGGCTCCGTGACTCAGCACTTTCTAGGCCTGCCCCACCCCTGTTTCTGTTGTTCCCGCCTCTCTTGTCTACGAAACCTGGGATCTAACCAGGACTGATTGTCCTCAGCTGGGTCTGGAAGCGTTTCCTGGGCGAGGGGTGATACAGGAGACAGAGGCCTCGTCACCTCTTCCACCTGGCCTGCCTCTGGCTCCTGGAGCTGAGCCAGGGAAGCCGGCTCTGCAGAAGGGAGCCCTGACGGCCCTTCCCCCTCACTCTCTGAGTCACTCTCTGGCAGGGGGGGCCAGGCCCGCGGCAGGGGTGGGGGGGCTGGAGCCACAACAGATGCATTCAGGAGGATCCAAGTCCTTCCATTTTAATTCAATTTTTTTCCCCCTCCAACGTCTGTATCAGTAGCTTTGTTTGGTCCCTCTTCAATTTGTTTTTTTTCTGTTGAATTTTGTGCCTTAAGCTCTTGAATAAAATAAGAACTGGAAATGAAAAAGGAAGCTTCACAGCCTCTCTACCTCGGATGAATGCAGGCCTTCCTCGACTTATGACCACAATTTGTCAGAGTACGAATATTCATGGCCTGGAATAGATCAGCCAACGGGGCCTGAATGGAGACACGGTAACAAGGTCAGCCAATGAGGCTTATTTAGAAAAAGTCTGAAGCAGCGGTGAAACCCAATTTTTTTTATTACCGGTTCTGTGGGCGTGGCTTGGTGGGCGTGGTGTGGCTTGGTGGGTGTGGCTTGGTGGGCGTGGTTTGGTGGGTGTAGCAGGGGAAGAATACTACAAAATCTCCATTCCCACCCCACTCTGGGGCCAGCCAGAGGTGGCATTTGCCGGTTCTCCAAATACTCAAAATTTTCGCCGCCAGTCCTCCGAACTGCTCAAAATTTCCGCTACCGGTTCTCCAGAACCCGTCAGAACCTGCTGGATTTCACCCCTGGTCTGAAATCTGGGCAAACGGAGTCTGTGCAGAAGCTTCACTGCCCTGCATAGAGGAGGCTCTCTTTGTATTAAGCTCTGTTGTCAGCTCTGAAATGAAACAAGTCTGGGCTAGTCTGCTCCGCCGAAATGAAACTAACTGTTCTCTCCTGCCTTGTGTTTTGCTTGTAACTGCTGCTACCTTGAAGAAGAATCTACATTGGGTATTGTACATTTATTTTCATGTATTATTATGTATATAAAGAAGTTGATGAATCCTTCCGCGTCAGTCTGCCTGTGTTTGCTTTCTGGATTTGCTTTCTGCAACAAACTCTGGATGAGTTAGTGGATAAGTTAGTGACGCAGTTGTTAAGGGAATATGGCTTCCCCGTTGATTTTGCTTGTCAGAAGGTCGCAAAAGGGGATCATGTGACCCCCCTCGGGACCCTGCAACCGTCATAAATATGAACCCGTTGCTAAGCGTCTGAATTTTGGTCACGTGAGCATGGGGATGCTGCAATGGACGTAAGTTTGAAAACTGATCATAGGTCACTTGTTTTCAATTCCCTTGTAACTTTAAACGGTCACTAAATGAATATCTAGTCTAATGAAAAGAAGGACAAGGCGGTGACATGACAGCCGTCTTCCAATATTTGAGGGGCTGCCCCAAAGAAGAGTGGGGTCAACCTATCCTCCAAAGCACCAGAAGGCAAGACAAGAAACAATGGATGGAAATTAACCAAAGAGAGAAGCAACCTGGAATTAAGGAGACATTTCCTGACAGCGAGGACAAGTAACCAGTGGGACTACTTGCCACCAGAAGTTGTGAATGCTCCATCACTGGAGGTTTTCAAGAAGAGATTGGACAGCCACTTGTCCAGGATGATATAATGTCTCCTGTCTTGAGCAGGGGGGGGGGGTTTGGACTAGATGACCTCCGAGATCCTTTCCAGCTCTGTGATTCTGTTATTCTGAGGACTGCCTGTACCCAAAACATCATCGGATTTCTACCTTAGTGGACCCTTGAGTGACTCAACGCAACGTTATGGTCAGTTGAAAATTTCCAGATACCTTTTCCTTCTCCTTTCTTTCCTTTCTATTCCTTCATGCCTCCCTCCCTCCCTCTCTTTCCATTTCTCTCTCTCCCTCCCTCCTTCCCTCTTTCTTTCTTCCTTCCTTCCTTGACTACCTCCTTCCTCCTTCTTTCCTTTCATTCTCTTCCATCCCTCCCTATTTTCCTTTATTTTTTCCTTTCTCCTCTTCCTTTACTTTCATTCCTTTCTCTTCCTTCATCCCTCCCTCTTCCTTTATTCTTTCTTTCTTTCTTTCCTTCCTTCTTTCTTTTTCTTTTCTCTCTCTCTTTCCTTCTTCTTCTTCTCCCCTCCCTCCCTCCTCTCTCTCTCTCTTCCTTCCCTCCTCCATTCATTTTTTTCTTCTTTCTCCCTGTCCTCTCTCTCCTTCTTCTCTTCATATTCCATGTTTCAATCACTCCTAGCTAGAAACCCCAAAGCATCAAAGGAATAACAATATCTCACCAACTGCTATTGAGCAAAAGTTAACAACCTGCCCGGTTATTTCTGCAGAGACAAACTTAGCAGCTAAAAAAATCCCAGCCAGCTGGCCCAACCAGCAACTAATGAGGCCAGGCGTCCATCTGAGCACTAGAAACAATAGATAAATCAGCAGAAATAAAAAAAAACCCACAAGAAAATGTCTCGTTCAGCCACATAATAACCTCCCACCCCCGCCCCAAAGGCAACAGCAATCTTGCAAAGAGCCGCAGTTGTTATACAAGGCCTTATATTTGCTCAAAGAAAAGACTTTGCAGAGCAGAACAAATGAAGTGAAGTTGTTGGCTGCAGCGAAAGGCCGGGACAGATCAGGCAGCACTTCAGGAGGAATGAAGACGGACGACCCCTGGAAAATGGGAGGGAGGGAGGGAGGGAGGGAGGGGAAGGGGAAAGGAGGAAGGGAAGAGAAGTGGAGGAAGGGAGGGAGGAAGAAAAGGAAGGAAGGTACAAAGGGAGAAAGAAAATATGAGTGGAAGGAAGGAAGGAAGGAAGGAAGGAAGGAAGGAAGGAAGGAAGGAAGGAAGGAAGGAAGGAAGGAAGGAAGGAAGGGGAAGGAAGGGGAAGAGAGGAAGGGAAGAGAAACAGAGGGACTGAGGAAGGAAGAGAAGGAGGAAGGAAGGAAGTGGAGGAGGAGGAAGAATTAAAAGAAAGGAAGGAAGGAAGGGAGGGAGGGAGGAAGGAAGGAAGGAAGGATGGAAGGTACAAAGGGAGAAAGAAAAATATGAGTGGAAGGGAAGGAAGGAAGGAAGTGGAAGGGAGGATGGAAGGAAGGGGAAGGGAAGGAGGAAGGAAGAGAAGTGGAGGAGGAGGAAGAAAAGGAAGGAAGGTACAAAGGAAGAAAGAAAAATATGAGAGGGGAGGGTGGAAGGGAAGGAAGGAAGGAGAAGGGAGGAAGGGAAGAGAAGCAGAGGGACGGAGGGAGGGAGGGAAGGAGGAAGGGAAGGAAAGGGGAGGGAGGGAGGAAGAAAAGGAAGGAAAGAAGGAAGGAAGGGAGATACAAAGGGAGAAAGAAAAATATGAGAGGGGAGGAAGGAAGGAAGGAAGGAAGGAAGGAAGGAAGGAAGGAAGGAAGGAAGGAAGGAAGGAAGGAAGGAAGGAAGGAAGGAAAAAAAGGAAAACAGAATAGACCATCCTGGAGCAGCTCTTAATCCTACCCATCGCCAGGCAAAACAAGTCACCCTTCCAAAAATGCAGAAATGCAAATCTGGCGCAGCTGAACCTTCCAAGGCCAGGCCTATTTCGGAATTAAATTGCTTTTGCTAGATTTTATGGCCAGGGCCTGATCTTGCTTCAGCAGTTGCCTGCTTTCCATTTCCAGGAACAGTAAACTCGCTCATAAATCTCTGATGCGCACCGTTCACACACACACACACAATGCCCCCCCCCTTCCCAACCGAGGCTGGCAGGGAAAGTTGCTTACTTGGGCATTCTCTCACCTCCGCTCCCAGGAATGTGGAGAAGTTTTACCCTCTTTTTTTCCCCTCTGCTCTTCACCTCTCGGCAACCGGAATAAGAGAAGAACAGAGTTGGAAGGTACCTTGGAGGTCATCTAACCCAACCCCCTGCCCAAACAGGAGACCCCAGACCAGGGCTGCCAGCTGGGGAATTCTGGGAATTGAAGTCCACAAGTCTTAAATTTCTCAGGGTCGGGCACCTTTTCCCTAAATCATTTCGCACAAAAGGTTGTCCAATCACGGCTTCAAAACCTCCAGAGATTCGACGCCCTTCTGTTCCACAAATGTGATAGACACACGCCCATCTGTGTGCGCAACACAACCACCGTCCTGGGGAAGCTACTGTTTGAAACGGTCCCTAAATGAATGGGTTTGCAAGTAGTCGAGGGCTACCTGGATCAGTGGTGGGTTTCAAATTTTTTTACTACCGGTTCTGTGGGTGTGGCTTGCTGGGCGTGGCTTGGCGATCATGGCAGGGGAAGGTTACTGCAAAATCCCCATTCCCACCCCACTCCGAGGGAAGGTTATTGCAAAATCCCCATTCCCTCCCGATCAGCTGGGACTCAGGAGGCAGAGAATAGATGGGGGCCAGTCAGAATTTTTACTACCAGTTCTGTGGGTGTGGCTTGGTGGGCGTGGCATTGCTTGGTCGGCGTGGCAGCGGAAGGTTACTGCAAAATCCCCATTCCCTCCCGATCAACTGGGACTCGGGAGGCAGAGAATAGATGGGGGCGGGGCCAGTCAGTATTTTTACTACCAGTTCTGTGGGTGTGGCTTGGTGGGCGTGGCATTGCTTGGTGGGCGTGGCTTGGTGGGCGTGGCAAGGGAAGGTTACTGCAAAATCCCCATTTCCTCCCAATCAGCTGGGACTCGGGAGGCAGAGAATAGATGGGGGCAGGGCCAGTCAGAATTTTTACTACCGGTTCTCCAAACTACTCAAAATTTCCGCTACCAGTTTTCCAGAACTGGTCAGAACCTGCTGAAACCCACCTCTGACCTGGATCAATATAAACAGAATGACCTCCTTGGAGGTCATCTAGATCAGTGATCACCAACTGGCGGTCCGCGAGAAAATTTTGGTGGCCCGCAGAAAAATTATTTGCATTTTTTATATTGCGCTAAATACTATATATATATTTTTTTAAAAAAATCATATTAGTGGCTCGCGGGATTTAAAATTATGAATTTGGTTGTCCCTGAGGTCCGAAAGGTTGGTGACCCTTGGTGTAGATAGACCAACCCTCTGCTCAAGCAGGAATCTGTGTACCATTTTAGACAGCATGCTGGGTGGGGAATTCTGGGAGTTGAAGTCCACCCATCTTTAAAGCATGCTGACTGGGGAATTCTGGGAATAGCATTCATTCCATGCCACCTAGAGAATTTTGAGTCTTGAAATCGATCCACGCTGCCTGGGGAATTCTGGGAGTTGAAGTCCACCCATCTTTAAGGCATGCTGACTGGGGAATTCTGGGAATAGCATTCATTCCATGCCACCTAGGGAATTTTGAGTCTTGAAATCGATCCACGCTGCCTGGGGAATTCTGGGAGTTGAAGTCCACCCATCTTTAAGGCATGCTGACTGGGGAATTCTGGGAATAGCATTCATTCCATGCCACCTAGAGAATTTTGAGTCTTGAAATCGATCCACGCTGCCTGGGGAATTCTGGGAGTTGAAGTCCACCCATCTTTAAGGCATGCTGACTGGGGAATTCTGGGAATAGCATTCATTCCATGCCACCTAGAGAATTTTGAGTCTTGAAATCGATCCACGCTGCCTGGGGAATTCTGGGAGTTGAAGTCCACCCATCTTTAAGGCATGCTGACTGGGGAATTCTGGGAATAGCATTCATTCCATGCCACCTAGGGAATTTTGAGTCTTGAAATCGATCCACGCTGCCTGGGGAATTCTGGGAGTTGAAGTCCACCCATCTTTAAAGCATGCTGACTGGGGAATTCTGGGAATAGCATTCATTCCATGCCACCTAGAGAATTTTGAGTCTTGAAATCGATCCACGCTGCCTGGGGAATTCTGGGAGTTGAAGTCCACCCATCTTTAAGGCATGCTGACTGGGGAATTCTGGGAATAGCATTCATTCCATGCCACCTAGAGAATTTTGAGTCTTGAAATCGATCCACGCTGCCTGGGGAATTCTGGGAGTTGAAGTCCACCCATCTTTAAGGCATGCTGACTGGGGAATTCTGGGAATAGCATTCATTCCATGCCACCTAGAGAATTTTGAGTCTTGAAATCGATCCACGCTGCCTGGGGAACTCTGGGAGTTGAAGTCCACCCATCTGAAAGCTGCCAAGGTTGAAAAAGACCGTTTACGTGCAGACTAAAAATAGAACATTGATCCGATTCCCATTATCAGCCCACTCAGTGAGTAACCGAAAGGCATTATACTTACTCGTGAGCTCCTTCCACTCTCCTTGCGGGCGATGAGGTTCGTGATGAAGGGAGGCCTCAGTGGATGATGGGCACCTTGGGATGTGAGGAGGGGAGTGAGAAGCCCTGCAGATTTCAGGGGAGTTTGTCTCAGGAAAGAAAGGCTGGAATTTGTAGCATGGCTGAGGGCAACAGTGGTCAAACCGCCTCTCCCAGGACACGAGGTTTAGAAGTTCCAAGGTTGTGCTTCCCTGGTCGAGGGTCTCCTGCCTGAGCAGGGGGTTGGACTAGAAGGCCTCCAAGGTCCCTTCCAACTCTGTGATTCTGTTAGAAGACCTCCAAATTTGTCCCTTCCAGAGTTGTTATTCTATTCTCCAAAGCCCCTGAAGGCAGGACGAGAAGCAACGGGTGGAAACTAATCCAGGAGAGAAGCAACTTAGAACTTAAGGAGAAATTTCCTGACGGTGAGGACAATTAACCAGTGGAACAGCTGGCCACCAGAAGTTGTGAGTGCTCCAACACTGGAGGTTTTAAAGAAGAGATTGGATAGCCATTTGTCTGGAATGGCACAGCATCTCCCTGGTAGGCAGTCTCCTCCTTAAGCAGGGGGTTGGACTAGAAGACCTCCAAGGACCCTTCCAAATCTTGTTATTCTGTTATTGTGGCTTTTAACAAACCTCGCTCGCTGTCGATGTCCTTTAGCGAAGAGTTTCCTAGCCAGAAAAATCCCATTACTGCACTTTGGTGTTTTTTTTTAAAGTTTAAGTTGTCGTTCTAAATCCTTCAGGGGGTTTTATTGATTGCCAAATGCTTCTGGTGGAGCACTTACGAAAAATCAGGGCCTGAGCAGAACAGGAGACCTTCTACCATTCCAGACAAGTGGCGGTCCAGTCTCTTCTTAAAAACCTCCAGTTTGTTTGTTTGTTTATTTAAATTTGGGGATGGAACACCCACCACTTCTGGAGGCAAGTAGTTCCACTGGTTAATTGTCCTCACGTTAGGCAGTTTCTCCTTAATCCCAGGTTGCTTCTCTCCTTGGTTAGTTTCCATCTGTTGCTTCTTGTCCTGCCTTCAAGTGCTTTGAAGAATAGTGGACCTCCCCCCTCTTCTTTGGGGCAGCCCCTCAAATATTGGAGCCCTGCTGTCATGTCCTGCTTTTTACCAGACCCAGTCCAATTCGGTTCAGAATAGTGCTCAAAGGGACCTTGGAGGTCTTCTAGTCCAACCCGCTGCTCAAGCAGGAGATCCTATACCATTCTCTTCTTAAAAGCCTCCAGTTATGAAGCACCCACGATTTCTGGTGGCAAGTTGTTCCACCGGTTAATTGTCCTCACTGTTAGGAAGTTTCTCCTTAATTCCAGGTTGCTTCTCTCCTTGATTAGTTTCCATCCATTGTTTCTTGTCCTGCCTTCAGGTGTTTGGAGAATAGCTTAACTCCCTCTTCTTTGGGGCAGCCCCTGAGATATTGGAAGGCTGCTATCATGTCAGTCGTAGTCCTTGTTTTCCTTAAACTAAACATACACAATTCCTGCAACTGTTCTTCGTATGTTTTAGCCTCCAGACCCCTCATCCTCTTTGTTGCTCTTCTCTGCACTCTTTCCAAAGTCACAACATCCATTCCTCTGAAAACAATAAAATACCTTATCCCACCAGACTTGAAATCCTAGGCTTAGAAAACTTGGAACTCCGTCGCCTTCGACAAGACCTAAGTTTAACTCACAGAATCATCTATTGTAATGTCCTTCCTGTTAAAGACTACTTCAGCTTTAATTGCAATAATACTAGAGCAACTAATAGATTTAAACTTAATGTCAACCGCTTTAATCTAGATTGCAGAAAATATGACTTCTGTAACAGAATCATCAGTGCTTGGAATACTTTACCTGACTCTGTGGTCTCTTCTCATAATCCTAAAAGCTTCAACCAAAAACTTTCTACTATTGACCTCACCCCATTCCTAAGAGGACCATAAGGGGCGTGCATAAGCGCACAAACGTGCCTACCGTTCCTGTCCTATTGTTTTTCTTTTCTTCTTCCTATATATATATATATATATGCTTATACCTCCTTATATTTACTCATATAAGTGTTTATATACTATATAATCTTTTTGTATGATACCTACATATATTGTTGTGACAAAATAAATAAATAAAAATAAATAAATATTTTTTTTATATCGTGGCAACAAGAATCATGTAACCCAAAAAGACGAGGCCGAGCTATTTAGAAACCACGTAAAGTCCAGGAGATATTTTGGAAACTGCTTCCCCTGCAATCTATACAGTGCCTGGAGGCTGTGCCCTGCCAGAAAAGCTATTCAAAAATTAGAGACGGACGACTCCGGCTAAGCAAAAATCTGTGCGATACCCAGAGCTATTTTCCAGCCTTTCTGCTGAGTTTGCAAACGTCCTTTGGAAGAAGGAGAAAAGAAGGCCAGAAGAAGAGAGAGAAAAAGGACAACTGTAGGCTTTTTTTGGCATGATATGGATAAAAAAAAATGCACTTAGGATTTGTGGTTGTGAGGATTGGGGGGTGGGGGAAACTGGGGAATAGAATAGAATAGAATAGAATAGAATAGAATAGAATAGAATAGAATAGAATAGAAAAGAATATAGGAGAAAAGAGAATATAGAATAGAATAGAATAGAATAGAATAGAATAGAATAGAATAGAATAGAATAGAATAGAATAGAAAAGAATATAGGAGAAAAGAGAATATAGAATAGAATAGAATAGAATAGAATAGAATAGAATAGAATAGAATAGAATAGAATAGAATAGAATAGAAAAGAATATAGGAGAAAAGAGAATATAGAATAGAATAGAATAGAATAGAATAGAATAGAATAGAATAGAATAGAATAGAATAGAATAGAATAGAATAGAATAGAATAGAAAAGAATATAGGAGAAAAGAGAATACAGAACAGAATAGAATAGAATAGAATAGAATAGAATAGAATAGAATAGAATAGAATAGAATAGAATAGAATATAGGAGAAAAGAGAATATAGAATAGAATAGAATAGAATAGAATAGAATAGAATAGAATAGAATATAGGAGAAAAGAGAATATAGAATAGAATAGAATAGAATAGAATAGAATAGAATAGAATAGAATAGAATAGAATAGAATATAGGAGAAAAGAGAATATAGAATAGAATAGAATAGAATAGAATAGAATAGAATAGAATAGAATAGAATAGAATAGAAAAGAGAATATAGAATAGAATAGAATAGAATAGAATAGAATAGAATAGAATAGAATAGAATAGAATAGAATAGAATTTTTTATTGGCCAAGTGTGATTGGACACACAAGGAATTTGTCTTGGTGCATAGACTCTCAGTGTACATAAAAGAAAAGATACCTTCATCAAGGCACAACATTTACAACACTTAATGATGGTCAATATATCAATATAAATCATAAGTGACCACTGAAAAAAGTGACCAGGTTTGCTCCATTCCTTGACTCCTGGTGATTTTCTACAATGTCACTGAAAATACAAAATTAAAACACCGTACCAACTAGCAGCATCAAAGTCTGAAACAATACAAATCAAAATACAATTCAAATGCAATTGAGGACCAATTAAAATGCAATTAATTTTAAAGTGAGCTTTTTTCTTTCTATTATTATTCTCCCCTTCCATAGTTTTGCTTCTCTCTTTCTTTCCTTTGTTCTTCTCACCCTTTCCTTCCTTCTTCTCCCTCCCTCCCTCCCTCCTTCTTTCCTTCCTCCCACCCTCCTTCTTTCCTTGTCTCTCTCCCTTTCTTTTCTTTCTTTCTCTTTCTTTCTTTTTTCTCTTTCTCTTTCTTTTTTCTCTTTGTTTCTTTTCCTCTTCCTCCTCTTCTTCCTTCCTTCCTTCCTTCCTTCCCATTTTGGGTTGCTTCTTATATTCTTTGTAAAACTCTTAATAAAAATTATTTTATAAAAGACAAAAGAGGAGAGATACACTGTTTGGAAAAAGCAGGCGTTTTTGAAACATTGACACACAGATCTGGTGAGGTTGGGGGGGGGGTTAATTAAGCTGCCCCAGGTGGTTCCCCCCCAAAATACCCCTTTCAATGACGACCTTGATTTTTTAAAAAGAATCTCTCCATATTCACCGCTCCACTAAGCCCATTAACACCCCCATCCCAGCTTCTCCTCTTCTCCAGTTTCATCTCTTTCTATTTCAATAGAAACTGAAAAGGCAGTAATTTAATTTTTTAAAAGTCTCTGAAGTCTATTTTAAAGCCCAAAATAAGATGGGGAGAAATGGATCGAACTAGGGCTAAAAACGGAATGTCTCCATTGAAAAAGGCCTCTCGGTTGGCAAAATAAACAATCAGACCTGGCAATGGCCCAAAAAAACACGAATTGTCTTTGCGTGATCCGCTAATAGTCTCTTTGGAGGTTTTTGCTATAAAACTTTGACAAAATAGTTGTCCCATTCCGTTCTTTGGACTTTGTCTTCATGTCCCCATGGGAGGGGACCTCACTGCTTTGGAAACCCTTTCATAGATCGGTTTGCTCCACGAGGACCTTGAGATCTTCCAGTGGTGCCTCCATCACCATATGGCTGAATCCACCCATCTTACTGCTGGGGGTTTCTTCTTCTTCTTCTTCTTCTTCTCCTTCTCCTTCTCCTTCTCCTTCTTCTCCTTCTCCTCCTCCTCCTCCTCCTCCTCCTTCCTCTTCCTCCTCCTCTCCTCCTCTTCTTCTCCTTCTCCTTCTCCTCCTTCTCCTTCCTCTTCCTCCTCTCTCCTCCTCCTCCTTCTCCTCCTCCTTCTTCAAAAGATTTAAAGATTAACAGAGTTGGAAGGGACCTTGTAGGTCATCTAGTCCAACCCCCTGCCCAAGCAGGGGATCCTACACCATTTTTGACAAATGGCAGTCCAATCTCTTCTTGAAAGTTTCCAGGGATGAAGCTCCCACAACTTCCGAAGACAACTTCTGTTCCATCGGTTGATTGTTCTCACTGTCAGGAAATTTCTCCTTATTTCTAGGTTGAATCTCTCCTTGGTCAGTTTCCATCCATGATTCCTTGTCTGGCCGCCACCTCCTCCTCCTCCTCCTCCTCCTCCTCCTCCTCCTCCTCCATTTCCCTTCAGTGTTGACTCCTAGCAATCATGGATGGACGGATGGATGAATGGATGGATTCTGTACCATCAGGTCACTATCTAGTTTTAGGGACCACAGAGATAGATTTTCTCCATGAAGATAAGTCTTCAACTTGGTCCTTCAGGTCTTCTAATGGTGCCCTCATCGTCCCTGTAACTGGGCCTCTTCCTTGCTGTCTCAGTTCCCCATGATCATGAACTCAAAATTTGGATACTTGCCAACTGGTTCATATTTACGACGGTCACAATGTCCCAGGGTCACGTGATCCCCTCTTGCGACCTTCTGACCAGCCCAAGTCCATGGGGAAGCCAGATTCGCTTAATGACCGTGTGACTCACTTAATGACTGCAGTGGTTGGCTTAAGCCACTGTGGCAAGGAAGGCCGTAAAATATGGCAAAATTCACTTGAATTGGTCTCACATAGCAACAGAAACATTAGGCTCAATCGTGGTCATAAGTCGAGGACTCCCTATATTTCAGCGAGACTTCTTGGCAAATCTAATGCCATTCGGCCAGTGTGTGAGGATCACAACCAAGCTACAAAAATGCTCCAAGGTCATTTTGTGTGTGGAGAGGGTGTTCCCCAATCCCTCCACAAAAGAGGGTAAGAGAACCCGACTTAATTCAGGCTTGCTGACCTGCTTGTGTGAATGCCCCCGCCCCCTTTCCATGCATGCAGCTTAGAATAGAGCTGGAGGGGACCTTGGAGGTCTTCTAGTCTAGCCCCTTGCTCAAGCAGGAGGACCTCTACCTCGTCCTCCCTCTCTGTCTAGGGATCTTCCTGCTCTCCCATGCGCCACCCTTCTTAGACCCTTAAAATCAAATAATAAGGGTAACCGTCAGATAAATTGCTCCTTACGACGGGCATCTCTAGGGGGAAATCTTTGGGACGTCCCGGGCACCGTCTTCCTGCGTCCTTCACACGCCTCTTTCCAGCATCCTTCTCCTCCCCTCCCCGCCTCCCTCCCCATCTCCGCATCGCTCCGGGCGCAGCCACGGGACTTGCGCCTCGTCTCGCCTCGCCTCGCCTCTCTCACCCATCCACCCCTGGGACTCGCTCCTCCGACACCGTGGGGAGAAGAGCCGCTCCGTCCGCCCCGCCGCCCGACGCCCCCTCTCCCCAAGAAGAGAAAGCCTCTGAGAATGTGCAGAGAGCCGGAAGGTCCCGGACGCCAAAGCCGCGGCTCCCTTGTAGCCACTCCACCGTCCGACGTCCCGAAAGAAAAGGCAGGCAAGAGACAGCGCCTCTGAGGACGTGCAGAAAGCCGAAGGATACGAGACGCCAACGCAAGGGCTCCCTTTTGCCCTTCCACGGTCCGACGCCCCCAAACAAGAGGCAGGCAAGAGAGAGAGCCTCTGAGAACGTGTAAAGAGCCGGAGTCTGCCGGGCGCCAAACTCGGGTCGGAAGGCTCTCTTCTGCCCATTCGGTCTTAGGACATCCCGAAAGAAAAAGCGGCAAGAGCTTCTGAGAACGCGCAGAGCCAGCGTGCCCGAAAAAGACAGAGACAGAGCCTCTGAGAACGTGCAGAGAGCCGGAGAGTGCCAAGCGCCAAAGTCGGGGCGCCCTTCTGCCCACTCCGCCGTCCGACGCCCCCTAAACCAGGACCAGACAAGAGACAGCGCCTCTGAGAAGGTGCAGAGCGCCGCAGAGTGCCAGAAAGAGGCAGAAAGAGCGCCTCTGAGAACGCGCAGAGAGCCGGACGGTACCCATCATCAAAGCGTCCCAACAACCGGCGGCGGCGGAGGAGAGGCGAGCAGGCGCGCCCCCCGAAGCCCGCGCGCGTTCCCGCTCACCCTCCCTCCCTCCCTCTCCGGAGCCGAGCCGGGGCAGCCTTCACGGCGCTCCCCGCCTCCATCCAGCCCCGTCCGGAGCAGCCTCCCCGCGCCCAGGCCACTTCCCTCCGGCTGCCGTCGAAATCAGCGGTCTCCAGGCTAGGCGGCGGCTGCAGAGCCGCAAAAGCGGTCCGGAGCCCTCCCGGGCGGCGCTCGCTGGGATGCCCGAGCTGGGCTAGCATGGCCCGGAGCCCCCCTCCGCTGCTCCTCCTCCTCCTCCTCCTCTTCCTCCCTCCGCTGCTGCAGAGCCGGGGCTGCTCGCCCTGTTTCTGGTTCGCCACGCCGGACACGGTGCAGTGCCGCTTCGTGGAGCTGCAAGAGCCGCCGGCGGAGCTGCCGTCCGCGGTGCGCAACCTGACGGTGGTCGGTGCCAACCTGACAGTGCTGGGCCGGGCGGCCTTTGCAGGCGGTTGGGGACCGCGGGCTTCTTCGCCTCGCCGACCGTTGCTCCACTTAACGTTGCTGGCGTTGCTCCGAAGCCGCATCGAAGCGCTGGAGGAGGCAGCCTTCGCCGGGCTGCCGTCCCTGGCAGCTCTGGATTTAAGCCACAACCCGCTGCGCCGCGTCTCGCCCGGAGCTTTCCTCTACTGCGCCCGTTTGCACCGGCTCAGCCTCAACGGGGCGCTGACGGACGGACGGACGGCCGAGGAGCTGCTGGGCTCGGCTCTGACTAACCTCAGCCTTGCGCGGCTGGAGCTGGCCGGGAACGGCTTGCGTGCTCTGCCTGCGGGCTGGGCGCTGCCGGCGTCTTTGCAAGAGCTGGACGCGCGCAACAACTCGCTGCAGGCGCCGCGGCCCGACGGGCTGGCTGCGCCTCTGCTGCGCTTGCAGCTGGCGGGCAATCCCCTGACTTGCGACTGCCCCGCTCTGCGACCGTTGCTGCTCTGGCTGGGCAACGCCACGTGGCGGGCGCCGGATCGGCGGGAGCTGCGCTGCGCTTCCCCGCCGCAACTGCGGGACGCGCTGGTTCTGCGCCTTCGGCCGCGGCAGCTCAAGTGCCTGGAGGAAGGGGCGGCTTGGGGGCTGCTGGAGCCCGTCGGCGGGCCGGAGCCGAAGGAGCTGGAGACCGTCTCGTACGTTTTCCTGGGCATCGTGCTGGCATTGATCGGGCTGGTTTTCCTGATGGTGCTCTACCTAAACCGACGGGGCATTAAGCGGTGGCTGAACAACCTGCGGGAGGCGTGCCGGGATCAGATGGAGGGCTACCAGTACCGGTATGAGCAGGACAGCGACCCCCGGCGGGCCAGCCCGGGTGGTCTCTGAAACCGGGCACCGATGGGGCAGATGGAGGACAGCTGCTGACCCCTCCCTCCAGATCTCGTCAGACTGGCTGAGTTGGGGAGGTTGGTACCCCAAGCTTTCTCTCTGAGGCAGCTTCGTCTGATCTCCTGCCCCCCCCCCCAAAAAAAAATTGCACCTGGGGGGGGGGTGGCTTTGGCCAGCACCGGCTGGATGAGATGTTGAGGGGTGCTGGGCTGGAGCTTGCTGCCCTTGCCAGTTGCCCCGTATCCCGAGATGCCAACCTGATGGTGACTCCTGGGAGCTAAGCAGGGTCAGAGCTGGGCAAAGCTTGGAGGGGAGAACTGGAGGCTAGAAGAAGGGGGGGGGGAAATTGCCCTGATCGTAGAAGAATAGACTACGCAGAGATGTGGCTCTGGGACTCACTGAACTGAGACTCTGAGACTGTCTGGATAACTAGCACAGAAGTTAACCGTGGCTAATCCGGGAGAGCCTAAACAATGTTGGCTAGTAAACTAGATAAGAGGCAACCAGGAAGTCCCACAAAATTGCTACATGCTGGAAGATGGAAATGACCATTTCTGTAGGATTTTCCAAGGCGACGGATTTTATCTCCAAGAACCAAAATCCACTTAAATGCACCGTTGTTTATTCAGCCCTATGGATGCTCCAACTCTTGAACTCGGGACTCTTGGATTCTGCCGAGGTTCCTCGCTGCCCACTTAATGGTGGGAGGGGGAAACGGTTGTGCAAATTCCTCCACTGCAGCCTGACGCAGATTTTCCTGGAAAGAGAGCGTTGTGCAATACCGGGGCTGCCTTCCCCTGAGATTCCCCCCCCCCCGGCCTGGGTTGTACCCACAAACTTTTTAACTTTGTACTTTGGGCAACGGCTGTCCCCCTTTAACGCTCAGGGGCTGACGGATGCCCAGAAAATGCCACGAACTGAACAAGTTGTATTCCGCCAACTTCAAAGATTCCTTGCAATAATTTGGATACGGATGGAGGGTAAAATGGTTGATTTTCCCAAAGGAATTTGGGGGATTTGATTCCTGTGAATGAGCGAATTCCAGATGTAGCTTTGCCAGTTAAAAAAAAAAAAACGGGGGTCAGGAATCATCAGGAAGGGGCTTCCACTGTCTTCCTCTCTTGCATGGGAGGTTTGCCTCCCCTTAGAAAAAAAATATTATCAAAGAAAGAGCTACGGGTTTTTTTTTCTCTCATCTGTGGGTCTTTCCCCCTCCCAATTTCAATGGATCTGTGCCAGCACCCCATGCCAGCTACAGGAAGAGGGGGAGTCCCCATTGTCTTCTGCCCTTAGTCAGCACAACCCTCCCCCCCCTTTCCCCAGCAGCATGGGTTTCGGAGTCAGTAACTATCTGCCGGACCATTAATTTTGAATTATTTCAGACCCAATTCCCGCAGACTTTTGAGCTTCAGGGAACGTTGCAATAGAACAAAAAATCCCTTTTCTATTTAAAAAAAAAAAACACCAAAAACTTTTTGGTGTGTTTCAGACGATTTTAGAAGCACACACATGAACAGATGCCATAATCCCTCAGGGGAGAATGTCTGGAAGTGACGCCTGATGAATTTCTTCAGAATAGATCCATTCAGACCAAATAATTATTCCTTAGGAACCCTTTTGCCTGTTCCAAACCGATCTCTGCAGCCGTAGAAAAACCTGCGTTCTCAAAAGTAGCCGGCTGTAGACCCTTGTTTAAGTCTTACCTTTACCGCATTATTAGTCAATAATCAAATAGGATATATACAGAATATACCTTCCTATATTTATTGTTGTTCCATATTAATTCTGATTTATTTATTTATTTTTTTACTGCTGAAGGAGAACTGTAAAGGCCTGGGGGAGTCACGCTGGAGAGCTCAGGGGAACAAAGGCATCAGGGACAAATTAAAACCTTAATAAACTTAGTTTTTCTTCCAAGGAACCCGAAATTCTCATCTCGGTCTTGCTGTTTTTATCCGCATGCCCACACATACTGGATTTCAGTGGAAATCTACATGCTGGTTTTATCGCACTCGGCCTAAATTCCCTTCCCCAAAAAGCTTCCCTCGCACTTTTCCAGGCCTTCTTTCTGGTTTCACAGCCGTGACCAGGTGACGGGCTTAAAGTATTGAAGGGAGGAAGAATATGGCCCAGGTGAGAAGACAGAATCCTAGATGCCTGGGAGCGACCTTAGAGGCCATCTAGTCAACCCCCTGCTCAGCGCAGGCTGAAACAGTGTCTATAAATAAGGTAAAAACCTTAAGTAAGAAAACTACCCCTTTCTTTCGGGTGGGTAGTACGAAGCAGCAAAGAATACCCCAACTTATGTCCACAGTTGGGATCACAAGTTTTGTTGGTTAAACAAGGCAGTTTATTGGAGTCCTCTCTGATTTTATGACCTTTTTTTTTGCCAGGACCGTTAAGTGAATCATTGCAGTTAAGTGAATGATACAGTTGTTAAGTGAATCATTGCAGTTGTTAAGTGAATCACTGTAGTTGTTAAGTGAATGATACAGTTGTTAAGTGAATCATTGCAGTTGTTAAGTGAATGATGCAGTTGTTAAATGAATCATTGCAGTTAAGTGAATGATACAGTTGTTAAGTGAATCATTGCAGTTGTTAAGTGAATCATTGCAGTTGTTAAGTGAATCATTATAGTTGTTAAGTGAATGGTGCAGTTGTTAAGTGAATCATTATAGTTGTTAAGTGAATGGTGCAGTTGTTAAGTGAATGGTGCAGTTGTTAAGTGAATCATTATAGTTGTTAAGTGAATGAGGCAGTTGTTAAGTGAATCATTGCAGTTGTTAAGTGAATGAGGCAGTTGTTAAGTGAATCATTGCAGTTGTTAAGTGAATGAGGCAGTTGTTAAGTGAATCATTGCAGTTGTTAAGTGAATGAGACAGTTGTTAAGTGAATCATTGCAGTTGTTAAGTGAATCATTGCAGTTGTTAAGTGAATCATTATAGTTGTTAAGTGAATGGTGCAGTTGTTAAGTGAATGGTGCAGTTGTTAAGTGAATGGTGCAGTTGTTAAGTGAATCATTATAGTTGTTAAGTGAATGAGGCAGTTGTTAAGTGAATCATTGCAGTTGTTAAGTGAATGAGGCAGTTGTTAAGTGAATCATTGCAGTTGTTAAGTGAATGAGGCAGTTGTTAAGTGAATCATTGCAGTTGTTAAGTGAATGAGACAGTTGTTAAGTGAATCATTGCAGTTGTTAAGTGAATGAGGCAGTTGTTAAGTGAATCATTGCAGTTGTTAAGTGAATGAGGCAGTTGTTAAGTGAATCATTGCAGTTGTTAAGTGAATGAGACAGTTGTTAAGTGAATCATTGCAGTTGTTAAGTGAATGAGACAGTTGTTAAGTGAATCATTATAGTTGTTAAGTGAATGAGGCAGTTGTTAAGTGAATCGTTGCAGTTGTTAAGTGAATGAGGCAGTTGTTAAGTGAATCATTGCAGTTGTTAAGTGAATGAGGCAGTTGTTAAGTGAATCTGGCTTCCCCACCCCCTCCCCATTGATTTTGCTTATCGGAAGCCAGCTGGAAAGGTTGCAAAAGACGATCACATGACCCCGGGATAGTGCAACTGTTGTAAATAACTTGCTAAGTGCCCGAATTTGAATCACATGACCTTGGGAATGCTACGATGGTTGTAAGTGCGAGGACTGGTCATAAGTCATTTTTTCTAGTGCTGCTGTAACTTTGAACAGATACTGAACGCATCAGTCAGTCAAGGACTAAGAAAACTCTCAACTCCTATTATAGTGATGTTCGGCAGCTTTAAGAGCGGTGGACTTCAATTCCTTTAACCTGCCGGCTGGGGAATTCTGGGAGTTGAAGTCCACCCATCTTCCAGGAGCCAAGGTTGAGACAGTCTCCCTAGAGGTCTCAAACGAAGCACCATCCAGCCTTTTTTGGGATTCATTTGAGAAAATTAATTAATTAATTAATGAGTCTTCAGAAAAGGGCGGTATAAAAATTCGAATAATAATAAATAAATAAATAAATTTATTTATTTATTTTGTCATAACAGCATACACAAGCATAAACATGAAGCAACTATACAACATATAAGCATATATTTGAGTATAAGCATGTAATAACTATATAAATTGGATATAATGAAAGGAAACAGAAGGACAGGAACGGTAGGCACTCTTGTGCTCTTATGCACGCCCCTTACAGACCTCTTAGGAAAGGGGTGAGGTCAATAGTAGACAGTTTTTGGTTGAAGCTTTGGGGACTTTGAGAAGAGACCACAGAGTCAGGTAGTGTGTTCCAAGCACTAATAACTCTGTTACTGAAGTCATATTTTCTGCAATCAAGATTGAAGCGGTTAACATTAAGTTTAAATCTATTGTTTGCTCTTGTATTGTTGTGATTGAAGCTGAAGTAGTCTTCAACAGGAAGGACATTGCAATAGATGATTCTATGAGTTAAACACAGATCCTGTCGGAGGCGGCGGAGTTCTAAGTTTTCTAAACCCAAGATTTCAAGTCTGGTGGCATAAGGTATTTTGTTGTATTCAGAGGAGTGGAGAACTCTTCTTGTAAAATATTTCTGGACACGTTCAATTGTATTGATGTCTGAAATGTTGCATGGGTTCCAGACAGGCGAGCTGTATTCAAGAATTGTTCTAGCAAATGTTTTTTAAGCTCTGGTTAGTAGTATAGTGTTTCTGGAGAAGAAGCTACGTAAGATTAGGTTTACAACTCTTAATGCCTTTTTTGCGATGTAGTTGCAGTGGGCTTTGGCACTTAGGTCATTGGATATGAAGACTCCAAGGTCTTTGACAGGATGGGGGTCATCTTTATTTATTTATTTATTTATTATTCAAATTTATATACCGCCCTATCTCCCAAAGGACTCAGGGCGGTTCACAGGCAGATAAAACAACGTATATATACAAATTAAGAAAACCATTAAGAAAACATATTCAGAAAGCCTAATTATTAAAAATAATATAAATATTAAAACCAATTAAAACCCCTATAAAATTTAAAAATTTAAAATTTAGAAAATTTAAAAAACTAGTCCAGTCCCGCGCAGATAAATAGGTGTGTTTTAAGCTCGCGACGGAAGGTTCGGAGGTCTGGAAGTTGACGGAGTCCTGGGGGGAGTTCGTTCCAGAGGGTGGGAGCCCCCACAGAGAAGGCCCTTCCCCTGGGCATCGCCAGACGACACTGTCTAGCTGACGGCACCCTGAGGAGTCCCTCTCTGTGAGAGCGCACGGGCCGGTGAGAGGTATCCGGTAGCAGTAGACGGTCCCGTAAGTAGCCCGGCCCTATGCCATGGAGCGCTTTAAAGGTGGTTATAGAAGAATCTATAAGACAATGTCCGTCGAGTTTGTACTTAGTGTTTAGATTCTTTTTTCCAATGTGTAAGACAGAGCATTTGCTGGTTGAGATTTGGAGTTGCCAAGTTTTAGACCATTCTGACACAAAGTCAAGGTCTTTTTGAAGGGTAGCTGTATTGTTGGTAGTGTTAAATAGTTTGACATCGTCAGCAAAGAGAACACAATTACTTTTAATATGGTCGCAGAGATCATTAATGTATAATATGAAGAGTGTTGGTCCAAGAACACTGCCTTGGGGAACGCCACTATTGACAGGAACAGGATTTGATAGGGCACTGCCTATTTTGACCACTTGTTGTCTGTTTGACAGGAACGCTGTTATCCAATTGTGGAGAGGTCCGGAGATGCCGTAGGATTTTAGTTTGAGGAGAAGTTTGTCGTGTACCACTGAGTCAAAAGCTTTACAGAAGTCTATGTAAATTGCATCTATTGTTTTGCCTTGATCAAGATTAGTAGTCCATATATTTTTGCAGTGAAGAAGTTGTAAGTTAAATGATAGTTTTTTTCTGAAACCAAATTGTTTATTAGAGAGTAGGTTGTTTATTTCTAGGTGGAGGGTAATGTATTGGTTGATGATGGATTCCATGACTTTACAGGTGACACAGCATAGAGAGATAAGTCTGTAATTTTCAACTAAGCTGGGGTCTCCTTTTTTGAAGACAGGGATGACCGTGGCTAGTGACCAAAGTTTGGGAAGGGATCCAGTCGTGAAGGCTTTTTCAAAGATTATGCTTAGGGGTTCTGCTATATAAGTGGAAAGCTTTTTTAAGAAGTATGCACATAGTCCATCGGGTCCTATAGATAGGGATGGTTTTAAATTGCGAAGAGCTTTTTCAACATTTTCTTCAGTGAAATCTATATGTGTTAGGTCATTGTTGGTGCAGTTGGGAAATTTCGGGTTTGAGCCATTGCTGTTGATAAAGACTGAGCCGAAGAATGGGTTAAAGAGGTTTGCTTTAACTGTTTCATCATTATTTTCTTAGCCGTTAGATTCTTTTAGTGGTGGGATGGATCTCGAGACATTAAGTTCGTTATTCACAAAATTATAAAAAGCACGATTGGAATTTGTGCGCAGAAGGTCTTCTTCTTGCTTGGTGTGGTAATTTGTGCATTCAATTTTTGTTTGGTTGCAAATATCTCTGTAGCGGTTTTTGAAATTTGCTACATGCCCCTTTTTGTTTTTTCTCCAAAGGGATTTTTTTTTTTGATTGGAGCTTTTTTATTGATATGGGTAATTTGTTTTTCCTGATTTTTGGTGGTGGTTAGTGGTACGTAGAGTTTAATGACTCTATTGACTTCGAGTAGGAAAACTTTGTAGTGGTCTTCAGCAGTGATACAGGTTGAGAACAGATTTTGCCAATCAAGAAATGAGAGGTAGGTGTTTATAAAGTCATAGTTGGCTTTTTTGAAATTGTAGATTGGATTACTATTATTATGACGATGCATCAGATGGCCTGGCTCCTCTGCCCTTCTTCCAGGCACCAAAGAATGCAAAGAGGCAGGGAATATTTTCAGGTTTCTGAACTCTGTGGGAGCCATTAATGTGTTATGTTTTCACAAACAGGATGGAGATCTTAGATTAGATCTGTTTTGCTGATTTTTTTCCCTCATCTGGTGGAAAATCTCTTGGAGTTGTTTTGGGACTTTGGATAATGAGATGAGTGAAGAAAGAGAAGAAAAAAAGGAAAAGGAAAAGGAAAAGAATAGAATAGAATAGAATAGAATTTTATTGGCCAAGTGTGATTGGACACACAAGGAATTTGTCTTGGTGCATCTGCTCTCAGTGTACATAAAAGAAAAGATACGTTCATCAAGGTACAACATTTACAACACAATTGATGATCAATATATCAATATAAATCATAAGGATTGCCAGCAACAAGTTATAGTCATACAGTCATAAGTGGAAAGAGATGGATGATGGGAACGATGAGAAGATTAATAGTAGTGCAGATTCAGTAAATAGTCTGACAGTGTTGAGGGAATTATTTGTTTAGCAGAGTGATGGCCTTCGGGAAAAACTGTTCTTGTGTCTAGTTGTTCTGGTGTGCAGTGCTCTATAGCGTCGTTTTGAGGGTAGGAGTTGAAACAGTTTATGTCCTGGATGCGAGGGATCTGTAAATATTTTCACGGCCCTCTTCTTGATTCGTGCAGTATATAGGTCCTCAATGGAAGGCAGGTTGGTAGCAATTATTTTTTCTGCAGTTCTAATTATCCTCTGAAGTCTGTGTTTTTCTTGTTGGGTTGCAGAACCGAACCAGACAGTTATAGAGGTGCAAATGACAGACTCAATAATTCCTCTGTAGAAGGGAAGGAGGGAGGAAGAAAATGAGAGAGAGGGGAGGAAAAGAAATGAAGGAAGGAAGGAAGAGAAAGAAAGAAAGAAAGAAAGAAAGAAAGAAAGAAAGAAAGAAAGAAAGAAAGAAAGAAAGGGAGAAAGAAAGGGAGACAGAGAAAGAAAGGAAAGAAAGAAAGAAGCAAAAAGAAGGAAGAAAGGAGAAAGAACATGAGAGGGAAGGAAAAGGAAGGAAGGAAAAGAAAGAAAGTGAGAGAAAGAGAGAAAGGGAGAGAGAGAAAGAGAGAAAGAAAGGAAAGAAGGAAGAAAAGGAAAGGAAAGAAAGAAGGAAAAGAAAGAAAGGAAGGAAAAGAATGGAAGGAAGCTAAAAAGAAAGAAAGAGAAAGAAAGGGAGAAAGAGAAAGAGGAAAGAGAGGAAGGAAGAAAAGAGGAAGGAAAGGAGAGAAAGAAGGAAAAAAGGAAAGGAAAGAAAGAAGGAAGGAAAAGGAAGGAAGGAAGGAAAGAGAAAGTTATAATAGTTTCAGGTTTGCGTAGAAAAGGACACACCTTGAGTGTTCAAACTTCTTGCATTTTCCGTCACATGGGTAGCTGCCTTTAGCCTCTCTCTAAGGAGTGGAGTTTGCATCCCTTCATCCTATGGCATTTTTAAGGGGACACCTTGCAAACATTTCTCTTGCAATCTTGGGTGGAGGTGGGAGGTGGGTGGGCTTTGAATCCCAGGCAGCAAAAATAGTGTAACCACTCCACATAGTTTTCACGCAGTCCTGGGTGTTTTTGTTGTTGTTGTTGTTGTTGTTGTTTATTAAGCATTATTGAGCAACCTCTGGTAAATCTCCAGAGAAGCTGCTAGAGAGCCATGAATTTGTACAGGTGTGTGTTTCTGAGTTCTGATTTTTGGGGGGAGAAAAAGTCCTGAGGGTTCGGTTAGTGAGGAGGCCGATTTGTGCCAAAGTCGTCACAAAGATGTAACGGATTTTATTTTTTTCCCCATTTAAGTCTTTTGTGGGGGACACCCAGTTGCAAATCCGGCAGAGAGCAAACGGCCCTGGGCTGCTCCCAGCTGGAAAATTCCTTCTGCTAACAGCTGTAAAAAGCATTACGCAACCTCCCCCTCCTTCGTTGCTGAAGGATACCCTTGGAGAAGGGAAAAAATAAAAATAAAGCAGAAGGCAAAGGAAGGGAAAAGGATGTTTTTCGTGGAGACGTCTGTTTGAATTCGTTGCAGAGGACAGACTCTGGAAGTGGCTGAGAATTTGGGAGACTCAAATTTGGGAGAATCAAACGGCATGGCAGGCGGGGCTAGAGTTGGTTTTGAAGGACGTCTGGATAATCCTTGAGGACTAGAGACGTCCCCCCGGGGGTTGTGGGCCGAAGCCAGTCTCGCTTGGCATGGAAATGTGGCATTAGCGGGCCTGAATTTCCTTTCCAGCAGTGCTTAAAAACCCATCAGCTGTGAAATCTTGGCAGGGTTGACAGTCTGGCCGGGCTCTGCGCCTTGGTGGCAATTAGACCTTGTCACAAATGCTGTTGGAAGTGGCTTGCTGCCGAGACAGCTAAGAGGAGAGAACCTCCAGCTCCAAAGGCAGTCTATCTGCATTCTTCAGCAGCACAGAACCTCCAGTTCCAGAGGCAATCTATCTGCATGCTTCAAATAGGGCCTCCATCTCCAGGGGCAGACCATCTGCATTCTTCAAGTAGAATAAGTCCACTGCAGAGGCAGGCTATCTGTATTCTTTGAATAGAACCTCCAGTCCCAGAGTTAGACTATCTGCATTCTTCCAGGGCATGGCAGCTTAGAACAGAGCCTCCATCTCCAGAGGCAGGCTTCAGGGGCACAGCTGAGACTGTTGAGAATAGAACCTCCAGCTCCAGAGGCAGACTATCTCCATTTTGTAAATAGAACCTTCAGCTCCAGAGGCAGGCTATTCCTTGCTGGCTGGGGAATTCTGGGAGTTGAAGTCCACATGTCCTTGATTGGCCCAGATTGAGAAATATTGATCGAGACATACCTCTCTGGGAGGGCTTAACTAGTTCCCTTGCAGATTTCAGAGGGCTAGATCAGATGATCTTTGGGAATCCCTTCCGGTGCTATAAATCAATGATTCTCAGATTTCCCAGGAATCCTCCATTAGAAATGGTGGCTGGGGAATTCTGGGAGTTGAAGTCCACAGGGCTTAAAGTGACCCAGGTTGAGAAACGAGACCGCTTTAGATCATGAAGTTGGGAGAGACTTTAAAGATCATCTAGTCCAGCCCCCAGCTTAGAAATCTTTTCTTCTTCTTCTTTCATTCTTAAAAAGAAATTATTTCGACATTCCTTAAATAGAAGGTGCACAATTAAATTGCCCTTCTCAGAACCAAGACCGCGTACTTTAACAACGCTGAGAAAATTCAGCAAAATGTAAGATTGGAAGATCAAACGGGGGTTGAAATTCGAATGTGTTTTCTTTCCCCCCCCCCCATGAGGGCTTATCCTAACTCAAGACAGTTTTATTTACCACTTTTTGTCAGCATATTCTAATTTTTATACATTCTTTGCATGCATACAGCAAATGCATTTTGGGCAGATTTTTTCCCTAATACAATCTACATTTTTAAAAGTCTGAGAACTGCACTGCGGAATTCAAAGTGTTTTCAAACAGTACTTACAAAAAGAGGCACTGCAGATGGCACTAATGATTCATGCATTCTGGCTTATCTTTAACCTTCCCATCCATGATTAAACCTTCATTAACCTGCATGTCTAGAGAAGAGGACTATGGGGGAGACATGATGGCAGTCTTCCAATATTTGAGGGGCTGCCACAAAGAGTCAAGCTATTCTCCAAAGCACCTGAAGGCAGGAGAAGAAGCAATGAGTAGAAACTAATCCAGGAGAGAAACAACCTGGAACTAAGGAGAAACTTCCTGACAGTGAGGACAATGAACCAGTGGAACAGCTTGCCACCAGAAATTGTGGGTGCTCCATCACTGGAAGTTTTTAAGAAGAGATTGGACAGCCATTTTTCTGAAATGGGATAGGATCTCCTGCTTAAGCAGGGGGTTGGACTGGATGACCTTCCAAGTCCCTTCCAGCTCTATTCTGGATTTATGATTTGATCAGTTCTTCTTCTGAAGATCCAGACTCCTATTACATCCTATTTCTTTTTTCTTTTCTTTTCTTTCTTTCTTTCTTTCTTTCTTTCTTTCTTTCTTTTTCTTTCATCCTTCATTTCCTTTCCTTTCATCCCTCTCCTGCTTTTTCCTTCCTTCTTCCCTCTCTCCTTCATTCATTCTTTTGCTCCTTTTTCTCCTTTCCTTCTCTCCCTTCCTTCCGTTCTTCTTTCTTTCTCTCTTTCCTTTCTTTTCCTCCCTCCCTCCCTTCTTTCCTTCCTTCCTTTCTCCCTCCCTCCCTCCGCCACATTCATCTCCTCCTTCCTTCTTTCGTCCTTCTTTTATTCCGTGTCCTTTCTTCTTCCCAATCCTTTCTTCCTTCTCCTCTACTTCCTTCTCTTTCCTTCCCATTTCTTCTCTCCTTCATTCATTTGTTCCTCTCCCTCTCTTCCCTCTCTTCTTTCCTTCTCCCCTCTCCCTTCCTTCCTTCCTTCCCTCCCTCCAAGAATTACTGAATTACTGCATTTCAGTTCATTTGCCAATTCAAAACCTTCAATTCAAAGACATTATAGATAACATTGGCTGTGCCAAGCAAATAAATTCTCCCTCTTTCTTTCTTCTCTCCTTGGGCAGCCAGGCCGTCCCTGGAAGCGTCCGCCTTGCACAATCCAGCAGGAACGGAGTGAATATTTTGGGCTTTTATGAATCTTTTCTAATCCCTTTTCTTCCCATCGCAGCCAGATGGATCGAGACGTCGCCTCTTTTCTGTTGTGTTGGCAAATCAGGCGACTCGTTGGCTCTGTCTTGCCGTTCAAAAGCTTGGAAGGAATAGATTCGGGACACAATGGCTCAGTAACGGGACGGAGAACATTTTCTCCTCTTTCTCTGTATGCTTCAGCTGCTTCCAGTCGCTGGGCTGCCCGCCAAGCGTGCCAGCTGCAGTTGGTACGAAACATAAAAACGGTAGAAGAAAGGAAGGCGCCAAAATAACAATATTCGTCTTCAAGCCCTCTCTGCCTTTTGAAGCTCTCCTTGACTTTATCCGCAACACGGGCAGAATTTTTTCCTGGCTGAATCTGTGCCAATTTCCCCGTGGCTGCCAATTAGCAGGGCAAAATGTCAAAGTCTAGTTCAGAGGTCTTCAAACTTGGCAGCTTTAAGACTTGTGGACTTCAACTCCCAGAATTCTCCAGCCAGCTATGCTGGCTGGAGAACTCTGAGAGTTGAAATCCACAAGTCTTAAAGCTGCCAAGTTTGGAGACCTCTGGTCTAGCTAGATCTGTTGGATCCTAATCCTAGACAGACTCGGCCACACTCTCGTGCAAAGAAAAACAGAGGCTCTCGCAAATGTCTGGGGAAGGAAAACGACCTGGCAAAATAATGCATAGAATCTGAGAGCTGGAAGGGACCCTGGAGGTCTTCTAGTCCAACCCCCCCTGCCCAAGTCCTCATACCACTCTGGACAGCATCTTTTTTGTATCTTTTTTTCTCCTTAAGTAATACATTCAGTTCGCATCCTCGGGTTAACCCAAAACAAGGAATGCCAATCTGTTGCTGTTGTTGTTTTAAGTACAATTCAAAATACTTTTCGGATAAATATCTCTCCAAAGAGCCAATTCTAAAATCCGGTGCTGATACTTCTAAGGATGCATGTGAGATTCAGGGAGAATCCTTCACAGAAAACCTGCAGGTTCTGTTTTACCCAACACACCAAATCAGGTCAGTTGAAAACTCTATAAGAAAATAACAGAGTGGGAAGGGATCTTGCAGATCATCTAGTCTGACCCTCTGCTTAAGCAGGAGATCCTATACCATTTCAGACAAATGGTTGTCCAATCTCTTCTTAAAAAGACTCCAATGATGGAGCACCCATGATTTCTGGTGGCAAGCTGTTCCCACTGATTAATTCTTCTCAATGTCTGGAAATTCCTCCTTAATTCCAGGTGGCTTCTCTCCTTGATTACTTTCCATCTGTTGCTTCTGTTCCTGCCTTCAGGTGTTTTGGAGAATAGCTTGACCTCCTCTTCTTTGGTGCAGCCCAGGGGTGAAATCCAGCAGGTTCTGGAGAACCGGTAGCGGAAATTTTGAGTAGTTCGGAGAACCGGCAAATACCACCTCTGGCTGGCCCCAGAGTGGGGTGGGAATGGAGATTTTGCAGTATCCTTCCCCTGCCCACGCCCACCAAGCCACGCCCACAGAACCGGTTGTTAAAAATAATTGGATTTCACAACTGGTGCAGCCCCTCAAATATTGGAAGACTGGTATCATGTCACCCTTAGACTAGACAAATCAAGTTTCTGCAGCTGTTTTTCATACGGTTTAGCCTCCAGTCCCCTAATCACCTTTTTGCTCTGTTGCTTTCTTGTTATTTAACAGAACAACAGAGTTAGAAGGCACCTTGGAGGTCAGTCAAGAGACCTTATTCCATTCCAGACAAATGGCTGTCCAGTCTCTTCTTGAAAACTTCCAGTGATGGAGCAGCCACAACTTTCTGGAGTCAAGCTGTTCCACTGGTTAATTGTCCTCACTATCAGGAAATTCCTCTTTAGTCCCAGGTTGCTTCTCTCCTTCATTCGTTTCCATCCATTGCTTCTTGTCCTGCCTTTGGGGGCTTTGGAGAATAGCTTGACTCCCTCTTCTTTGGGGAAGCCACTTAAATACTGGAAGATTGCTACCAATATTGGTTCATTATCTGGATTAGGTGTGTTGTGCGAATGCAGCCAGTGAATAATTCCAGCTTGCTTCTCTCTTGATTAGTTTCCATCCGTTGCTTCTTGTTCTGCCTTTAGGGGTCTGGATTTTGAGAAGAACTGATGAAATCTGGCAGGGCAATGAATGTTTAATCACGGATGGAAAAGCTAAAGATAAGTCAAATAGTATAAATTAGTGCCATCCATGTCTCTTTGAAAGTTGAGATCTCCAGGGCAAAGATAGTTGACTGCCACCCTCCACTGAATGATGAGAATGGGAAGATAGACTATAGAATAACAGAGTTGGAAGGGACCTTGGAGGCCTTCTAGTCCAACCCCTGCCCAGGCAGGAAACCCTACACCACCTCAGACAAATGGTTATCCAACCTCTTTTTAAAAACTTCCAGTGTTGGAGCATTTACAACTTCTGCAGGCAAGTTGTTCCACTGATTAATTGTTCTGTCAGGAAATTTCTCCTTAGTTCTAGGTTGCTTCTCTCCTTGATTAGTTTCCATCCATTGCTTCATGTTCTACCCTCAGGTGCTTTGGAGAATAGCTTGACTCCCTCTTCTTTGGGGCAGCCCCTGAGATATTGGAAGACTGCTATTATGTCTCCCCTAGACCTTCTTTTCATTAAACTAGACATACCAAGTTCCTGCAACTGTTCTTCATATGTTTCAGCCTCCAGTCCCCTAATCATCCTGGTTGCTCTTCTCTGCACTCTTTCTAGAGTCTCAACATCTATTTTACATTGTGGCAACCAAAACTGAATGCAATATTCCAAATGTGGCCTTATAAAGTGGTATTAACACTTCACGTGATCTTGATTCTATCCCTCTGTTTATGCAGCCCAGAACTGTGTTGGCTTTTTTGGCAGCTGCTGCACACGGCTGGCTCATATCTAAATGGTTGTCCATTAGGACTCCAAGATCCCTCTCACAGGTACTACTATTGAGCGAGGTACCACATATATGGTACTTGTGCATTTTGGGTTTTTTTGCCTAAATGTAGAACCTGACTTTTTTCACTGTTGAATTTCATTTTGTTTGTTAGCGCCCAATGTTCAAGTCTGTGAAGATCCTTCTGTATCCTGAGCCTATCTTCTAGAGCAGGGGTCTTTAACCTTGGTAACTTTAAGTCTGGAGGACTTCAACTCCCAGAATCCCCAGCCAGCTTTGCTGGCTGGGGATTCTGGGAGTTGAAGTCCACCAGGCTTAAAGTTGCCAAGGTTGGAGACCCCTGCTCTAAAGTGTTGGCTATTCCTGCCAGCTTAGTGTCATCTGCAAGTTTGATGAGTTCCCCATCTATCCCCTCGTCCAAGTCATTGATGAAGATGTTGAAGAGTACTGGGCCTAAGACAGAGCCTTGGGGTACTCCACTGCATACTTCCCTCCATGTGGATGTAGTTCCATTGAGGACTACACATTGAAGATAAGAGGGGAAAGCGGTGTGACTTTCTGAATGACTGAGCTGCGGAGAGAAAAGGTGACATGAATGAGCAGGAAACAGGTGACTGAGCGAGTGTGAGAAAAACTCACTCCTGGCAATGCCGAGGATAAAGGAGAATTGGTAAAAAAAACAAAAACTGCTTGGAAAGGATCTCTTTGCTTTCAATATATGGCTAAAGCATTCCTGGTCGGACGTGTCTGTGACCGAGGAATGAATATAAATCTAAAAGTATGATGAGTTTGACTGCTTGGGACGAACGGTTAAGAGGATTGATGCAGGATAGAAGACTGAGGAGAGGTTTTGAATATGGGGTAGACCAGGTTTTCACATCCTTGGTGACTTTTAAAAGTGTGGACTTTGATTCCCAGAATTCCCTAGTCAGCGGGCGTGGACTTTACTTTCCAAAAGTCTGTTGCTAATTAACTTTCAGAAATCAGGAGAAAATCCTTTTTTCAGCAGATGGAAACTTGATCCTAAATTATTTGGGCATCAACCTGGATTGGGCCGGAAAGGACGACGAGGGGCCAATAACTGTTTTTTCCACAGCTGGAAAAAACCCTGCATGGGATAAAGACTGAGAATGGAGGTGGTCCTTAGTGCTCTCTGAGCTTGGTTGTTTCCTTGCAAATGTTTCATGACCCAACTAGGTAACATCATCAGTGCTAGAAAGGAGTGGGGTTTGCAGGGGGGAGTAGAAGGGGGGAGTAGGAGGAGGTAGGGAAGACGATTTGGGGGTCCTTAGTTCTTTCGGAGCTTGGTTGTTTTCTTGCAGACGTTTCACGACCCAACTAGGTAACATCATCAGTGATGAGAACATCACCAGAAGAAGCAAACTTGCCTGTTTTGATCCCATATTGGGGGGGGGGGTGTTTATGTGTGTTTCTCCTTCCCCCTTTTCTTCCTGGGTGTTGTGACACAGGCCCAAGTAGGTAGTAGGAAACTCAGTCAGCGTAAAGACAAACAAACTTTATTCGACTTCATTCTCAGCGTAGTTCAACTAAATTAAAGCAAATTCCTCCCAACATAAATTCCTCAGTCTTATCACCAACCCTGGTCCAATTAGGCAAACTGCTAAAGGCCTTTCTTGGCAAAAGTTCAGAAGACGCTGATACAAAACAAATACAACAAGACAAAGCTATCAACGTTGTTTTCCAGCAAAGAGCCCAAACGCTGTTGCTGGTCTTTTAAGCTTTATGGGAGGGGCCAATCATCTCTTGGCCCTACTCCCGAGTCGTCCTCTTTGCTTGAGCTGCTCTTGCCTTCTGGCAGCTCTTCTCATACGTGCATCAGGAACAGGCTTCTCCTGTTCCTCTGCCTCACTATTCTCTTTCATCTTCTCTTTCATTCCTTCCCTCCTTCGCTCCGGGCTCCCAACCCAGAAACTTTGGGGAACTCTGTTCTACGTATTCAAGCATACAGGCAGTCCTCGGGCTTACAACCATTTGTTTAGTGACCATTCAAAGCTACAAAAACGCTGACAAAAGTGACTTAACTGTCGGTCCTCGCACTTACGACCGTTGCAGACTCCCCGTCGTCATGCGGTCAAAAGCCAGGTGTTTTTTGGCAATTAGCATATCTTTGCGACGCATCTCAGCATCCCAGTCTGCAACCTTCCCAGATGGCTTCCGACAAGCAAAGTCAATGGATTCATTTAATGACCACGTGAGTCACCGAACGGCAGCAATCCGTTTTAAGAACCGGGGCAAAAATGGCTCATTAAAATTGGGCGCAAATCGATCGACCGCTTTGCTTTCCAACGGAAAATTCTTGTCGCCACTGTGGTCATAAATCGAGGATTACCTCCTGTATTCAATTCCAGGAGACTTTTGCTGCAGAAGCGAAATGGGCAATTCAGTTGCCTTCAGTTCTGGAATTTGGAAGAATTCCAGCTTAGGAAATTGGTGAGTCACTGTTCCTCGTTATCTTCGGGATTGAGGTGCATAGGCCAGGTTTCCTGGTCAAACGGTCTCTTCTCGATCTTCATGAGGACCGGCGCCTTGTGTTCTTCTTAAGAGGAACAGCAAAAAAAAAAGCGTTTTGTGTCAGCCAACGTCCCCCTTCAAATTGCTCAAAGTCTCCAGTTAGATCTAGGAAAATGTCCTGAGTCTGAAAAGCCCAGCGAGGTAATCAACACATCTGCTCCCCATGTGCAAATTACATTCTTATCTCTAATGAAGCCACAACTCTTAGTAAGTGGCTGGTTCTCAGGTCAAGTCTACCTGAATCGGAATTCCTTGTGGTTTAATAAGGGTGAACTTGGATGCCATGTATTTGTGGTTTGGGTCGGTTTTGATCATTTAAACTGAGATGGGCTGCAAATTAGTTTGCATCTTCTGGACCTGAAAGATGCAGTCTCTAAATTCTGCCTCTTTTTAGGATTCCCTTGCACAGGTCGTGTTTAACTCTTTAGGTGCTGGAAATAATCTTAAATATGCCATTTGGAGGGCAAACGCAAAGGGCCTTTCTTTATTCTTTGCCAAGTCCCGCAAGAATGGGTTTGAATTTTTTGCTTATAGTTTTATCCTTCTTGGAGATTATGCGTGATAGTTGATGGGCAGAGAGAGTCCCTACCTCTGTTGAGGCAAAACACCAGGGCAGAGAAAAAAATTAAGCAAGATGTAAGAGCTGGAATGTATTTCCAATTGTTGTTGGAAATATTATCTGAAATTGGCTATTTTATTTTGCATTTTGCAAGCCCTCTCACTGGAGTATCAGGACAAAGACAGGGAGGGAGGGAAGGAAGGAGGAAAGAGAGAGGGAGGGAGGGATGGGAAAGAGGGAGGAAAGGTGGGAGGGAGGGAGGGAGGAAAAAAGGAAGGAAAAGGGTGAATGGAGGGGAGGAAGAAAAAGGAACTAAAGGAGGACAGAAAGGGAAGGAAGGAGGGAGGGATGGGAAAGAGGAGGAAAGGTGGGAGGGAGGGTGGGAGGAAAAAAGGAAGGAAAAGGGTGAATGGAGGGGAGGAAGAAAAAAGGAACTAAAGGAGGACAGAAAGGGAAGGAAGGGAGGGAGGGAAGGAGGGAGGGAGGAAGTAAAAAAGAAAGGGAGGGTGGAAAAAGAGGGAGTAAAGATGGAAGGAAGGAAAAAAGGGAGGGAAGGAAGGAAAAAAGGGAGGGAAGGAAAAAAGGAAGAGAAGGAAGGCAGGAAAAAAGGGAGGGAGGGAGGGACTACACATGTCCCAATAACAAATGTTATTACTACCTTGTGTAGTAATAACATCATTTGCACAAAGCTGCTAAGGAAAAATGACGCCTTATTTTTCATGCCCCTGCAAGATGTCCTTACTTGGGAGATTAATGGACAATCCACCCCCCTTCATCTCACCAGGGTCACCTTCTGCTCAATGCCTCGGGTGGAACCCACTGGGTTTACTAAGGACGAGCTTAACGGTTGATGGTTACACTTCCTTCTAAACTTTGAGAGAGACTGCTGCTACCCAGGACAAATTAAGCAGCCAACCGAAAATAATCTGGTTCTCAACCTCAGCGGCTTCAAGATGGGTGAGCCAACTCCCAGAATTCCCCCAGCCAGCAAGGTTCATTGGTTAAGCCGTCCATCCCCAAACGAGCAAGAGGACACTTGAGGGAAAGCTGCAGCTATTCAGTCACGTGGCCATGTGGAAAAATTATCACCAATCGCTTCCTTCAGGGCTGCTGTAACTTCAGTCACTAAACAAATGGTTTGCAAGTCGAGGACTACCACTAGCCGACACCAAATGGTTCTGCAGGCTGGATTCTGCCCCAGTTAGAATAGAATAAGAGGGTCGGAAGGGCCCCTTGTAGGTCATCTAGTTCAACCCCCCTGCTCAAGCAGGAGACCCTATATAGTCCCATTTCTAACTTTCCCAGGAAGAATTCTATTGATCTAGAATTCTCATTCCTCCCAGCGTGCCTGCTCAATGAGCAGGGGACGATAGATGCTCTGATCCCTCACATCTGGAAGGTAACAAAACAGGCTGATGATGATGCAGCTGCTTTTGCAAGGAAGAGCATATTTGTCCCAGCCTTGATTTAGGATGGTCAAAGCCCCCCCTGGTGGATGCAGTGAGGAGGTGCAAGTCAGGTAGCACAGCTGTACTTTCCATTGGACGTTTTGCTTTGGTCGATTTACCTGCATGGACCTGTTTTAAATTTGTGGGTTTTTTTATTTGCATTTATATCCCGCCCTTCTCCGAAGACTCAGGGCGGCTTACACTATGTCAAGCAATAGTCTCATTCTATTTGTATATTTATATACAAAGTCAACTTATTGCCCCCCAACAATCTGGGTCCTCATTTTACCTACCTTATAAAGGATGGAAGGCTGAGTCGACCTTGGGCCTGGTGGGACTCGAACCTGCAGTAATTGCAAGCAGCTGCTGTTAATAACAGACTGTTTTAGCAGCCTGAGCCACCAGAGGCCCACAGAGGTTTAATTTATTGGCAAATTAATATTTTAAATAACTAGAGTAGCCATATAAACGATAACTGACTGAAAATTTGGGGGTGTCACAAACCTCTAACATAGTGTTTATCAGTTTAAGAGGTATGGACTTCAACTCCCAGAATTCCCCAGCTGGGGGATTCTGGGAGTTGAAGTCCATACTTTTTGAAGTAGCTATGGTTGAAAGACTCACATTGTATTGATATTTTACATACACTGCATTTATGTCCTGCTGTGATCTGCATCATACACAATCGTTTCCCCTGCTATTGGTCCTTCTTGTCCATTAAAAACACAGGTCAGAGTTCCAAATGTGGACCACCCATCATGCACAGCTCCCAAGGACTACGGTTCCCATTTCTCTTCCATCAAGGCTTCCTCCCCCTCTCTCCTTGGCACTTTTTCATTCATTCTTCTGTGAAAACTGTGGCTTGTCGGGGCTTCTTCAAAGGTGCTCTTTTCCATATATGGGAAGTCCTCGATTTACAACAGCTCAAAAGTTACAACAGCACTAAAAAAAGGTGACTTGTGTCTGTTTTTCACTTACAACTGTTGCAGCATTCCCAGGGTAACATGATCAAAATTCAGGTGCTTGGCAATTGACTCACATTTATGACGGTCACGTGATCCCCTTCTGAGACCAATGGGGAAGCCAGATTCACTTAACGACCGTGTGACTAACTTAACTGCAGTGATTCACTTAAGAACTGTGGTAAAAATGGGGCCAAACAACTGCCTTGCTTAGCAACAGAAATTTTGGGCTCTATTGTGCCGTAGGTCGAGGATTTCCAGTACTGCTTTGCAGAAACCCCCAACTGAAATTTAAAAAGATCCATCAGCCACTCCGCTTTCTCTAGTTAAAACCACAAAGATACAACTTTTTGTGTTTGTGGGGTTTTTTTTCTTCCCCCTTTTTCTAAATCTCTTGTTGTACAAAGTCCCGTGTCAAAAAAAAAAGAGAGAGACTCCAATGCACGCCTCGATCAAGGTAACATTTTATTATCCGAACACTTTTAACCAAATCGACATCAAAATCCGGACACAAAACACTTCTGACAGGAGTGGGTGGGTGGGAGAAGAAAGTGCGAAGTTTCAAGTCCACATGGATAGCGTAATTGTCGTCTCTTGGGTAGAAAGCACGTGTGAAATGGAAGGACTGCAAAGAGCCTCTTGGAGCTGAAGAGAAGGAACGGGGGAGGGGGAGGGGGCTTCGGACCCCCCAAACAAAGCCATCTGCTTCCCCTGAACAGGACCAACGAAGCAGGAGCCACTCAAATGATGGGATCAATTGGGTGAGGAAGGCAACTTAAGGGCAAACTTCATCCCACTTTTTCTCCCACGTTCAAATAAAGGAAGACTGATCGAGTCCAATGGGAGGAGACAGACTTGTTCAACCGAGTTCCTTGTGGGGTGGGGGCATCTGCTCTGGACATTTCTGCTCTTGCGTGCAAATGTTGCGTTTACATTACTTATATCTCTCCCACTATTAAGTAGTGGAAAATTGCACACACCTAACTTGAGCTACTCAGAAGCGGGATTCAAGGTACAACAGGGTTCCACCTCAGGGAAGGTGGAGAGCCTGACCCCGGGCCACAGGTAAGGTGGCCCAATCCATGGGGTGAAAAGAGACTGGTGCTTGCGTGAAGAAGCAAGGGCTCTAGTCAGGAGACCACGATACCCATCTCCTGCTGCTTCTCATGAAGGCCCCTCGGAGTCTGAGGTCCACAACCTTCCGAGGGAAACCGTTCAAGGAAGAGGCCTATAGACCAGGGGTCTCCAACCTTGGCAAACTTTAAGACTTGTGGGACTTCAGCTTTGCTGGCTGAAGAACTCTGGGAGTTGAAGTCCCACAAGTCTTAAAGTTGCCAAGGATGGAGACCCCTGGTCTATAGAGATTATTCTCAGCCAGCCAGGTCATGGTTGTCCCAAAGGTGCTTTTTTCCAAGAGGCAACTGGACTTTCTTGTTTTTTTCTTTAGAAGACATTTCGCTTCTCATCCAAGAAGCCTCTTCAGCTCTGACTGGATGGTGGGGAATGGAAGGATTTATATTCCTTGCAGAGCTGAAGAAGCTTCTTGGATGAGAAGCAAGACGCCTTCAAAGAAAAACCAGAAAGTCCTGTTGCCTCTTGAAAAAGCACTTTTGGGACCATCAAGGAAGCTCCATCTCTTTCACAATGGTCAGTAGGGGCCTCCTGAGTGGGGTGTAACTTCTCATTCTCTGACCAGTTCCCAGAGGTCTTACCCAGGTTTCAAGGCGAGCTCCATACACCTTGAATCTAGTCACCAGGTCTGGAGAGCAGGGTCCTCGTTTCCAAGATGAAAGCTCTCAACAGGACCAACTAGATGCTTCAAAAGTAAAAAACCACCCTGTGGGATCCCTGCCCAAAGATCTACTCCACTTCCAACCTTGGATGTGAATGACTACCATGGCTCCTACCTCAAAGAGGTTCTCTTGTACTTTATCAAGCAGCAATGCGGCTTCCTTAAGCCATGGGAACATACTCCATGGAGAGGCTGCCTATGGTTGCACCCTTGCTCCAATCCCTTCCAGTTGTGGTGTCACTCTGAAACACCCCACAGCAACCCCATACACACACACACACATGGAGATATCAAGCAGCTTGTTTGTTCAGGAGGGTTCAAACCCCCAACTGCATGGGAAACAGCAAAGGTGTCAAGGCCAAAGACACGCAAGAGAATCTGGGTGGCACCTAACCGAGGCTGCCCACTTCCAAAGCCCAACTATCTATTCCAACACTTCCTGGGGTCACGAAGTGGACCACCATTCAAGCGTCCGTCCGTCCGTCCGTCAGCAGTGCAGAAGTGGCCCTCTCCTGCCACCACTAACGGGGAGAAAATGTACCTTCTGCCCAATTGCCAACAGAGCACCAAAAGGATCTGTTTTCACAAGAAAGATCCAAGACTTTCGTTCTGTTCCCCTGTCCTGAAAGAGAGTCGCTGCCCCCTACTTTACAACAGAGTTGAGGGAAGGAAGACGGTTAAGACTTTTGTTTAATTGCTGGACAACAGTCGTTCTTTCCACTTAAAGCAGAACAAAGCTATTGTCGCAATTTTTGTCTCTTGTGCCCGCATTGTTTTCAAAGGCTGTATCTTCATCCCGTGGAGACCAGCTGGAAGCAGAATTTTGTGAGCTACAACAGGGGGGGTCCAACCTTGGCAACTTCAAGACTTGTGGACTTCAACTCCCAGAATTCCGCAGCCAGGCAGCCATGGCTGGCTGGGGAATTCTGGGAGTTGAAGTCCACAAGTCTTGAAGTTGCCAAAGTTGGACACCCCTGAGCTAAAACGTTCCCTTAACAGTGCAAAACAAAAAGGAAAGAAAATGTATACAAAACAGTTGCAAAACTTAAAAAAACAAAGACACCCAACAGTCAATTCTCACTGTATAAACACATAAAATGGAAGAGGCGTTTTAAACAAACCAATACACATTTTCCTAGGCATCTTACAAATAATGATTATCCTCCTCTTTTAAGTTTTTGGAGCAAGGAATCCGACACCCAAATGAAAGGCTGGCGAAAGGTCAAAATCAAAGGCATCCCGGCTGCTCTTCTAAATTTTCTGGTTAGCCAAAGAGAGGGAGGAAAAATACCTTTTCCCGACAGAGTCTGACTGATTTTGAGAAACAAGGTGCTACAAACAATTATGATGCCCTTTTGTGGGGTACTTCCTTAAGAGCATCAACCACACACCTTTCCTCACCCACAAAAGGGTATTTATCACACAGTCTATTCCAGTGTGCTTCAATTGTTCGAGATTCCTTATCTAAGTCTCTATTATATAAACTGGGAAATTTTGATGGGTGTTTTTTTATTTGTGATTCCTTAAATAAGTTCTCCATTATATGAACTGAGAAATTTTAACCCACTTCTGTCCCTAGGAGACATTTCTAAAGACTGCATGCCAACTAAGGAGAAACAATTTTGTTCTTTTGTGTTTGTTTGTTCCAAAGCAAGGTTGTTCTTTGCCAAAATTAGAACAAAGTGCAGAAAAAAGTCTCAAAGTATTGTGTTTGCCTTCCTCTTGTTTTCTGATGGCATTTTAAATCAAGCTATAGATCTCAAGCAAGCATATTTTATCCACAGTTTCCGGGAAGGTTTCCACCACATAAATTAGGTTTTCTTCACTAAAATAGGAGCACTTGCAAATATACAAAACCAAAAAGAAAAACAATAGCATTTTTTTTTAAAAAAAACAGCATTTGGTATCGGTCACTCAAAAGTATAGAAAACTTGGAAGGTACTTAAAGCTTTAAATAAAGGCAAAATAAATAAATAAATATTGCATGTAAATTGAAGACAAAATATATCAAGAATATCTATTGCACAGCTTCAAACTTTGGAAATGCCTGTAAAGCCCATGGAGTGAATGACCTAGAGTTAACACTTCCCATTTCAAAGAATAAATAATTTATCCCAGAAAGGCAATAAATCTGGCTCTAGGCTGTATCAATGGAAGCTTAAATCTGTACAGATAGTTCTTCAACATCCCTGCAATGTGCTTCCCATGTGCAAAAAGCTTTGCTCCGTTCCTCTGACTGCATGAATTTTCATACAGTTACACAACAGTCCCCTGGGGCATCGTTTAGACCCAATTTTTCCATTTTCCTAAAATTAAATAAATCATAATTCTTAAGATTATCTGCCTGGAAGCTATAAATGAATATGACAATGAATGCTGTAGAATCCATGTATAGATTCATTCTACCATGTAGCCCTGGCAGCTGCATCCGACTTCGGTGCTTCCAATTTGACCTTACACCAAAGCTACACCCTCCTTCAATTCTCTTCCAGGAAGGGGACTGGAAACATCCTGCGTGTTGTGCTATCAAGGGGCTTTGTAGTTAGTCCTCCATCGGACTTCTGCCACCTAGAAGGCAAGAGGTCCATGCAGCTACATGGAGGGGTCAATGATCCATGCCAAAGATCCTGCTCTGCAGTGATGGCCAACTCTGCCAGTTTTTCTAATCCTGCTTTCCATGGATGTCCCGGGCTACAGCTTAGCACGGTGGATGGAAAAATGCACCAAACTGGGTATATTTCATAATTTACCTAATGCATCTTCCTAATTTGGTACCTGGAGAGAACCTGGACTTCACTTTACAGGCCTCCTAGCCAACGTGGCATTTGGACATTGGGAAGAGGTGGACCAATACACAATTGGATGCAAAATTTTCCACCCTACTGCATTTTCCTGGGATATCTTAGTCAAGCCAAAATATTCCAAGGAGATCCCTTTGCTTGAAAAATGTTAACTTCTGAGCATCAAGATTGTCTTACAACTGTGATTCTCAAACTTGGCTGCTGGAAGAAGGGTGGACTTCAACTCCCAGGATTCTCCAGCCAGCATAGCTTCTGGGAGTTGAGAAGCAGCCAAGGTTGAGAAACAGTGGTGTACCCTGTTTACTCTCCGAGGTTCAACCTTGCAAGCCACACTTGTTAATATAAATAGTTGGAGAGAGATGTAACCTTCATCACAGCATCGATAAACCTCCTTTGTTCTGGCAAGTCATTTAACAAGCTCAAGTTTGCAGGTCTCTTCCAACCTCTACAGTTTAAGTAGGACTGATTATGTTTGCAAATTAAGGGAGTCTCTGCACACAATGAGACTCATGTGAAAAATTTGCTTTTTCGTAAGCGGGGTGTTCAGAGGAGAATCTGACAAAGCCCCTATCAGCTATTCTAAAATAGTTGGGATCCACCCGAGTCTAACTCAACTTAACTTGCAGAAAAATACAGGATAGATTTAGCCCGTCTTGACTGGTTAACGGCTCAGCTGATATCAAGAAGCAAAATTGTCAGGGGTGAAAACGTCACCCAGCAAAGACGATCTAAGGAGATTGAAAAACAGCTGGAATCCCTAGGTCTACTGAATACCACAGCATAAGCTAGAAAACAAACAAACAAACAAAAATAAAAAAACCCTGGAAAAATTAAGACTTGATAGCACAGTAAAGATAATACCAATATTCTAGCTAACGATGTAGAAGCAGAACCTTTTTTTCCAGATTTTTGAAACACAATTATTCTTTTGCAATCCAGCTGCCTTTGTAGAGCAAAGAATTTAGACAGCTGATCTGTGCTGTGGGGATGGGGAGGAAGAACACCAGGAGCTGTTGCCAGAGACCCTCCCCACAGGTTCTGACTCTCTCTGAGGGCATCTCTGGCCAGCTTCAAAGCAGTTTACTACTTGGTACGCTAAGCTGACAAAAATGTTACTGCTTCGGGATGCTGGCTAAGGGACACAGACACCCCACGCAGCAAACACTGACAGACACCTATGAAATGAATGCAAAGAGAGGAGGTTCTCCTCTTGGTTCCTGAATTCCGCAGGACACAGTGCAAGGAATAACGTCGACGACAGCCAAGGCCGGAGGGAGGGAGGGAGGGGGGGTGGATGGCTGCTACACACAGCGCCAGGTGAGTTGGTTCTTGCTGGGCTCCAGGAAGTGCTCCACGAGGGCTCCGATGAGCTTCGTGAGGTCCTCTTCCAAAAAGGTGACATCGCTAAAGAGCCAGGAAGACAACCGTCAGGAAACCATCAAAATAGGAAGGTTCGTTCTAAAGCCCCAAACCCACAGGCAACCCACGTGCTGCTCCTCAACTCCATAGCCCTGACTATCAAGTTAGGGGAGGAGAGGGCTGCCAGCTGGGCAACGGAGAAGAGGACAGGATATTCTCTCCAACAGAAGACAGTGTCTGTAGCTCAGGGTTGAACTGCGGGGCGCTTGGTGATCTCTGAGCCTGGCTGTTTCCTTGCAGATGTTTTATTACCCAAATAGGTAACCTCATTGGTGCTAGAAGGGAGTAGGGTTTGGGGGGTGGGGAGGAGGAAGAGGAGGAGGAAGAGACCCTCTCCAGTTGCCAACAGACTTCCCCTCTGCCACTGCAGCAGCACCCTCCGTAGCCTTGTTGTTGGGATACTGGGAAGCTGAGAGGGGAAAGGCAATATAAGCTGCCCTGTGCATCCAAAGAGGAAGTCCTTCCAAAATCGGAAACAACGGTCATCACCCTACAAGGCAGTCTGGACTAAGAAACCATAGAGGTCAGGACTACTTTTATTGTAAAGCTATAGTAACAGCATCTGAGTGGGCTTTCCCCCCCCTCCCCCAGCCTTCAGTTTACTTTTATGTGAACTAGGGAAAGGCTCGTCTTATTCCCGTTACTTTCCAAGCCAAGGCTCAAGCCCCGTTTATCTGGCCATTGCTTTGGGGACGGAACTTCCTCCTGCCCTTCAAGGCCATTTCCTCTTCCCTCTACCCCCCTCCCTCCAATTTGGCTAAGGTCTTCCAGGAATCAGGCTTGGTTTACAGGAAAGAGTTTCCCCACCTCTGGCCTGGCGGCGCACACATCTCGGCATAGTATTTAATCTTTGGTTCGGTTCCACTGGTCCGGAGAGTGGCCACGCAGCCATTTTGAAAGGTGAAGGTGATCATCTGGCTGTTTTTGCTCGCAGGCAACACCTGACACAACAGGAAAAGCACCAGAAATCACAACCCCTCTCTACAATGGTACTGATCCTAATAGTCGTGTCTTGCACAGAATCTGAACTGGATGTGGCCATCACACCTTCCTCCTCCTATTTTCCCCACAACAACCACTCAATGAGGCAAATTGGACCCAGCTGGCTTTTACACCTAAGACAGGACTAAAACTCACTCTCTCCTGGTGGCTGGCTCAAAGTCACCCCGCTGGCTTTCATGCCTAACCTGGAACTAGAACTCACCATCTCTTGGTGACTGGCACAAAATCACCCAGCCTATGGCAGGACTAGAACTCACCGTCTCCTGGTGATTGATCCAAAGTCACACAACCAGCCTTTGTGCCTAAAGCAGGACTAAAACTCACTGTCTCCTGGTGATTGGCTGCAGGTCACCCAGCTGGCTTTCATGGCAAAGGTGGGACTAGAACTCACTGTCTCCTGGTCTTTAGGTTGGGGCATTAAATCACTAGAACAAACAGGCTGTCCATTTCAGTAGGATGCTTTGTGTATGTAAAGTGCAAGATAAATAAGACAGTAAAAATTAATTACTATTCTCTGCATTTCATACTATTCTAGGGAACGTCAGAGGCTTAACCCTGGCTAGTAAGGTTTACAGGTAGTCTTCAACTTAAGACCAGCAACTTTCAAAGTTACAACAGACCTATGTGCAGGTACTTAATGACCGAGATTTAAGCTTCCAATGGTGAGGCTCCCCCTATGGTCATGTGACTTCAGGTGCTCGGTAGCCAGCCTGCATTTACAGCTGTTTGCTGCATCCCACGGTCGCTTAATTAAGCATTCGCTTAATGCCCACCACAAAAAAGGTCATAAAATCCATTTTACGACCATCATGACTTACAACTGTAATGGGCAGGCTCCATTACAGTCCAAACTCAAGGACTGTGTTTTGATTTGAGGAAATTGATACCAGTTTCTGTAGAAATGGAATAAATCTGGAATTTTGTGATTTGCCAAAGAAACCTGGGATTTGCATATATAAATTTTGCAGCAGGACGATACGTGACTTGTGGGTTTCAAAGCAGGATACAAGCTTAGGTACATATCCCTCTGATTTGCAATGCAATTTGCCACCACTGATAAGTAAATCACTGCCATTGTTAAGTGGGTCATACAGTCATTAAGCGAACACAGCTTCTCCCACTGATTTTGCTTGCCGGAAACCGGCTGGGAAGGTCACAAATGGTGACCCCAGGAGGCTGCGACTGTTACAAATACATGCAGACTGATAAGCACCCTACTTTTAATCATGTGACCATGGGGATGCTGCAATGGCCGTAAGTGCGAGGACCAAACCTCAGTCCTTTTTTTCAGTGCTGCAGTATCTTCAAAGGGTCGTTATGTGGAAGACTACCTATATACATCGAATAAAACACAGAAAGCACTTCTCTAGAGCATCCGTAAAAACTTCCATAAAGTTATGAAAGAGCTTGTTTCAAAGAAGAAAGGAAACCTTCCAGAAAGAACCAAAACTACAGAGCTTTGGTCACTCTGAACCAAAAGAGGGAAACAACTGACCGATTTTTTCTTCAGCTGGCTGCTGTCGTAGCCGGTGGTGACGTCCCGGACATGAAGAACACCGTAAGTCCCACAAGAGGTCGGATAAGAACCAGGCATATCGAAGTTTCGGAGCCTTTCAAATATCCTCTTGATTGTAGGGGGATCGTAACACAGGAAGTAGGAGGTTTTTGAAATGTGGTAGCCATAGCTGTGAGAGGACAAGGCAGAATTAGCGGCTAAAAGAAAACATTTTGGATCTGCTGTCTCTGGAGATCCTCAGTCATCCAAGGTCACGGTTGTCCCAAAGATGCTTCCCCGCTCCCCCAAAAGGACATTCTTCGGGTTTTTTCCCTTTGAAAACCTTTCGCTTGCTTTGAAAGTCCAGTTGCCCTTTGGAAGAAAACACCTTTGGGACTTTGGATCTATTCCAAGCTGGATCTATCTTGAGCAGGGACAGCCACGGGGCCAGAGACGCATCCCCTCTAGGCAGAATCTCTGTGGCAGCTGCCAAAGAACAGCAGCCTGCCTGTGTGAACAGCTGTTCCAGCTGTGGAATTTAAAGGTTACCTCTGCTGCCATTTGCACTTTTTTTTTATTGAAAAAGTTTTTACAAAAAAAAAAAAAAGCTTTTTCGCCCCCCCTTTCCCCCTCTCTACCCCCCCTCCCCCTCCCTTCAAACATCCCCCCTCCCCCAACTTCCCAGAACAAACAGAAAGTATAGTTAAAAATAAAACGAACATATGCTAAAAAAAATTCCCTCTAACTCAATTATACTCCTACAATTCTCATCAAATCCTAACCTCCCCCAAAACAATCAGAAATAATACATCCTAATCATTCAAAGGCAATCTGATAACTCTAGTCTGATATCTGTTTTGAATATAATCAATCCATTTTTTAAATTCCTTTAAGTATCTTTCTTGTGTATTGTCTTTCAGAAAGGCTGAGATTTTTGCCATCTCAGCCAAATTGGTACCTTTCAATATCCATTCTCCTATTGTAGGTACAATTCTTTTTTCTTCCAATACTGTCCTATTAGTAATCTTGCCGCTGTTATTAAATTTAAAATCAATTTAGTCTCAATGACTATACATTTGCACTTCTTGAATCCAAGGCAGCCAAGGACTTACGTCTTATAGATCTCCGTCAGTTGGTGGGCCAGCCTTTGGCCCTTGGTGTCCAGCCAGGCAGCCATTTCTGCTATGACCACGGCAGCGCTGACGCCATCTTTGTCCAGCACGGACGTGCCGCACATGAAGCCTGAGAACCAAACATATCCCGTTCAAAGGACAGCAGCAGCCTGTAGATTATAGCAGCACTCAAGCTTGAAAAATCAAACCCTGTCAATGAGCAGTGGCTTTTAAAAAAAAGAGGAATAGCAGAATTCTGGGACCATTTCCATGGTTTTTAGTTTTTACTGATTTTTATTAGCGGTCCCAACTTGGCCACTTAGAAAAAGAAAGGCTCTCGGCCCCATAGTTAGCCCAAAGTATACTTCACCAACGCCAAGTTGGTTACAGAAGAAGCAAAGCTGGATCTGAGGTTTTCGTGGTCCAAAGCATCCCATCCACCCCCAACCCTGTTTATCAACCAGTGTCCAATGAGGTGCTAACAAATTGTTTGGATAACATTCCCTGTCTTCTCAGGCTGGATGGTTCTGCATTCCTTCATGTGACCTTGGAACAGCTGGCGGCTCTCACAGGATGGCATGTTGCATAGTTTCATTTCCTCATGCTGACCCTCCCCTCATCCCACCCTGCCATTCCTCCAGCCCCCCACGGCATAGCAGGATGGCAGCCCTGACAGATTTTACTGATAAGTCCAGAGTCGTTTGCCAAGATGGGCAGCTATAGAAATCGAATAAATAATAAATTGGCTATCACCCTGCATTTCCATGCTTTTGGCTGAGATGTCACTATCATCCCAAACCAGGAACAAAATGAAAAGAGGGAGACCTTTCCAAGAATTCTGCCGAGATGAAATAATTTTTAGATGAAATACATCCGTAGGTGTCACTGAGCATTCACGAGAACATTATTTATGTCAACTCTGAAGCTGGCCTGATTGGCCAGAACAACTAGACACAAGAGCAGTTTCTTCCCAAACGCCATCATTTTCTTTTATGTATACTGAGAGCATACGCACCAAACAAATTCCTTGTGTGTCCAATCACACTTGGCCAATAAAAAAAAAATCTATTCTATTTTATTCTATCTATTCTACTCTGAGGCCATCTTGGAGGATTCAGTGTTGCCACAGTGGTGATGGGGGAGAGGGAGGGGAGAATAGAGATAGTTGGGGTTTTGTAGCCAAAGCAAAATAGTTTCCCCTGAGAACCAAGGACATTCCCACAGGTGGCTGACCAGAGGAAGAGTGAAGTTTCCAAGCAACTGGACAGCACCTTGATTGGACAATGTGACTGATTGTTTGGGGAAGTGGGGGGCAAACTTTTAATTAGGTGAAAACTGTGGGAACCTTTAGAGTCGGTTTTCACCAGTCTGTGCCAATATGGTACGTCCAATAAACCTCTTCTTTAAGGAACTTGTTTACCTCGGAGTTCTGTTTGCTATGGGTGCATTACTTGGAACCCTGACAATTTATTGACTAAATAAATGAAAGGCTCTAGTTTGGGAATAAAAAATACCAGGAGAAATCATTTATTTCTGGATGAGGAAGACGCCATAACTGGCAAAGGCTTACCAATGGATTCTTCAAAGGCAAAAAGGACTTCTTTGCCGCTGTCCACCAGATCCTTCACCCTGCTGCCGATCCATTTGAAGCCAGGGAGGGTCTCCTGAAATGAGACAAGGAAATGCTTCTTTCAGAAGACAGCACTGGTGGCTCACACTTAGCTGCAAGTAGATTTCACCGAGGGATGGGTTCCACAAGACCTTGGCCGAAACTTCTGTTGCTAAGCAAGATGGTTGTTAAGTGAACTTTGCCCCGTTTTGCGACCTTTCTTTGCTGCAATGATACAATGTATCATTGTAGTGGTTACATTAGGCACACAGTTGTTAAGTGAATCTGGCTCCCCCCTGGGTTTTGCTTCTCAAAAGGTCTCAAAAGGGGATCACATGACCCCGGGACACTGCAACATTTGTCAATATATAAGACAGTTGCTGAGTGTCTGAATTTTGATCATGTGACCATGGGGGTCGTAAGTGTGAAAACAGCCATTAGTCACTTTTTTTTCAGAGTCATAACTTTGAATGGTCGCAACATGAACTGTTATAAGTCCGGGACTACCTGAATTTATCAAATTTATATGCAACCTTAAACCTCTGAGTTCAGCCAGGCCTCCTCCCTCCAAATAAACAGAGCTAGTCTTCAACTTATGACCATAATTGAGCCCAAAATTTCCATTGCTAGCGAGACAACTGTTAAGTGAGTTTTGTCACATTCTGTGACCTTTCTTGCCAGAGTTGTTAAGTGAATCAGTGCAGTTGTTAACTTAGTAGCATGGTTGTTAAGTGAATCTGGCTTCCCTATTGACTTTGTTTGTCACAAGGTCGCAAAAGGGAATCACGTGATCCCAGGTAAAAGCAACCGTCCTAAATACGACCCAGTTACCAAGCCTCTGATCACGTGACCAAGGGTGAAACACAGGCAGACACTTTTTTCAGTGCCGCTTTGACTTTGAACAGTCATTAAGCAAACGGTTGTAAGTTGAGGACTACCTGACTGCAAACAAAACTGAACTTGTATCGGAAACGTCTGGGTTTTGAGGGCAGCTGATCTTCTGAGGACACTTGCTCACAGCAGGCACGGCCAGTGCCTGTTCACCGGCAAATATTCTCCAAGCACACACACACAAAAATGAGGGTTGAAAAAAAACCTCTGTTTGGAATCAGCACGAGAGGAAACCAGTGTTCATAAGGATGACCAGCGATCAGGTCGAGTGACCCTCCTCCTCCAACCATCTCAAGACTTCCTCCGGAGGCCCGAGATCACCTGGAGGATGGCACCAAAGAGGAGGGCCCCGGACAACACTCACCTCAAAATTAAATCCTTCCTTCAGAGCGATGGCCCGCAGAATTTTAGAGGAGACGGTGGTGGCCAACATGTAAACGTTCTTGACACTGGCTTCCTTGGGACAATTTCCCTTCCAACAAGTGAACATCCACCAGCCAAACAAGGCAGCCAGCTCGTTGCCAGTGAAGACTTTCCAGCGTCCACTGAGGGGGGAAAAATGAGACAAGATTAAAGGCTTAACCAGGTTACGGGTAGTCCTCGACTTAAGACCAGAACTGGGACCTGAATTTCCATTGTTAAGGTGGTTATAGCTGTCTGGTTTGGTTCTGCAACCCAACAAGACAGACACAGACTTCAGAGGATAATTAGAACTGCAGAAAAAACAATGGCTACCAACCTGCCTTCCATTGAGGACCTGTATACTGCACAAATCAAGAAGAGGGCCGTGAAAATATCTACAGATATTTGGACCTAAACTGATTCAACTCCTACCCTCAAAACGACGCTATAGAGCACTGCACACCAGAACAACAAGACACAAGAACAGTTTCTTCCTGAATGCCATCCCTCTGCTAAACAATTAATTCCCTCAACACTGTCAAACTATTCATCATTCCCACCACCCATCTCCTTCCACTTATGACTGTATGACTGTCACTTTGTTGCTGGTAATCCTTACGATTTATATTGATTTGTTTCCTGATTGCTTATTTGTACCCGATGACTATCATTAACTATTGTACCTTATGATTCTTGACAAATGTATCTTGTCTTTTCACGTTCACTGAGAGCATATGCACCAAAGACAAATTCCTTGTGTGTCCGCTTGGCCAATAAAGAATTCTATTCTAATCTATTAACAAGGTGGTTAAGTGAGCTGCGCCTGATATTATGACTTTTTCTGACACAATTGTTAAGGGAATCACTGCAGGCATTAAGTGAATCACACGGTCACTAAGCGAATTCAGCTTTCATTGAGTTTGCGTATTGCACAAAGCAAGCATGTGACCGAGTTAAGTGCCGAACTTTGATCACATGACCTTGGGTGACAGTTGCAAGTACAAGGACCGGTTGCAAATCATTTTTTTCAGTGTCACTGTAATTTTGAAAAAATGGTTGTATGTTGAGGGCCACCTGTTCTAAATTAACCCATTTTATGGAGCCACAGATAACAATTTCTCAAGTGAGCTCTGCATAACATGTCATGAAACAACAAACAGGGTTAAAGTTAACCAGGCTTAGCATGTTGTGCACCAACATTACTTCACCTCGTTTAAGAAACTTTATGAACACAACCATTCTGGGACAAACGTTAAGAAGTTACTTTATAGGCTAGGAGGGCTCTTGACACTTGTCTAATGCACAATAAAGGGCAACTAACAATTCTTAAAAGATCACTAAGAATTTGGAGAGCTTAATAAAAACAAGCACTCTTGTATAAATAAAACTCTTGTAGAAATGGGTCCAAAATGTGATCACAGCAAATTCCAGGATGTTATTATTGGAAATGAGATTAAGAATAGTCAGAACAAGGTATACGCAACAAAGAACATGTAAGTGCAGAAATAGGACTTAACGAACAAAGAAATGTTTGAAAAATGAAGAGCTGGAACAATAGTTGTTCTGATTCCACCTGCATTGAGCCATAAAACCTGTCTGGTTTTGTTTCTTCGGCCAGCCAGCGTGATTTTTATCATCAGTATTAGATGTAAATAAGCATCATGGGATATATAGCTTGTTTGACAAAGCTCAAACAAGCCTGCAGTACTGACAATCATGTTGCCAATCCAAATTTATCTGGATATTTATAATAAAATAATTAGATTACAAAACAATCATTAAAGTTTTAATTTCTATTCTCCAAAGCACCTGAAGGCAGGACCAGAGGTAACAGATGGAAACTGATCAAAGAGATAAGCAACCTAGAACTAAGGAGAAATTTCCTGATAGTGGGAACAATTAATCAATGGAACAACTTGCCCCCAGAAGTTATGAATGCTCCAACACTGAAGGTTTTCAAGAAAAGACTAGACTGCCATTTGACTGAAATGGTATAGGGTCTCCTGCTTGACCAAGGAGTTGGACTAGAAGACCTCCAAGGGACCTTCTAACTCTGTTATTCTGTTATTAATCAGATACTGGGGAATAAATATTGGAAAAGGGCGCCCTGGCGGCGCAGTGGTTAGAATGCAGTATTGCAAGAGAACTCTGCCCACAGCCAGGAGTTTGATCCTGACTAGCTCAAAGTTGATTTAGCCTTCCATCCTTCCAAGGTTGGTAAAATGAGGACCCAGATTGTTGGGGGCAAGATGCAAATAATGCTTACAATGTAAACTGCCCAGAGAATGCTGTAAAGCATTATGGGGTGGTATATAAGCCTAAATGCTATTGCTATAATACATAATCTGTATAAAATTTGGAGTATAGACATCTAAAAACCTTTGTACACTAAGGTCTAAATAGCAATGTTGAGTTCACAGTTCTTTCCCCTGGGACAAGGGCGAGGAAGGATGGCCCTTTTATGACTTGTGGACTTCAACTCCCAGAATTCCTGAGCCGGCCATGCTTAGAATTCCACATAAAGGGGCCACAGTTCCCAAGATCACACAGAATTAGCCTCATCAAACTGGAAATAAGAAAACTCAAATTCATAAGATTAATTAAAGAATTTTAAAGCTCCTACAGTATTTTTAACAATGAACATTTTAAGAACTGGATAAAGATATTTGGGGGCAGGCAGCTTTCGAAACTCTCCAAATGTATATGCAGAATCAGAACTGGGAGAAAAAAATCCTAAAATTTACATTGATTCTTTTTGTTAAGATGTAAAATCTTTGAACATAGGATGCGTGTGGAAAATACTGCACTCTGCCAGTCATTAAAATTGTTAAAGGTTCTTAGTACAGGCAGTTCTTCTCTTATGACAACAATTCAGCCCAAAATTTCTGTTGCTAAGTGAGACAGTTAAGTGAGATTTGCCCCATTTTATGACCTTTCTTGCCACAGTTGTTAAGTGAATCATGAAGTCATTCAGCGAATCTGGCTTCCCCATTGATTTTGCAGGTCTGAAGGTCATGAAAGGTGATCACATGACCTCGGGACACTGCAACTGTCATAAAAATATGAGCCAGTTTCCAAGCGTCTTAAGTGTGAAAACGTTCATAAGTCATTTTTTTCAGTGATGTTGTAACTTAAAACAGTCACTAAACCAATGGTTGAGGTCGAAGTCAAGGACTACCTATATTTGACTGATTGATTATAACATTTATTTGCCACTATAAGATGCCCAAAAGTCACTCTGGATAGTGAGATGGGCAGCATAGAAATTAAATGAATAAAGGGTACTTCACACAGGCTCATGGAGAGCAGCCCAGCCAGCTTCTCCTGGGGGATTGGTTCAGAAGAGGGAGTTATGGCAAGGCCAAGCCACAGGAACCTCCAGCCACTCACTTTTCCTGTTGTTCGGCCACCGCTAGCCTGTCTGCATCAGGATCCGTAGCCACGACCACTCGCGCTCCCTCTTTCTCCGCCAGCCGCAAAGACAATTCCTGGAAAAACATTCATGGTCACTATTCAAAAGAGCCGATCGGAGTGTTGATCCCAGCCGATCGACTTGGAGAAGACAACCACTCCCTTCCTGTGGCCCGCAGAAGCACCACAGAGGCAAACACCTACCAACACCGATTCTCCTTCTTCGGGATTGGGACATTTGACCGTGGAAAAATCAGGATCCGGATCTTTTTGTTCGGGGACTGGAATGGGGGGCTGGAAGCCAAAGGCCTGGAAAGCCAGCTGCACGTAGTCGTGTCCCACCCCATGGAAAGACGTGTGCACAAACTTCAAGGGGGTCTTTGCGTTCAGCTCTCTGTAATGGAAAAGAGCAAGAAGGAAGGTTAAAAGGGCAGCAAGTGCTTCGAACCACCCTTCACCCTCAGCCTACACCCGAGTTACAGACAATCCCCTCTGGTGCAGGCAGGCAGGGCTATCCAGAGGGGAGAATTTACATGAAACGGGGCCAATGGCAGAGCCGCGGAGAAGCGGATTTCCTTCTGGTTTGGCTGCAGAATTGCAGGCTGCAATTTGAAGGCAACCATGCTCTCTTCTTCACAGGGGCTACCCTACAAGAGGTCTTCGACTTACAACCATTCATGTAGGGATTGTTCGAAGTTACAACGGCACTGAAAAAAATTGACTAAGGCCGTTTTTCACAGTTACGACTGCTGCAGCATCCCTGTGATCCCATGACACAAATTCCGACTTTTGGCAGCTGCTTCGTATTTATGACGGTTGAAGCATCCTGGGGTCATGTGATCCCCTTTTGGGACCTTCTGACAAATCAAGTCAATGGGAAAGCCAGATTCATTTAACAACTGTGTCGCTAATTTAAGAGCAGCAGCGATTCACTCAACAACTTGGCAAGAAAGGTCGTAAAACGGGGCAAAACTCCCTTAACAAATGTTTTGCTTAGAAACAGAAATTTTGGGCTCAGTTGTGATTGTAAGTCAAGGAATACCTGTAGTTTTAAATTTTGAAGCACACACAGATTTTTCATCATTATTTATTGCTAACCACAGTGTTTTTCAATCTCAACATGTCTATTCCCAGAATTCCCCAGTCAGTGTTCTGGGAGTTGAAGTCCACACATGGTAGCTGGGAAATTCCAGGAGTTGAGGCCCACCTTTCTTAAAGTTGCCAAATTTGAGAAACACTGATTTACTCCTGTTACATTCCAAGATTACATTCACCTGTAAAGTCATGGAATCAACTATAAACCACTTCATCACCCTCCACATTCTTTCTGCTTTACATCAACGATCTATGCAATCATATTAAAAGCAGCTGCGTCCTCTCTGCTGATGACATAAAATTATTCAACACCACTGACAATAGCGCTATCTTACATAGCGACCTTGACCATGTGTCTGAATGGTCATACAATTAGCAACTCCAAATCTTGACTAATAAAGGCTCTGTCCTACACATTGGCAATAAAAATCAGAACACCAAACACAAATTGGGCAGAAACAACCTTATAGACAACCCTCACTCTATCAAGCACCTAGATCATCTCAAACAATCTAAGCCCCAGAGCTCACTGTAACAGCATTGCCAAAAAAAAAAAAGCATTAAGAGTTGTTAACCTAATTTTGCAAAACTTCTTCTCCTGTAACATTGTATTTATTGCTAACTAGGCTATACAAAACCTTTGCCAGACCAGTTCTCGAATACAGCTCATCTGCCTGGAATCCACACTGCATATCAGACATTAATACAATTGAGCCAGTCCAGAAGTACTTCACAAGAAGAGTAGTCCACTCCCCTATTCACAATAGAATCCCTTATGCCACCAGGCTTGAAATTTTGGGCTCGGACAATCTGGAACTGTGCCGCCTGCAGTATGATCTAAGCACAGTACACAAAATTGTCTGCTACAATGTTTTGCCTGTCAACAACTTCTTCAGCTTCAACCTCAATAATACACAGGCAAACAATTGATAAAAACTCAAGGTAAACCGCTGCGAACTTGATTGCAGAAAATACGACTTCAGCAACAGAGTGGTCAATGCCTGGAATGCCCTACCCGAATCCATTGTTACATCCTCTAACCCTCACAGCTTCAACCTTAAACTGTCTACCGTGGACCTCACCCTAACCATTCCTAAGAGGTCTGTAAAGGGGTTATGCATAAGCGCACTAGCGTGCCTACCGTTCCTGTTCTACTGTCCCCGTGTATATGTATTCATTTCTTTTGTTGATGTCTATGTTTATATTTATACCTGCTATCTGTACATGTTTGACAAACTAATAAATAAATAAATGAATAAAATAAAGATGCTTTTTCAATCACGTGTTTGGGGGGGAGGCAATGTTGGCTGGGGAATTCTGGGAATTGAAGTCTTTATGTCTTGAAGTTGCCAACTTTATGAATGCTGCCTTTGCTCCATGGGACTCTACTAGAGAGGGAGGGCTATGGGCTAATAAAAGATGATGATTGTGAAATTCTTTGGAAACCCTCACTGGATATAGACAGGACTGCCACCTCCCTTTCCCCAAAACCACTGCAAATGCTTTTAATGTGGAGAAGTGGGCTGAGATAAATATTTTAGTAGCAGGCAAAGTTAGTTCTTTATAGGGGCAGATTGTTTCTGCCTGGTCAGCTTTGTTGAACATGCTAGATTGAAACCCAGTCCGCATTCAATTCTAGATTGCTGACTTTGGGTTACACAGTCTCTCATATGCCTCGTGGTTCACATGTGATTACTGAATCAAGTAGCTTGCTAATTGGGAATAAATAACCCTGATGAGTAAGGACCAATCTATCATTTATAACACAATAACAAGAAAAAAAGAGCCCAGTTTGGCCTAGTGATGAAGGCACCAGCTTAGAAAACAAGAGACGGTGAGTTCTAGTCCCGCCTTAGGCAAGAAGTAGCCCAATCACCAAGAGGTGATGACTTCTCGTCCTACCTTAACGTGGAAGTTGACTGGGTGACTTTGGGCTAATCACCAGGAGATGATGATTGGCCCAAAGATGGGCCAATGGTGAGAAGATGGTGAGCCGTAGCCCACCTTAGGCAAGATGTGGGCCAATCCCATCTTAGGCACGGAAGCCAGATGGGTGACTTTCAGCCAGTCTCTCTGTGTCTCTGTCTCTGTCTCTCCCCCCCACACACACACACAACCCACCTCACAGGGTTGTTGGGCGAAAAATATAAGTAAGGAGTATTGGGTATATTTGACACTTAAGTTATTCATAAAACTAATCAAGGCGGGTTAAAAATGCCATTAATAAAAAAAAGAGGAAGGCAGTTTCCCAGGAACACTGGCTCCACCCATTTTACGGGTGACTTCAAGGAAAACAGAAACAGAGTCATCTCATTTGTCATCAAACCATACAGAGAGGTTGGTTGTTGGAAATGTAAATTCTGTTACTGAATTAGCAGTTTTATCCATTACTTAAAATATTATCTAATCTTGGGTGTCGACTCCTTCCACAGGTAAACGCACTTTCCTTTTCCGGACGTTACGTTTCTCCTCTTCAAAACGTGGGAACTGTGCTTACAGCAGGAGCACCCACGGATCGGGTCGGGTTTCTTACCGGTGGTAGCAGATCTTTTTCAGGTCCTCCATGTAGCTTGCAGAGATTTTCTGCAAGGGGTCTTGAGTGAGGGGGCTGCAGTCCACCAGGTTTTCGTTCCAGGAGTCGTTCCACGGCTCCACGCATTCTTCGATGCATTTCAGGATCTCTTTATCGTGCGGGGATGTGATCTGAGCGCCGTTTTCCCAGTAGACCTGCAGTCAGAGTTTGCCAAAGGGAGGAATTCATTTAACAGCCAAGGTTGTGGGCAGAGGTACACAAAGTAGTCCTCGACTTATAAGTTACAACATCTTTTAATATTTTAACATCTTTTAAAGTAGCTTTTAATATTTGGATGTAAATTTTATGGGGTTTTTATGGTTTTAAATGGTTTTTAATTTTGGCCTTATATTCAATAAGTTTTTTAACTATTGTTTTATTGTGCACATAATTATTGTTTTATTCTGGCTGTGAACCGCCGAGTCCTTCAGGAGAAGGGCGGTATAAAAATCTAATAAATCTAAATCTAATCTAAATCTAAATCTAACCGGTAGCCCTCATTTTACAATTTACAACAACTAACAACAACTATTCTCAGAAACAAAGCCTGTTCATGTGTAATTTTTGAAGGCTGTGGGAGGTCACGTGGGAGGGCTCTGTGTTTGCTGAGAGCACCAAGGACCCCTCATTCTCCAAACTTTTGACACACCCCGCTCAAAAGATTCACCATCACTGACTTAGGGAGAGAGGAGGAAAAGTTGCAAACCAATTAGTCAAATCAGGCACCTACAAAGTTTGCTGACCTACCTTGTAGCCATTGTCTTCTTTCCGGTTGTGAGAAGCTGTAATCATCACCCCCGCGACAGCTCTGAGCTGTTGGACCGCATACGGCTGCAAAACAAAATTTATTTATATTTAATATTTCTAAACCACCATTCCTTCAGAGATCCTGGATTACAGCTATGAACTGTCCAAAATCACATGCGGTTGACCAAAATCACCCTGGCTTAGTCTCTAGAAGGAACACCAAAGTACTTTCAGCACCTGTATAACTGCTACAGGGAAAAAAAAATTGGAGCCTTGGAGGTAAGCCATTTTTTTAAAAAAAAATTTTTTACTTAAAGTAAGGAAAATAAAATAAGCCTTTTTAAATGGCAGGTGCCTAAAGAGATAACTTAGCACAGTTGTTATGTTAAAACAGCATGTCCAGATCTACAAACGTGTTCTTTGCCTACACCAAAGGGATAAAAATGTTCCATAGATGCCTAGCCGCTGTTCAGTTTTAGAAAAGCTACTCTCCAAATTCTATCACTCTGAGGAAGGAGAGGTTTAAATTGTGCAGGATTGTCAACCTGCAGAACTGGTCTGAAAAGGACAGCTCACAGATATAACCAGGAATAATAAGTTGCCAGTACAGGTAGTCCTTGTCTTATGACCACAATTAAGCCCAAAATTTCTTTTGCAAAGCAAGGCAGTTGTGAAGTGAGTTTTGCCTCATTTTACAGCAGCTGTTAAGTGAATCACTGTAGTTGTTAAGTTAGCAACACGGTTGTTAAGTGAATCTGGCTTCCCCCATTAACTTGGCTTGTCAGAAGGTCACAAAAGGGGTTCACCTGACCCTGGGACCCTGCAACCGACATAAATGTGAGTCACTTGCCAAGTGACTGAAGTTGCATCATGTGACCATGGAATGCTGCAATGACCTTAACTGAAAAACAGTCATGTCACTTTTTTTCTTTGTAGCCGTAATTACAAGTGGTCACTAAACGAACTGTTGTTAAGTCAAGGACAACCTTTCAAATTGTCTCTGAAATTGTCTTTGTTTCATCACACCTACAGGTTGCCGTCAAGACAGGCAATAGGAACTGCATGTTGAGCTAATAATATGTAACTCTTGGAATTATAGTTTAGCAGTTGAATTTTCACATTTTGGGAAATCACTTGATTCAAAAAATAGTAGTTAATCATGAAACACAAAGTGGAGAAGGAAGTGGAAATGGCAAGATATATCCATTTTTTAACACCAAGCTATTGACTTATGACCGCTTACGACAGCTTAGTAACTGTTTCAAGTTACAACTGACCTCCCGGGAGTTACTTACAACCCGGTTTCAAAATTCTGACAGCTGCCACTCTCCATGCAATTGCATTTTGGGTGCTTGGCAGCTAGCTGCCCTTTATATAGCTGTTTGCAACACAACACGGTCACGCAACTGTGATTTACAAGGTCTTTTGCAGGAAACAAATGAGTTTGCTTAATGACCATGGCATTCGTTTAATGATTGTAGTGTTCATTTAATCACGCTTAATGACCCCAAAAAGGTTGTAAAATCAGGCGTGTTCACATGGGGACCCGCTTAATAAAGATTGGCACGACCTACAAGCAGCATTCTGGGCTCAGTTTTGGTTGTAAATCGAGGACTGTCACTGCAATTTTAAGGAAGGATGAGGAGATGCTATTGCCTGTAGATTAAGGGAAATCTTCAGTTATCACAGGGGGCGCCCAGCACTAACCCTGTTTCATTTCTAGATATGGTGGTTGAGATGGCCAGCTTGATTCAAACCGCAGTGCCACCAAATTCAAGAGCCTTTTACAGCAGAGGTACCCATCCACTCCGTGAAGCTCAGTCACAATTTTAAAAAATAGCCACTTACCACAAAAGGTGTGGGGACGTATCTTGAGAACAAGTAAACAGGAACTCCCTTTGCAAGCAGGACTGCTGCTGTGAGCCTGGCAAGTCTGTGGAAAACAAGAAATTAAAATGCAGGAAATAAATAGCTTCTCAGGGAGCAAATAAAATCAGCCACGGGCAAGACTGACAACATGCTATCATAGGAGCTGCAAAACACTCAGCAATTTCTTTTATATTGCATTACGCTTTCCTAATTTTTGCCATGAGAAATAATTTGGTGTTGCAGTTAAGACATCAGGCTAGGTGCCGAGAGATCCCAAGTTCTAATCCTGCCTTAGGCATGAAACTCGGCTGGGTGATTTTGATCAAATCACCAGGACACAGTGAATTCTAGTCCCAACCTTATTCATGGAAGGCAGCTGGGTGACTTCACTTATCAGGAGATTGCGAGTTCCAGTCCCACCTTAGCCATGAAAGCCAGCTAGGTGACTTTGGTCCAATCACCAGGAGAATTTGAATTCTAGTCCCATTTTATGCATGAAAGCGGCTGGGTAACTCAGTGAATTCTAGTTCCACCTTAGGCACGAAAGCCAGCTGGGTGACCAGGAGTTCTAGTCCTACTTTAGGCATGAAGCCACCTACCCTGGCCAGTTCCTCTTTCTCAGCCCTAAAAAGAAGGCAACGGCCAAAACCAATCCTGAAATCTTGCCTAGAATACTGCAGGGAATATCCAGGCCCTCTCTAGGAGTTTAAAAAAACCCGAGTCGGAGCCATAAAAAAAGTGCCATCCTTCTCTACAGCACAAATGACTACACAGTGCTGACTAAGGCACATGTCTGTTCTGGAACCCTAAAGTGCTGAGCACAGAAACACAATTCCTCTTCTGAATCAGCTTCATGCCCAAATCCAAATGCTTTCCATATTACAAAATGATTTCAAAAAACACGTTTAGGCCCTGTGCACCTGTTGGATTCCAGATTAATTCAATAGGATCAATAGCAAATTCTGCAGGAGAATGTATGATAACTGTACCCATGGTGAAAGGCTAATATTTATAATTCAGTTCTGGATAAATGTTTTGTCTGCAACAAAAGATTTAGATCTAGATCTACAGTTTCTGTTACGTGGCACCCGAAACTATCCAGATTTCTCTGAACCCTTGAGAGAGAATGAAGATCTGAAGCCAGTCAGGTCTATGTAAAGCATTACCGTAATTAACAGTTATTACTGGTGTTTATTTGCAGGAAAAAAAATTGGTTTTTTTCCCCAGATTTGCTCTTCACTCCAAACTATTAATACTGGCCTCTGCAAGAGAAATGGAGCCATTCTTTACTTCTAGACTTTTAAATCTGGACCAAGTCCATACCTGAAGCTGCTGCACATGCTGGTCACCTGGCCTCGCGTGTCATATCCTACCACAAAACCCCGTTGCTTGAAGTCGGAAAAACTTTGCCCAAGGTATTTGTACATCCCCTGCAGGAAAGGAAAAGAGAGAGAAGGAAAATACAGTATCGTTTAGCTGGGCAGGAAAGTTAATGGGAGGTTACGTTTATTGAGATCATGCTCTATTGCAGGGCTGTCAAACTCAAGGCCCGCAGGCCAGATCCAGCCCATGGGGTGCTTAAATCTGGCCTGTGGGTTGGCCTGGATATAGCAAAGGACCGGCCCGCAGTGCCTCTGGCAAGCAAAACAGGGCAACCGGGGGGGGGGCGCACATGGCCATGCCCCGTTTTTGGCCTGGCCTGAAGAATTTTGCAGGCAAAAACAGGGCATGGGGGGATGTGCGCAGCCACGCGGAGGGGTTTTTTTGGGGGGGCAGCAAAGTGCTGCAGGCCGTCCATACCATAAACGGGGGGTGGGGGGCTGCGACACCCCGTGCCCCCGTTTTGGCCAGCAGGGTGCTGCAGGAGGCATCCGTCCTGTCTTCCTCCCCTCCCTGGCCGGCCAGCAGAGAACTACAATGCTGATCTGGCCCTCGAAGAAATCCAGTTTGACATCCCTGCTCTATTGCTTAGACCAGAAGGCATCACTCTTGGATTCAGTCCAAGAACGTGGTAGTTCCATTTGAATATATATGTAGAAGTGTTTTTCTTCTAAATGATAAGGAGTAATTCTTATTTACATGATGTCTGACACGGCCCAAGGTCTCCTATGATGAGACTCTTGGAGCAGCTACTATCTGAAGCTACTGATCCCTGGATCACTTTGCAAGAAAAGCAAAAAGAACTACACTCGGTCAGTTGCTTTTGCCAAGTGCCAATAGGTGGAGGTAACTGCTAAAGCAAACTTCACAATGGACAATATTTGCTGAATGGTAAATAATTTATCCTATGTATAAACGGTTCATTATATCCCCATACAATAAAGATTTCCAAAACAAACATGCCATTCCAGGCTAAAGACAGTGTACTAATTCAGATAATTCTATTTAAGATAAGTAGATCAGTATATCAGCAGCCTCTTTCTCCACACAACAGCTAACTACAACAATGCCAAAAAGCTTTCCATTTGGTATCTGGGCCACTGTCAGGTTCAAAACTAGTCAGTTAAAATCTTAACTTGTTTTCAGCTTATTGTCAGGCCTGGAAGCCATCGTTTTCGTTGGATCTTCAGGCCTGCCACTTATTTTCTGGATAAGCAAAATTTTAGGGAGGGTAGGAAGAAGATAGGAAGGGAAGGACATGAAGAAATGAAGTGAGATGAAGATCGATCACATGAGCCAAACAAACACTCTAACCTCCTATAGTTTATTAAGCTGACATAGGACTGCATGACAGCATAATCTTAAAATGCCCTGCATGACAAACAGAAGAAACTGTGCTACTCTAGGATAAAGGATTGAAGCACTCAGGTGTACATAATTCTCTATTTTGGGGGCCCCAAAGTCAGGCAAGCAGACTTCACATTCTAACTTGTAATTTTCCCAGGGAGAAATTTTAGTTTACCTTCCACATACCTGACACCCTTGTATTGTTTTTATTTCACTTGACTGTATTCTGCATAGGTGCAGTCTATAAATACACTCATATTTGTGGATTGGTTTTTTTAAAAAAATTTCTCCCAAATTAATCATGTTGTGGGGGTTCAAATTATGCAACCCAGATGGTATCTCTGAATCAGCACAAATCCAACAGAGGCTCAAAAGGGCTATTTGGAGGAATGCTGATTTAGTGCCTGGTACTTCGGTCAGCACAAATCCCACTCAGGAGACCTGGTGCCTGGATCTTTACCACAGTTAGCTGATTGCTCAGTAAGTCTGCATTGCATAGTCCTTTTCTTAGGACTGGCTGCAACATGGATTAAACAAAAAAAAAACCTAGTTAAAAACGCATAAGTAAAATGTATAGGTAGGGACCAATTCTGGACATGAGTTCATTTCAAAAACTGCTGGATTCCATTCACTTATTAGAACAGTGCTTCTCCACACCTTGCTCAGTTTGTGATGTGTGAACTTCAACTCCCACAATTCCTCAGCCAGCATGGTTGTTGCTAAGGCTTCTGGGAATTGAGGTCCACACATCTTGGAGCTGCCAAGATTGAGAAATGCTACCCTAAAGATATAACCAAGAGACCTCAAAATGAGCCGTGAATGGCAACGTTGAACAAAATCTGTGTCCTCCAAGACATTCTACAGCCCTGGCTGCAGGGTTGCCTGAGGAATTCTGGGAGCTGAAGTCCACACATTATTAAGTCAGCAAGGCTGAGAAACACTGTAGTAGAAGGAAGGATCCAGGGTGTGGAAGTCCAAGGCTAATCCAAGTTTTTACAGCTTTACTTGGATATAAACCATTCTGCTCTATCTCTATCCCCTAAATAGAATCAATGGGGCAATACAAGGTTGATATAAGGAATATGGGGTGGGGGGGGGGTAAGGACCAAAAGCAACCCCTTCCCCAACATTTTACTAAAGGCTACTACAGATGCAAATGCAGTTAGCATATAAAGAGCAACTACTGCTAAGTGCAATTCGCAACTTACCCAAGATATATCACCAGACGAATAATGTAGTTAACCAATCCTCTTCAATTAAATATGCACACTTGGCTGGCAGTTAGGATAAGATCAAGAAAAAACACCTTCATTAAACCCCCACAAAAAAATGCTCACTAAGATGTCCTGGGGTGACTACTGAAAATTTACGGAGACATCAGCATTATTCTAAGTCTCTTGTGGCAGCATTCCTTCCTTCCTCTTCCTCCCTCCCTCCAAAAACAGTATGTGTGTATATATGTGTGTGTGTAAAAAACAAACAAAATGTTAAAAAGTCGTGGTATTTATGTAGTTGTTTAACAAGCATATCTAAATTATGTTAAAGTAACCAAAATATCTTTACGATCCCCAAGGCATGTCACAACTTTTGAGGACCCCTAATGTTTGGAAGTTGAAAGCTGACAAATTTGACACACCCAAAATGCATGCGTATATAGAGGATTTGTTCATAACCAAATAACCGCAACAATTCTGCTAGATCAAAAGAATAGCCATGGAACCCACAGGAATTAGGGAAGCAAACATCCAGCAGCTCAGAACGTAATCAACAAAACTGTTGTTTTGCTGATTACTCTGTAAGGCAGTCACAGAGACTCCCTGGTGTCTGAACGTGACCTTCCTCCTAGAAAGGCCTATTATGATTTATCAGCCAATCTCCAAGTGCACATTCTTCCCAGCAAACCAAAGCACAAAGCCAGCATGTGCTGGGCAGGCTTTCAGAGCATGACCAACTCGGGAGTCAAAAGAAGGAAGTTCAGAGTTTGGCATGCTTCCATGGTGATCCAAGGTCTCTTGACCTGCTCCATTCTCGCTTCTAATTCATGCTTACGTTACTGTACAGCAAGTCTTGCGCCAGACATTTCCCCAGCTTTTCAATCCTGCGCACACAAACACAACCTCTTCATATTTCCAATACTCATAACCAAGATGGTTAATAAGTTCACCACTCACACATGGGCAATTCAGAGAAAAGAGGAAAATGAAAGCTTCCATTTATACAAGTAGTCCTCAACTTACAACCACAATTGAGTCCAAAATTTCTGTTCCTAAATGAGATGTTTTGCCCATTTTACAACCTTTCTTGCCACAGTTGTTAAGCGAATCACTGCAGTTGTTAAGTTAGTAAGAATGTTGTTGAGCGAATCTGGCTTCCCCATTGACTTTGTCAGAAAGTCACAAAAAGGGGTTACATGACCCCAGGACACTACAACCACCATAAATAGGAACCCATCTCCAAGCATCTGAATTTTAATCGTGTGACCATGGGGATGCTGCAATGGTTGTAAGTGTGAAGAAGGGTTATGTCTCTTTTTTCAATGCCAACGTAACTTCGAGCGGCCATTAAATGAATTGTTGTTAAGCCAAAGACCACCTATGCATGAACCACACTGCCTCACTGCCACAGCCTTCCTTGGAATGTCTCCTTTGCCCAAGATGGAAAAAAAGAATCAGATAAAAAAGCGATGTCCCCTTCATTGGAAATGATAGCGCTTCAAGCAGTGAGCATTTTGTTTCTTAATAGGGCCACACTACAATAATTCATTTCTAAATGCGTTTCCTCAGGGTTTATTCCATTTAAATCTTTTTTTAAAAAACACTACGTAATTTTCTGGCAGGCTCAGGAAAAACAAATCCTCTCTGTTTTAATATTCCTCCAGGAAGCTCAGAGGAGCAAGGCCCTGTTCCACTTGATTGTTTTCTCCTGTAAGGGAGGTTAAGCCAAGTTCACCAATAACCCCAAGCGTTTGGGTTGCTTGTTTGTTTTTTAAGAACTACTTAACAAGACAGGGCAAATCTGTTTCGCTGAACGCTCGCTGGCTGCCTAGTCAACAGGAAGAAGGGTTGATGAGTCTCCACAATGCCAAAATCTCCAAAGCAATGCCAGCGCTTGCTTCCTCCAAGTCCTGCCTCAGATAATCTTCTTTGAGTGTAAATCCCCGGTTATTCTATGCTACAGAAAATCTGCCTGCAACCGCAATGTTAAATGACAGCAACAGCAGAAAATCAGAAATGGTGGCAGAAAATCAGCAGAACTTGGCTTCTCCATTTATCTTTGCCTGTTCTTCTCTCCCTTTCCATTTCGCCCTTTTCTGCAGCATTTTTTCAAACGGCAGTGAGGAGGAAACACATCTTGCTTTGTTTTGTTGTCCATTTTTTAGCCCTTTTAGTTGAAGAGTATGGCATAAACATTCTAGAACAATGTTTCTCAATCTTGGCAACTTTTAAGATGTGTGGACTTGAAGTCCATACATCTTATATATATTTTTTATACATCTTGAATTCTGCAACTTGAAGTACACAGATCTTAAAGTTGAATTCTGAGATTGGAAATCCACACAAAATCCAAGCTGGATTCTGAGTCCACACATCTTACAAATTGCCAACGTTGAGAAACACTGCTTTGGAGGAATGGTCTCCAAACTTGGCAACTTTAAAACTCGCGGATTCAACTTCCAGAATTTGCAAGCCATCCTGGCCGCTTGAGGAATTCTGAGAGTTAAAGTCCATAAATCTTAAAGTTGTCAAGTTTGGAGACCCCTGCCTTACATGTACCAAGGATGTATCAGAGGCACGTGGGATATTAAACAGTGTTTTTTTTTAATTTGCTTTTCCAATTCATGATATGTCTTTCATGCATTATGGGGCACCAGCAATGCATCTGATGTCATATGTGGGACAGAGGAGAGGGGGGAAGAGCTTTTAGCCTTCACAAGGGCTCTGGAACTTACCTGGGTCGACTGGATCACAGTAAGATCGTTGATGTAGCAGAAGCCAGCCCCCATGGCGGAACGGAGACCGGCGGTCCCAAAGGTCAGCCTGCGGCACAAGCGATCGCGTAGCTCCTTATTCTTCCCATTTCGTAACAGATTTTCAATCTGCTCTTTGGTTTTAGGATTCTATGAAGGAAACAATTGGCAGGATCAGACCTCACCTATGTCATAATCACATGCTCCTAGCGGGCTAATGACTTTGTAAAGGAAGTCATCTAGTAGAAAAACTCATAGAAAAGAATATTTGTAGCTCAGGGTTGAACTGTGGGGTCCTTGATGCTCTCTGTGGTTGGTGGTTTTCTTGCAGACATTTGATTGCCCAAATAGATAACACCATCAGTACTAGAAGGGAGTGGGACTTGCAGAGAAGCACTCGAAGTCTGATCACGCGACCTGGGGGAATGCTGCAACAGTCATTAAGTGTGAGAAGTCATAAATCACAAGATTACAAGGGCACTGAAAAAAGTGACTTCCGACCAGATAACTGTGGCAGCATCCCAGTGTCACGTGATCAAACTTGGTTGTGGCATCCTGGGAGTGCCATTTGCGACCTTCCCAGCCAGTTTCAGACAAGCAAAATCAATTGGGAAAGCCAGAATCACTTAACAACTGCATGATTCACTTAGTAAACTGTAGTGATTTGCTTAATAAAGTCGTGAAATGGGGGGATGACTCATTTAACAATTGCCCTGCTTAACAACAGTAAGTTTGAGTTGAAGTGTGGTCATAGGTATGTATTCCAACTTTGCTTTGTACAAACCAATAGAATAGAATAGAATAATAGAGTTGGAAGGGGCTTTGGAGGTCTTCTAGTCCAACCCCCTGCCCAGGCAGGAAACCCTACACCACTTCAGACATTTATTTATTTATTTATTTATTTATTTTATTTGATTTTTATACCGCCCTTCTCCCGAAGGACTCAGGGCGGTGTACAGGCATAATAAAACCGAACATACAATATACAAATTTAAAATATGATTTAAAAAACTTATTTAAATTAGCCCAATAATTAAAATTTACCACGTTAAAAACCCCGTTTAAAATTAATAAAATTCAACATTAAAATCCCAATTTAAGCCAGCCCCGCGCGGATAAAAAGATGAGTTTTGAGTTCGCGACGAAATGTCCGAAGGTCAGGTATTTGGCGTAAACCCGGGGGAAGCTCGTTCCAGAGTGTGGGAGCCCCCACAGAGAAGGCCCTTCCCCTGGGGGCCGCCAGCCGACATTGTTTGGCGGACGGCACCCTGAGAAGTCCCTCTCTATGGGAGCGTACGGGTCGGTGGGAGGCGTGTGGTAACAGCAGGACAGATGGTTATCCAACATCTTCTTAAAAGCTTCCAGTGTTGGAGATTCACAACTTCTGGAGGCAAGCTTTCCACTGGTTAATTGTTCTCACTGTCAAGAAATTTCTCCTTAGTTCTCAGTTGCTTCTCTCCTTGATCAGTTTACTTGCTTCTTGTCCTGCCCTCAGGTGCTTTGGAGAATAGCTTGACTCCCTCTTCTTTGGGGCAGCCCCTGAGATATCGGATCACTGCTATTTATTTATTTATTTATTTATTTTATTTTATTAAATTTTTATACCGCCCTTCTCCCGAAGGACTCAGGGCGGTGTACAGCCAAAGTAAAAACAAAGATATATACAGTTTAAAACAACAATTAAAAAGAGCAAATTTTAAAGGCCGATTATTAAAATTTAAATTAAAAAGTTAAAAAATATTAAAACCCCAATTAAAATACATCACTAAATTATGCCAGTCCCGCTTTAATGAATAAATATGTTTTGAGCTCACGACGGAAGGTCCGAAGATCGGGCACTTGACGCAGACCGGGGAAGTTCATTCCAGAGCCACTGCCCCCACAGAGAAGGCCCTACTCCTGGGGCCGCCAGCCGACACTGTTTGGCGGACGGCACCCTGAGGAGACCCTCTGTGAGAGCGACGGGTCGGTGGGAGGCAAAGGGTAACAGCAGGCGGTCTCGTAAGTACCCGGGTCTTAAGCCATGGAGCGCTTTAAAGATAGTTACCAAAATCTTGAAGCGCACCAAAGACCACAGGAAGCCAGTGCAAGCTACGGAGCAGCGATGTCACGTGGGAGCCACGAGCGGCTCCTCACTACTCGCGCAGCCGCATTCTGACTAACTGCAGCCTCCGGTGCACCTCAAGGGCAGCCCCATGTAGAGAGCATTGCAATAATCCAGCCTAGACGTAACCAGAGCGTGAGTGACCGTGCATAAGGCATCCCGATCAAGGAAGGGACGAACTGGCAACCAGGCGAACCTGGTAAAGGCCCTCCTGGCGACGGCCGCCAGGTGTTCATCAAAGACAGCCGTCCGTCCAGGAGGACACCCAAGTTGCGAACCACCTCCTTTGGGGCCACTAACTGCTTTCAACAGTCAGCTGCGGATGCAGCTGACTGTACCGGGATGCCGCATCCACAGCCACTCCGTCTTGGAGGGATTGAGCTTGAGTCTGTTTCTCCCCATCCAGACCCGTACAGCTTCCAGGCACCGGGACAGCACTTCGACCGCTTCGTTGGGGTGGTCCGGGGTGGAAAAGTACAGCTGAGTATCATCAGCGTACAGATGATAACTCACCCCGAAACCACTGATGACCTCACCCAGCGGCTTCATATAGATGTTGAACAGGGTGGGCGAGAGAATCGACCCCTGAGGCACCCCACAAGTGAGGCGCCTCGAGGACGACCTCTGCCCCCCTGTCAACACCGTCTGCGACCGGTCAGAGAGATAGGAGGAGAACCACCGATAAACGGTGCCCCCCACTCCCAATCCCTACGGCGCAGCAGGATACCATGGTCGATGGTATCGAAAGCCGCTGAGAGATCTAATAGGACCAAGGCAGAGGAGCAACCCTGTCCCTGGCCCTCCAGAGGTCATCCACCAACGCGACCAAAGCCGCCTCCGTATATAACCGGTCGGAAGCCGGACTGGAACGGGTCCAGATAGACAGTTTCCTCCAGGTGCCGGGGGAGCTGCCATGCAACCACACTCTCAACAACCTTCGCCACAAAGCGAAGGTTGGAGACTGGACGATAATTACTCAAAATAGCTGGGTCCAGGGAAGGCTTCTTGAGGAGAGGTCTCACCACCGCCTCCTTCAAGGCGGCGGGGAAAACCCCTTCCATCAAAGAAGCATTTATAATCCCCTGGAGCCAGCCTCGTGTCACTTCCTGAGCAGCCAGCACTAACCAGGAAGGGCACGGGTCCAGTAAACATGTAGTTGCATGTAACCTCCCCAGCAACCTGTCCATGTCCTCGGGAGCCACAGAATCAAACTCATCCCAAATAACCTCAACAAGACGCGCCTCTGTCGCCCCGCTGTATCATCGCAATCTTGGTCCAAACTATCCCGGTTGAACGATTTTATCGATAGATAACCGTTAAACTCCTCAGCTCGTCCCTGCAGGTCATCCCGCCCTCTTGATGAAGGAGGAACGGGTCACCAAACAGGGCGGCCGGGCGGTTATCTGCCGATGCAATGAGGGTGGAACGAGAGACGCCGCCTCCTCATTGCCACTAGGTAGGTCCTAGTAAAGGACCTCACTAGTGTCCGATCAGCCTCGGAACAGCTAGACCTCCAAACACTCTAGGCGCCTTCTCCGGCGCCATCTCTCTCAGCCTCGGAAAACCAGGGAGCCAATTGAGATCTACGCCGGGTCAGAGGCCGCAAAGGCGCGACACGGTCCAAAGCCCCAGCCGCAGCCCGTTCCCAGGCCGCAACCAGTTCTTCAGTCGTGCCGTGGGTAAGATCCCTATTATGTCACCCCTAGTCCTTATTTTCATTAAACTAGCCATGCCCAGTTCCTGCAACCTTTCTTTATATGTTTTAGCCTCCAGCCCCCTAATCCTCTCGGTTGCTCTTCTCTGCAAGGTGTCTCAACATCTTTTTTACATCGCAGCGACCAAAACTGAATGCAGTATTCCAATTGTGGAATAAATGCTCGTGCTTCTTACATTCCACTCAACAACAATCCTATGAGGTGGGTTAGGCCAAGAGAGAATGAGAGGCCAAAAGTCACCCAACCAGCTTTTATGCCTAAGGAAAGACTGATGTAGAAGAACTCAGATCAGTCCACCACCAAACCAGCACATTCCTCATGAGCTCACACAATTGCACAAACTGATAATTTAAAGTCATGTTTTTTAATTCCAGGACATGTATTTTACTGCCATTTTAATGTGATTTATACATACTGCATATTTGTGGCTTCGTTTTAATGTTGTAAGCCCCTCAGAATTGCTTTGCAGTGAGATGGGCAGCAAACTAATTTAATAGATTAAATAATTAAATACAAAAATTAAGCCTAAAATCCCAGAACAAGCCACAACCTGTTATAATTGGAGGAAAATGTTGTTGCTGATCTGAGAAAGCCTTCTACATGCTACCATTTGTTTTGCCAAATCCTTTCTGTGAAACCCAAGGATTTGCAAAGCTGCAAGTTCATGCTTTCATGTTTCTGCCAAACACAAAGATGGTAGATAGATCATTGGGAGTGCAATTTGTACCGCATTAACAAACCCTGCAGCTTCTGATTTAGGTGCAACTGCTTAAAGCACATGCATGCAAAATAAAATCCCCTATGCATCACAAGCTGCTCTCTGCAGCTCACGGCCTCCTTACAGGCACTTTAAAAAGGCAATGGCATCTGAAGTCCCAGGGGTGAGTGAGAAGCCTGACCTTTACTAGAAAGAGGTCAGCCAGTGGTGGGATCCAGGGACTGCCAGCTATTGGTCAGTTGGTGGAAACTGAAAAATAGGTATTTCGAAGACAGAATGTTTTTATTAATTAATTAAATCTATTTGCTGCCCACCTCGTTTCAAAACAGCTTAGTTATTTGGGATCCAGATCTGGCTGACCTTCGAAAGAACTCAACCGACATTGGTCTTGAATAAAAGAACATCCTCTCCCGTTAAAATCATGAAATTTGATGGAGCTGAACGTGACTCAGAACATCATTTGCACATGAATTAGATGAGGTAAACAGGCCGCATCTAATTCGTGCGCAAATGATGCTCTGAATCACTGTTCAGCTCCATCAAACTGAAGTAAAAAAAATGAAACGTTTCACAAGACAAGAACTTTACACCGCCTTGAACAGTGGAAGGAGAGGAAAATGCATTTTACATTTTAATAGGGAAATTCTCATTGCATATAAATCTCTGAGGTTTATTCATGCATGCATGATCAAATCTAAGTAACTGAAGAGTCACGTGTTTTTCTATCTGGGATAGCAGACGAAGAAAGCGTTCAATTCCATCACAGAACAATGTTCCCCAATACATGGATGGGTTTTTCCAACAGAAAAAAATACTATTCTATTCTTCAAGATCTTTTAACTTTTTTTGGCAAAAGAAAATTTAGGATTATGGACCTTTGCACAGATTAATCTGTGTTACGGAAAGATCCATAATCCCAAATTTTCTGTTTTTATAACATCAGTCAGCAATTATATATTTTAAATGTGCAAATCATGGGAAACTCTGCCTACGGAGGCATGAAGTAACACCTCTTTCTCTCTTTGAGAATTTAAGGAAGCCGAAGGCTGGGAACGATGGAGGGCAAAAGAAGAAGGGGATGACAGAGAACGAGGTGGCTGGATGGAGTCATTGAAGCAGGAGGCGTGAACTTAAATGGACTCCAGAGGATGGCAGAGGACAGGAAGGCCTGGAGGAACGTTGTGCATGGGGTCCCGATGGCTCGGACGTGACTTCGCAACTAACAACAACAAAAGACTTCATGCACCAATCTGACAGTGCTTTAAAACAGCACTCTGTCCTCAAATTTCCAAGAATCACTGCAAAAGTCAGAGATGGTCAAAAAGAAGCAGAACAGTACAGGCAGTCTTTGAGTTATAGCCATCTATTTAGTGACCACTTGAAGTTACATGAAAGTGACTTACGACCATTCTTCACACTTACAACCATTGCAGGATCCCCAAGGTCAAAATTCAGATGCTTGGCAACTAGTTGCAGTGTCCCGGGGTCAGGTGCAAAGTCAATGGGGAAGCCGGATTGACTTAACCACCATGTTACTAAATGACAACTGAAGTGGTATAGGTAAAATGAATATACTGAATATATTGAAATGGTATAGGGCTGTGATGGTGAACCTATGGCCCTCTCTGTGGGCACGCACTCCGTCGCCAGCTGCTCTTTCAGTTGCCGTCTTCGAGTGCACCGGAGCACCGGAAATCCGAAGTCTAGCTTGTCGGTGTGCATGAGCACACTGGAAACCAAAGACCAGCTGGCCGGCGCACGCATGCGCACTGGCTAGCTGGTCGTGTTTCTGGCACTCTGGCGCACATGAAGACCAACTGGCTAGCACACATATGTGCATCGGAAATCCAAAGACCAGCTGGCTGGCACGCACATGTACACTGGCCAGCTGGTCTTTGGGTTTCTAGTGCTCTGGCGCGCGTGTGCATTTTCGATTTTGGCACTTGGTGCCGAAAGGCTCACATCACTGGTATAGGGTGTCCTGCTCAAGCAGAGGTTGGACTAGAAGACCTGCAAAGTCCCTACCAAAACTCTGTTATTCTATGTTCTATGATTTACTTAACAACTGTGGCAAGAAAGATCGTAAAATGGGGCAAAACTCGTTTAACTGTCTTGCTTAGCATGGAAATTTTGGTCTCAACCTGTAGTTTTCCATCAGCTGGAAATTTTCCATACAGGGCACAGAATATGACATTTGAGTTAAAAGCCATTTAAGATTCTGCTAGAAAGAGCAATAGGAGATCAGCTTTAGACAATCCTGATAAGATTCAGTAGTTCCCAAATCTCTTTATCTGTGGTTCAACATAATGATCTGTTTATCCAGCAATAAAAGTCCCAGCTTCTGTGAAAAGAATGCCCCACTGGCATTGATACAAACTTCTCTGCCCAAATATTAACTACATATTCAAAATAATTCAACTTCCTGCTAATAGAGATGGTAATTGAGCCTCGTTAAATGTGACAAAAGAATTAGCCAGCTTGAATTTCTTCACTGGAAGAATATTAAAAAACCACTTAGCCTGTGGGTTTACCTGCAATTAGTGATAAATGCAGGTACAATTGCAATACCAGTAGTCTTCAACTTATGGCTGCAATTGAGACCAGAATTTCCATTTGCTCAAGCAGGATGGTTGTTCAGTGCACAATTTTACAACCTTTTTGGCCATGGATGTTAAACGCATCACTGCAGTTGTTAAGTGAATCACACAGCCATTAAGTAAATCTGCCCTCCCCCCACTTGCTGCAAGCCAGCTGAGCATCTTGCGGATGGTGACCACGTGACCCTGGGATGCTGCAGCCATCGTAAATACATGCTAGTTGCCAAGAGCCTAAATTCTGATTCCCTGGCTATGGGGATGCTATGGTGGTTGTGAGTGGAAACTTGTTCAAACGTGAAATGTAATGGTGGACCAAATTATGTCCGTTGGTACTCTCCTGCTTCACAATATGCAGAACCTCTTCAAGTCAAGCTTCACATGAAAAATATCCTCTCCACGTCATTTGCCAGCAGTAACAATAGAAAGGAAGGCAGAAAAAACAATATTTGAAATTCTGACAGTAAGCAAAAGACAGCAAAGCAAGAACCACTTGCTAGAACGATCAACGGGCTTTCTCAAAACAAGATCAAATTCCTGGCTGAGAATCTCCAAGGTTCCAGTAAGAACTGAGGTTATTTCTAGGTACATACCACCAATTTCTTGCACTAACTAAACCTTTGCTATTGGGAAATAAGGAAAAAGAACTTGCATTTAACCATAAACAACATCAGAACACAATTTTAACCTTCAGATCTACTACAAGATATAGATTGGCATGGGGTGACGAGAAGAGGGGCAGGTCTAACTGACTGGCTGGCCAATATGGCCTCCAAAAACTCTGCAGGGTTTCCTGTGACTTCAGCCCTGAGCGAGTAGGAAAAAAATTCCATATTTTTTTTCACTTGTTGCAATCAAGTTCACTCTGCCCAAGCCGCGTCGTGGAATGCCTTCACCTTTGCATCTAAGGTAGTATTTCTCAACCTTAACAATTTTAAGCTGCGTACATTTCAACTCTATGGCTGGCTCGGAAATTCTGGGAGTTGAAGTATATACACACACACACACACGCATACATACAAACAACTATATATTACATATAGCCAGTTGAGTTTCACTCGACCTCCGACTGCTTAGTTAAGGAATCCAATTGATGTTAAATACACTTGATCCCCAGTACAGATAATCCTCGACTTATAACAGTTCATCTAATGACCATTTGAAGTTACAATGGCACTGAAAAAGACTAATAACTATGTTTCACACTTATGACCGTTGCAGCATCCCCATGATCATGTGACTTATGTTCAGATACTTGACAACTGGTTCATATTTATGACAGTTGCAATGTCCCGGGTCATGTGATCATCTTGCGTGACCTTCTGACAAGAAATTTTCAGAATTCAGAAACTAACTTAACAACTAGTGATTCACTTAACAAATGTGGCAAGAAAAGTCGTAAAATGGGGCAAAACCCACTTAACCAATTTCTCACTTTGCAGCATAAATTCTGGGCTCCATTGTTGTCATAAGTCAAGGACTAACTGTACTTATTTCAACTGAATGAGGATGGAGTTCCTTCATCGCCACCAAGGAGATATCTCACTTAACTAGCCAAGCCAAGAGCTGAATCTGTGACTAGCTGCACATTAAAAGCCGGTTCTCTGCTTCTGCCAGCATCTCCCAAATCCGAGGAATAGCTTTCACTTTCTCCTCTTATCGTGCATCTGGTGGCATGTTATTAATCATTTCCTCTATCCCATTTTAGAGACAGCTGCAGCCTAAAATAGGCTTCCCAGCCCAAGGGGAGTTCTTGAAGCAAGCAAATTGAATAGTTCCACGATTTAAGAATAAATCATTGGATGGTCCCTCCCTTTGGGGTTCATAATCTCTGAAAAATCCAACACTAATATAGGATTCATTAGAATATTAAGCATACTGGCTAGGGAATTCTGGGAACTGAAGTCCCCATATCTTAATGTCGTCAAGTTGAGATACACTGTATTAAGCATTCTCTCCAACCGATATTTTCTTATGGAAACATCAGCACACAACTTAATAAGGTTTGTAACAATGCAAGCCAATTCTGTGACCTGTAAGACATTTTTTCACATGAAGAAGCTACACAGTTTACGGAATTATTCTAGTTATTACAGAATGTCTCAGATTCCTACAGGTCTAGTCTTCTAAGCATCCTAAAATGCAAGTCAGCAGCACTGAAGGCTATTTTTTTAATCCATAACATTCAATGCTCTCATTTAAATGCCTCTAATGCTTTTAATGTGTGTGTGTCTGTGTGTCTGTGTGTCTGTGTACACACACACACAAACACCCCAGTATATATATAGCCATTTTGCTTAAAAACAAACAAACAAACCTCCATATAGGCTATTGTGGTGAAATATGATGCACTGACTAAAATGTGGGATAAGGGGAGAGACTAATGGACTGTCCATTGCCACATACTGGAATTTTATTCAAGATATGCTCCCTAGTTTTACTTTGCAATACAGCCAGTCTTACACAGAACCTCCCCTCTGCCAGTCATCCACAGATAAGGCCCATTAATTTCCAAAATGCAGACTCTGACTTTTAGATACCTCTCATCCCTGTGCATATTTTTTCTCTCTCTTCCACACTAGTAGATTTCCTATAAGGTCATCAAACATTCTGGCAGGGGAAAAACCTGAAATAAGGTAGCCAAAAGACTACAAAGGGATGCCAATTAGAAGTCATTTCCAAAAGAGGAAAAAAGAAAGCATGCAAAAGGTTACAAATAGATAGCACTAGAAAGCATGAAATCATGTGTTTGCTATCCATTTCTAAAATGTCTTCATCTTCCCAAAATGAGATGAAACACTAGGTTTCTATATAATCTAGATTTAATAAGTGAATTAATCTCGCATTAATATTTTATAGTTTGTTCTGTCCTGATTTTTTAAAATTTATGTTCGCTTGTGATATATGCAAGGTTTTTTTCACTGTACGAGAACTGATGTATTTTTTATATTGTATTGTAATAAAGGAGTAGATTGAATTCAATTTTGTAAGGAAATGAGCTTTAAGACAAAACACAAGCTGTAGTGTGTGTGTGTATATTTTTTATACCTATATTCTATTCTTCCAGAGATGTCATAAAACCTGTGAGAAGCTTAAGATAAATTAGCTTAATCTCATGTTATTTCATAGCACCCCAAAGGCAGAATAGCATTTTTTTTAAAAAAAATATAAGCTATCTCCTGCTAGAAAAAAAATAGATTTTTTTATTTTTATTTTTTGATGCAGAGAACTGCCAAGCATCCATTCTCCCCTCAGACGTTTTCCCTCACTGCCTATCCTGACAAGATTAACAAGGCTACATCGCACTGAGTATTTCTTAAAACAATACCGTTCCAGTGTCGCAATCACATAAAGCTGGGTTTTGGGTTGCTCTGGAGAAAGAGGAAAAGCATTTCCAAACACATTATCATCTCCTTCCCACCCACCCCCCAAATCAGGCAGCCTTTGCATACAATTTGTGGGTCCCCCAAAAAAGGAGCCACTGACACCTTGGTGGTTGTTGGGTTTTTTTCCCCCACCAATTCGTGCAAAAGGAACGGGGTCCTTCCAAAGGGACCCAACCATGAATTGCTCTCCCCCCACCCCACACACACACACATTGGGTGCCAAGAGCAGCCACAGGCAAAGGAAGAAAGCACATTTTGGCACAAACAAGCCATTTGTAAAAGACGACAACAACCTGCTGTGGTCCTGGCTTTGGTGGACATTCCTCCAACATCCTTCCCCAGCCAGGTGGGCAAAGCCTCGGCTGGTCTCCAGGATGGGTTGGCATCGCCAAATGCCCACTTACCTGACCTTGCCAGGAGCCACCCAAACCCCCCCAAAGCCCACCTCCCTTTATCTATTTATTCCTTATTATCTTATTTTGGGGCAGCTTGGGAGGGGGTCTCCCCCAGAGAGGGTTGGGGGGGGGGCTTTCCCAGCGCCCCCCCCACAAACACACACACACACACCTTGTCCCAGCTCAGCCACTGCCCCACCGCCCGGTCCAGCTGGGCGTCCCCGGTGCTGCAGCCGATCAGCAGGTTGGAGTTGACATCTCCCACCACCAGGTCCCGGGGGTCGCCCATGGCTCTGGCCTGGCTGGAAGGCGTCGGGCTGGGTGGGTGTCCTCCAGCAGGAAAGAACGGGGGTGGTGGTGGGGAAAAAGGGAGGGCGGGAGGGAGGGGTTCAGGTGGCCGACCCAGCTGCGGAGGCGCTCCCCCGTTCACACGTGCAACTGCGGGCAGCGACCTGCAGGCTGGGGAAGGAAGGGAGGGAGGGGGTAGAGAGGAGGAGGAGGGTCACGTGACCGTCTGCTCCTCCTAGCAGCCCCCCCTCCCCTCAGCCTGTCTATGGGGCTCTCGGGAAGGGCGGGGGGGAGGGGGAGGAGAGGAAAGCGGGGGGAGGGGCTTCCCTAAAACGGGCGGGGGAGGGGCCGCCCTAAAATAAGTGGGGGCGGGGCCTATCAATCTCCTCACACACACACACCTCACCCCAAGCTGTTTTTCTGCTCTTTTTACCTCACAGGGATTGTTGTGGGACAGAGGGGAGAGGGGGTGGGAAAGGAGCCAAAATTGAGGAAAGGGAGGTTTTAGAGAAGCGTCCCTATAAATATTGAGAGAGAGAGAGAGAGAGCCGAGACCCCTTCCTCATCCTAAAAGGGGAGCCCTTTTCGCACGACCACCACCACCACAGCCCGCCCAACCCGTTCGCTCGCTCGCGCGCGCGCTAAAAAAAAAAACGACGACGACAACAACACCGCTCCTCAGGAGCGGCCTCGCTGCGCGCATGCGCCGTGCGCGGGACCGCTCCAGCGCGCGCCCGTGGGTGGGTTAGTAGCGGGGACCGGTGGGCGGAGAAAACTGGAGCCGCCTCCGCCGCCGTAGAGGGTCCCGCCCACCCATGCCTTCTCCCGCTGCAGCCGCGGGCGCTGCTGGGAAACGTAGTCGGGGTGCTTTCCCCAACACTCTTTCTTTCTTTCTTCCTTTTCTTCCTTTCTCTTTCTCTCTCTTGTTCTTCCTTCCATCCTTCTTTTTCTTTCTTTCTTTCCTTCTTTCCCTCTTTCTTGTTCTTCCTTCCTGCCTGCCTGCCTGCCTGCCTGCCTAACTACCTTCTCTTTCTCTCTCTTGTTCTTTCTTTTCTTCCTTTCTCTCTTCCTTTCTCTCTCTTGTTCTTTTTTTTTTTTTGTTTACATTTATACCCCGCCCTTCTCCGAAGACTCAGGGCGGCTTACAGTGTATAAGGCAATAGTCTCATTCTATTTGTATATTTTTACAGTCAACTTATTGCCCCCCCAACAATCTGGGTCCTCATTTTACCTACCTTATAAAGGATGGAAGGCTGAGTCAACCTTGGGCCGGGCTCGAACCTGCAGTAATTGCAGGCTACTGTGTTCTTAATAAGCCTTAATAACAGGCTTTACCAGCGTGAGCTAAACCGGCCCTTCTTCCTTCCTTCCTTCCTTCTTTCTTTCTTTCTCTCTTGTTCTGCCTGCCTGCCTATGTACCTACCTTCTCTCTGTTGTTCTTTCTTTTCTTCCTTTCTCTCTTTCTTTCTCTCTCTTGTTCTTCCTTCTTTTTTTCTCTGTCTCTCTCTCTTTCTTTCTTTCTTTCTGTCTTGTTCTTCCTGCCTGCCTGCCTGCCTGCCTACCTACCTTCTTTCTCTCTCTCTCTCTCTCTTGTTCTTTCTTTTCTTTCTTTCTCTCTTTCTTTCTCTCTCTTGTTCTTCCTTCCTTCTTTCTTTCTGTCTCTTTCTCTCTTTCTTGTTCTTCCTTCCTACCTACCTACCTGTTAAGTTCTGGAAGTAACGAGGCTGGAGACCAGGGTAGTGACAACAGCTCTTTAATATAGGGTGAACCCAGCAACAGGCTGGGCGAAAACCCTCTCCTTTTATATAGTTCTGTTGGAGGTTTTGACCAATCAGCAACGTGCTGATTTCCCGCTCAAATATTTAAAGGTACAGCATTAATACATAACACTCCTCCCCTCCCAGAAAACACTTTGCCTCTATTTACATAAATATTTACATGTTATTTTTCGACGTAGTCACGCAAATAACCTGGGCGTCTCCTAGTCCTTTCTGACCTGCGCGGTTCAGTTCTGGGTGGTGTTTTGAGCTGGTCGGAGGGGCTGTTTTCCTCCAGCACTTTCTCTGGGCCAACGGGCTCCGGATTATTGGCCGACTTTTTCTTGGCCATCGGGCCTTGGATTACTTTTCAATTTCCTGCCGCTTCCTCGGGAACCTGATGGCGTCGCTGGAACTCAGGGACCTCAGCTAAGTCTTGCGCCTCCCGGTCATTGTTGGCTGTGGAATCAAATTGGTATTGATCATGATATGTTTCATTTGGTTCAGTTTGGTCGGTTATTCGCTTTCCTTAACTGATCTATGTGGCGCCCACACTCTGTTGTCGGGTAGTTCTACCACGATGATTTTGGGCCAGTTACTTTAATTATTTGTCCTGTGAGCCAACTAGGGCCGCCCCATAGTTCCGGGCCCACACCTGGTCGCCTATGCTCATTTCCTGGTCTTTTCTAATTTTCCTTGTAACCCTCTGGTGTGTAATGGGGATTCAAACGGTCCAGTGGGCACCGGAGTTTCCGGCCCCATTAGCAATTCGGCTGGGCTTTTCCCGTGGCCGTGCTTGGGGTTCTGTGCTGGATTGCTAGGAAAAGTCTATTTTGTTTGCCAGTCACCTGGCTTTAGCCTGACACGCCTCCTTAGCGCCCGGACGGAACGCTCTGCAAGGCCATTCGACGCAGGGTGGAAAGGCGCAGAGAGGGCATGTCGGATGCCTTCCTCTGCCAGGTATTCTTCAAACTGGGCTGCCGTGAATTGGGGCTCATTGTCGGACACCAGAGTGTCCGCAACCCGTGAGTTGCGAATAGGTGGCGAGGGTTGCGATTACTGCTTGGCCGTGGTGGATTTCATGAGTATGATCTCCAACCATTTGAAAATGCATCCACAACCACTAGGAATGTTTGGCGTGAAAGGGCCAGCAAAATCAATGTGGATTCTTGACCAGGCCCTTGGGGCTTTTCCCATTCTCTGACTGGGGCTGTTGGGGGTAGAGGTCTGGACTCTTGGCAAGCCTGACATTTCCCTACCCTCTCAGCAATCTCTGCCCATGAGTGGCCACCATACATAGCTTCTAGCTAACCCCTTCATCCTTACGATCCCTGGGTGACCTCGTGGAGGAGGTCCAATACCTTTCCCTTAACTTTTCAGGAATTATTACACGATCACCCCATAACAGGCACCCCTTGAGCCGAGAGCTCATCTCGCTTTTTAACAAATTTTGAACCTCGCCCGCAGCGGCCACCCTCTCTGTACCCAACCGAGTACAGTCCTTAACACAATGTCCCGTATGATGCCCGAGCCACTTCCTTAGATGTGACTGGGCCAGAGTCCAACGAGTCAATAAGTAGGATGGGTGTCCCGGAGTGGGGTCTTCGGTCGCCCAGGTAATGGGCATCGACTTAATGCGCCTGCATGCCCCACTTCTTTTCCTGGTCGATGCTGCAGCTTGTACGAATAAGCGGCTAAGAATATAGTCCATCGGGTCAAGCGGCGAAAGTGCCACAGGCGTGGGCGGTCGCCAGCCAGTATTCCTAGTAGCGGTCTGTGGTCAGTCACGATTTCAAAATTCCGCCCAAAGACATACTCGTGGAATTTTTTGACCCCTGATACAATGGCTAGTGCTTCTTTGTCTAATTGGCTGTAGTTCCTCTCTGGGGAGGACATCGTTCTAGAGTAGAACGCTATAGGGGCTTCTGTGCCGTTTGAAGTCTATGGCTGAGTACAGCCCCACCCCATAAGGGAGGCATCGCAAACCAGCACTAGGGGTAATGAGTCGTGATATTGGATGAGCAGGCTATCACTTGAGAGCAGGTTCTTTACTGCTTCAAAAGCCCTATTTTCTGACTTTCCCAAGACCAAACAGTATTTTTCCTAAGAGCCTATGCAGCGGTTCCATAGCAGTTGCTTTGTTCTTTAAAAGACCGCGTAAAATTAACCAATCCCAGGAATGCCTGCAGCTCTGCTTTGTTTTTGGGCGCTGGAGCCTTCCTAATTGCCTTAACCTTGCTCTCAGTAGGGTGAATTCTTTCTTGTCTATCCGTAGCCCAAGAAATCGACGGATTCGACCCCTATCTGGCATTTGTTTGTCTTGACTTTTAATCCGCTGTCCGGAAAATGCTCAAGACCTTTCTTAACCGCTCCCCAATTCCTCCATGTTTTCCCTGAAATTAGGACATCATCAAGTAGGAACTACCCTGGGAGCCCCTGCAGTAGTCGTTCCATCAGGTTTTGGAACAGCCCTGGTGCCACACTGACCCCAAATTGCAATCGGTGCACTTGAAGGCCCCCTGTGCGCACAATCGCTTGGGCTTGGCTGTGCGGGCGCCTACTGGCAGTTGTTGGTAGGCTTGGGCCAAGTCTAACTTTGCAAAGACTTGCCCTTGCCCCAAAGAGTGCAATAAGTGTTGCACCACGGAACCGGGTAAGCGCTTTTCTGTAAGGCTTTGTTAAGCCGCCTTGTAGTCAGCGCAAATTCTAATTGACCCGTCCGGTTTTATGGGTGACGACATGCCTCCCACTTTGCGTGGTCGACTGGCACCAAGATCCCCTGATTAATGAGCTTATCCAGCTCCTTATCAATTTTTGGTTTTAGGGCAAAGGGGACTCTCCTCGCCTTAAGCCTAATGGGGGCTATCTGGGGGTCTAAGTTGAAGGAAATAGGGGTCCCCTTGTACTTGCCCAGGCAGTCCTTGAAGACATCTTCGAACTCGTTAAAGAGAATGTCTTTCAGGTTACAGTCACTTTGGTAGATGCCAGTCACTCCCATGCCCAGGGCACGAAACCAGTCTAGTCCCAACAGACTGGGCAGAGTTCCTTCGACGATCGTGATGGGCAGGGTCTTTTATGTGGACCATACTCGACTCGGACGGAGGTGGTCCTCGAACAGGGATGCGATTCCCTGGTAGTCGTGCACTCGTAGTCGCTTGTGCTTGCAGGTGGCGCCGCGACGGACGGCAGCGACTTCGCCAGAGTGTCCCAGGACATGATGGTGATCGCTGATCCCGTGTCCACTTCAAGCCTGCACCGACTCTCGATCTTGGGCTTTGTGAAAATCTTCTTTTCCACTTTGGTTGAGGCGGCCTATAGTCACCGATGGACTCGCCTCCATCTGTCACGTTCTCCGAATTCAAACCGCTGCACGTATTTGACGGCGTCGGCCGAAATGGTTCTTCAGCAAAGTCTGCAGAGTCGGCCACGATACCGATTGTATCGGCGTTGGCTCTGCCAGGGCTTCCGCAATCTCGATGACCTCCGGCCCACAATGGCTTAAGAAGTAAGCCCGTTTGCGGTTATCGGGAATCCCCTGTAGTTCGTTGGCTTCTAGAAAGCTTTCGAAACGGGTCATATACGTTCCCCATTTCTCCTTGACCGGGTTGTACGGTGCGGGTGGCGTGTTTGCCATTTCCGCGTTTCTGCCCTGAGTTTGCTGGGTTCGGAATTATCGTGCTTCAGCTCGGTTCTGGTTCTCCTTAGCCTCGATATCCCATCCTCGTCGCCAATGTTAAGTTCGGGAAGTAACGAGGCTGGAGACCAGGGTAGTGACAACAGCTCTTTAATATAGGGTGAACCCAGCAACAGGCTGGGCGAAAACCCTCTCCTTTTATACAGTTCTGTTGGAGGTTTTGACCAATCAGCAACGTGCTGATTTCCCGCTCAAATATTTAAAGGTACAGCATTAATACATAACACTACCTACCTTCTTTCTCTCTCTCTTGTTCTTTCTTTTCTTTCTTTCTTTCTCTCTCTTGTTCTTCCTTCTTTCTTTCTTTTTCTCTCTCTTTCTTTCTCCCTTTCTTGTTCTTCCCTCCATCCATCTTTCTTTCTTTCTTTCTTTCTTTCTTTCTTTCTTTCTTTCTTTCTTTCTTTCTTATGTTATTACTATTTATTAAATTTTAATGCCGCCCATCTCCACTGCAAGGTGAAGGCCATTTCTGACTCCTAGCACATGAGACGTCAATAGACACATAGAAATCAACCTTATTTACACACAATTAGAGACAAGAGACAATAAAAAAATCAAGAAGGAAACAAAAATAAAAGATTAGAACACTTCCTCTCCAGCAGCCAAGACCTAGATAAGCAGGGATTGACCCCAATCAAGCAGAAAACAATACCCTAATGAAGGAATTACTAAGGAGATATTTATCAAGCAGGAAAGAAAAGCAGAATCAAAGAAGGACTAAGAAGAGGAACCATCACGCGAAGAAACAATTAAGCACACAAAAAAAGCATAATAAAGGAACTACTAAGTAGAAAACACTACCAGCACTGACAGGGCAAACTACTGTATATAAATAGAGGAAGAACCACTCCTAGCACTGATGATGTTGCTTGGTTGGGTCATGAAATGTCTGCAAGAAAGCAACAAGCTCAGAAGGCAGCAAGGACCACACAATTATTCCTCCTCCTCCTCCTTGAAGTCCCCACTGCCTTCTAGCACTGATGATGTTCTCTAGTTGGGTCATGAAATGTCTGCAAGAAAACAGCCCAGCTCAGAAGGCACCAAGGACCCCACAGTCCAACTCTGAGCTACAAATACACATAATCCTCAATTTGCAACAGTTTGTTTAGTGACCATTCAACGTTACAACGGCCCTGAAAAATGTGACTTGTGACTGTTTTTCACAGTTACAATTGTGGGAAGCCCTGTCGTGTCCCACTCCTCCGCTGACGGCCGGGTCAGGGAAATCCGAATCAGGCTTGCCTCTGCAGCTCTGCCAAAGTCCTAGCAAAGTCCTCAAGGCAGGCAGGAGACCAGAAAGTGACTTCAGCAAGATATGTTTAGACTTTGCCTGACTCAGAGAATGCCAGAAAGCAGGTCCTTTATATAGGCCATGGGGTGTGGCTCCATGACTCAGCACTTATCCAGGCCTGCCCTCCTTCCTTCTGACGCGCGCCTATCAATTTCCTGAGCGAGGTCACCCACTCGGCAGCTGTTGGTAATTGACCTCCCTCAGGCTCACATGCTGTGGGGGAGGGGGAGGGGTCTAGTTACTCCGTTTGCCTGGGCATGGAGCCAGGGCTGGGGCCGGGAGGTGCTTCCTCCTGTCTGGGCATGGAGCCAGGGCTGGGGCTGGGAGGCATACTAGGACATTCCTCAGCGTTCGGAAGCAGATAAGAAGGCCCCGGCTGCGGTGAGAGTGGGCAAGACACAACAAGCCCCTCCCCTCCAGAGAAGAAATGGAGAAAAATCTTAAAGACAGAAAGGAACCCCAGACTTCCTGCCGTAAGAAAACTGGTCTTTAGGAATGGAGATTTGGCATCCATTCAGAAAAACTGGGCCAATCCATTCATAAACAAAATGCCTTCAGCCGCAACTCCCACAGAAAGCTGCAGCTGATAGGATTAAAAAGTAGAAAAACAAAGACTCCTAAAATCTACATTCTCCACCCAGCTCCAAGAACGGGGCATGACCTCCCAGTCACAATGCTCAAAGTACATTTCACAGCTAACAGGCATCTCAATCCCAAAGCCCCAAAGAATGTATAAAAGCCCATCTATCATCACCCCATAATCACTTGCAGGGTGGAGTCTGGGCAGCTGAATGGAGCTAGCAGAGTGTTTACTGGCCGGATGCTCATCCTGTCGCTGATGAGGAGTTTTGTTGAGCAGATATATTCTCATTGTGCCCAGAGAGAGAAATATCTGCCTGTACCTAGGATCAAACTCACAGCCCCCTGGCTGTGAGTCGAGAGCTCCACCTCTAGGCCACCACACCACCCTATCTCAACCCCACCCCAGAAACATGCTGAAGTTTCTGGAAAACCAAATAAAAGGAGACCTTTCCTTGCAGCCAGCCTCCCTTTTATTTCCAGTGTCTTTCTCTCGACTTGGAACGGACGGGACCAGATTTTTAATCCAACATCCCTGTGGCCACGTGATCAAAACGCAGTGCTTGGCAACTGACTCATATTTATGACGGTTGCATTGTCCTGAAGTCTGGCTTAAATTTTGCTGTATTTTTAAATTTATATTATATATTTCTAAATTTTATATGAATTTTAATGGGTTCTTAGAATTTTAAATGTTTTAAAGTTTTCGGCCAATTGTATAATAAGTTTTTAATTTTGTTTTAATTGTATATTGTATTGTTTGGGTTTTATTTTGGCTGTACACCGCCCTGAGTCCTTCGGGAGAAGGGCGGTATAGAAATCTAATAAATAATAATAATAAAAATAATAATAAAGTCATGGGATCCCCTTTTGCGACCGTCTAGACAAGCAAAGCGTTCCAGAAAAAAACCCCAACTCCAAGTAAAAACTCTGAAGCAAGCATCTTGCAAAGTTCTGTTTACTAGAATAGGTAAACCGGCACATCTGGGAAAACCTGAATCTTTCCCTCGGTAAATCAAACCCCCCCAAAACCATCCCTTCACTCCTCAGTCAATCGCACGCTCCAATCGCCAACCATCCCATCTCGAGACAGCACTCCGGCCACTCCTTCTCCAGATGCAGGATCGGCCTGACCTTGACCGACAGGAAGAACGCTATTATATCTAAAGACAAACACTCTACTAAAATCCCTCCTTTTACTTTCCCACACATGAGAAGGTGGCAGCACAGAAACTTCCAGCCTAGGATGGCTTCCAAAACTGACACAAAGGCGATGGGAGAACCAGTGGAATAATTGTGTGACTAACTTAACAACAGTGGCAAGAAAGCTCATAAAAGGAAGCAGAATTCACTTAACAAATGTCTCACTTTGCGGCGGAAATTTTGGGCTGAGTTGTGGCTATAAGTAGAGCCCCCCCCCGTGCCCCGCCCTCGTATTCCTTTAAAATCCAAATACTAATCGTGCATTCAGGTTCCATCGATCGCTAGAAAGCTTAGAAAACTAAAAGCTTTCAAAAGCCTTTCATTGCACACACCTTTGATTGAAAAGGCATGTTTGATGTCGAGGATGGGAGTTGTAGATCAAGGCACCTGGAGGGGTGCCAGGTTAAAGCTCGCCTCTTTTCTTCCCCACCTATCCGATGACTTGAATGCATTTGAAGAGCAGCTGGAGAATTAAGTTGGCACGAATTGCCCCTATAGCTGCATACTTATTTTTCCAGGCTAGTCTTTGTCTGATCATTGCTTATTTAACAGAGCCGTCCGTCAGTGTTTCACCTGCCCGCTCAGGTAACACACTGCCCGACTCCTTGCTGTTGTCCTGTCTTTCCGGCAACTGCTTCTTTGTCCTGTTTTTCAGCGTAATTTTAAACCGAAATTGTGATCAAAGGACATCCAGATCTCCTGGCAACCAGAATACAGGAAAGAATAACAGAATAAGAGAGTTGGAAGGGACCTTGGAGGTCTTCTAGTCCAACCCGCTGCTCAAGCAGATGGAAATATTGCACATAATCGACAAAATAACAGAAGAGTTATTAAAGTCTTCCAAGACTTTGGAGGTCTTCTAGTCGAACCCCCCCAAACCCTGGTTGTCCAATCCCTTCTTAAAAACCTCCAGTGACTGGACAGCTTTTTAAAGAAAATACTATCGTTAAAATACTAAAAAAATACTTTAAAAAATACTATAGTTAAAATACTAAAAAAATTTTTTTAAAGAATAAAACTACTAAATGCTATGTCTTGTTTGTCTTTCTTTCTTTTTTTTTTTCATTGTTGTAGGTAAGCAATAAAAGGAGTAAGTGAATGATTGAATTGCCCTAGAAAAATCCTCTCCTTTTTCATATCTTGAGGCTGCATTGAAACTCATAACCCAATCGGAAATTTCTGAGAACTCTAGGAGTGGAATGGTCTGATATATAATGGATTGGAAGAAATGTATTTTCTTTGTTTCTGGAAGGGGAGTCGAGGTTTTAAGGAGTGACTATGGATTATGATTTGTGTCATATTTTAATTTTTGTTGTTAGTTTTATACCCTGTATTCGGTTCTGGGAAGTCCCGGGGGGGTGGGGGGAGGGAGGGGGAGGGGGGATGAGGGTAGAAAATGGATTGATGGTCAATGTACAAAGATGATCGAAGATGTATAATTAATGTAAGATCGGAGCTGCCTGGCTACCACTTCAGAATGATGGGAAAGAAGGAAGTAGAAGAGGGCCGTGGTAGCTCAGGCTGGTAAGAAGCCTGTTATTAGAACACAGCAGCCTGCAATTACTGCAGGTTCAAGCCCGGCCCAAGGTTGACTCAGCCTTCCATCCTTTATAAGGTAGGTAAAATGAGGACCCAGATTGTTGGGGGGGCAATAAGTTGACTTTGTAAAAATATACAAATAGAATGAGACTATTGCCTTATACACTGTAAGCCGCCCTGAGTCTTCGGAGAAGGGCAGGATATAAATGTAAATTTAAAAAAAAAAGAGAGAGAGAAGGAGGTTGGAAAGAAAAGAGGAGGAAGAGGAAAGGAAGGAAGAGGGATAGAAGAGGGAGAAGAAAGGAGTAGGGAGGAAGGAGGAGAGGATGTAGATAAGAGAGGGGGAGGATGGTTGTGGAAAGCAGAAGAAGGTAGAGAAGGGAACAATGAAACTCATAAACTCATAAACTCAGTTTTTTAATTGCGAAAAAAAAATGAAATGAGGAACGCCCGTTCCGATGTCAGCCACCCCTCCTGGCTTCATACTGGGAATGACCGTTATCATTAAATCAGAACTGAGTTTCAATTCTAGTTGGCGATCTTTGAAGGCCATGTTGGGATCCAACTTGGAGGCCACTGCCTTGAGCCCCATATTCCTTGGTCCTTCCTTTATTACCTGTGTGCTCACCTAGCAACTCTGCCCTGTGGTTTCCAGGGTGACCCACACCTGCCTTCAAAATGTGGTAGCACCATAAGCTTTTGAGGCAGTTGGCTGGACTCAGCTGAAGAAGAACAGATCTTCTCCTAGCAGAAAAGTAAGCGTTGGTCTCGTCACTTCTGGCCAAACTCTCTTGGTCTTCTTTTGAAGAAGCAGACCTTGCTTGACCAATTTCAGGCTTATTTGAAAGGAAGGGGTGAGATTTGGAGTCTCGTGCAGACAGACCTCAGCTGCATTAACAGGGTATAGAATCAACATCACACGAAGTGTTAGCACCACTTTATAATGCCTTGGTAACACCACGCTTGGAATATTGCATCCAATTTTGATTGCCACAATATAACACAGGTGTTGAGACTCTGGAAAGAGTGCAGAGAAGAGCAACAAAGATGATGAGGGGACTGGAGGCTAAAACATACAAAGAACGGTTGCGGGAACTGGGTAGTGAAAAGTAGGACCAGAGGGGACATGATAGCAATCTTCCGATATTTCAGGGGCTGCCCCAAAGAAGAGGGAGTCAAGCTATTATCCAAAGCAGGACAAGAAGCAACGGATGGAAACTACACAAGGAAAGAAGCAGACTAGAACTAAGGAGAAATTTCCTAACAGCGATAGGTAGATAGACAGACAGGCAGATGATAGATAAGTGGATGGGAGATAGATAGATAGATAGATAGATAGATAGATAGATAGATAGATAGATAGATAGATAGATAGATAGATAGATAGATAGATAGATAGAAAGATAGATCAGTGGCGAAATCTAAACTGGTTTGCTACCGGTTCGCTGGCCATGTATGCATGTTGCGCGCCAAGCGTACGCTATGCACACGCATGCACACCAAACACATGCTGCATGTTTAAAACCTACCGGTTCGGGTGAACCGGTGTCATGTCCCACTCCTCCGCTGACGGCCGGGTCAGGGAAATCCGAATCAGGCGTGCCTCTGCAGCTCTGCCAAAGTCCTAGCAAAGTCCTCAAGGCAGGCAGGAGACCAGAAAGTGACTTCAGCAAGATAAGTTCGACTTTGCCTGACTCAGAGAATGCCAGAAAGCAGGTCCTTTATATAGGCCATGGGGTGTGGCTCCATGACTCAGCACTCATTAAGGCCTGCCTCTCCCTTCCTTCTGTTGCCTCCGCCTATCCAGTCTTCTGATGCGAGGGTCACTCCAGTCTGCAGCTGTTGGAAATAAACTTTCCTCAGGCTCACATGCTGTGGAGGAGGGGGAGGGGTCTAGCTGCTCCGTTTGCCTGGGCATGGAGCCAGGGCTGGGGCCGGGAGGTGCTCCTTCTTCTGCAGTTTGTCTGGGCATGGAGCCAGGACTGGGGCTGGGAGGCATACATTCCTCCGTGTTCGGGAGCAGATAAGAAGGCCCCGGCTGCTCTGAGGGCGGGCAAGACACAACAACCGATAATTAGCTACCAGTTCAGGCGAACCAATAGTTTAAAGAAGCTACAATCCAACGAGCAGGTGGGCAGGATTTCCTGCTTTCTAGTGAAGCTAAACTGCGTGGCACAGCTGATTTTCCCCCCCCCTCGCTGTTCTACTTACCTACCCAAGCCTCCTTTTGGCACATGTTGCGGGTGCGCACATTTTTACCGAAGCTAAACCGCGCGGCACAGCTGCTCATCAGATTGTAGATTTTTTAAACTACCGGTTCACCTGAACTGATAGTTTTTATCACCACCAGTTCGCCCGAACTGGAGTGAACCGGTAGCATTTCACCCCTGAGATAGATAGATAAATAGATGATAGATGATAGATGGATAGAGTGGTGCAGTGGCCTAGAGGTGGAGCTCTCGCCTCACAATCAGGAGGCTGTGAGTTCGAGCCTAGGTAGAGGCAGATATTTCTCTCTCTGGGTAAAAATGAGAATGTATCTGCTGAACAAAACTCCGCATTGGCGACAGGAAGGGCATCCAGCCAGTAAACATTCAGCTCCATTCAACTGCCCCGACTCCACCCCAATACAAGGGATTACGAGGTCATTAAAAACAAAAAAATGATGGATGGATAGACAGATAGAGATGGATAGATGGACAGACAGACAGATAGATTTAACAACTCAGATTTGTGTGTGTGTGTGTGCATACATATGTATCCACATATACCAGGGGTAGTCAACCTGGTCCCTACCGCCCACTAATGGGCGTTCCAGCTTTCATGGTTGGCGGTAGGGGTTTTGTCCGATACTGAAGCACTTTCCTTTTTTTTTAATTTAATTGACTTTTTAAAAAAAATTCATAGCATTATTTAAAAACATTTTCATTAGGTTTTCATAAAATTCCCCGTGACAATTTAAATTTCTGAAAATATACTATTTGTATCGCCCGCGCATAAGTTTAGTTCACGTTACGTAAGTGAAACTAAATGGCGCTTTAGTGCGACCGCAAACAAAAGAGCCTCGTCCCAGAATAGCTTGCGCATCTCCCCCCACACCGCCCAGTTGTAACAGACAAGCAGAGCTGGTAGCCAGCGCCCCCCAAAACCCAATCCACGATGTGCGAGAGGCATGCGCAGACGACGATACATGATGCATTACTGTGGAACCGGTGGGCAGTTAGAAAATTTTACTACTAACAGAGATACAAAAATGGGCGGTAGGTATAAAAAGGTTGACTACCCCTGCACATATATATATATATTCCTTATCTATCCCACTCCATGGCATTTGGAACCCTCCCCTTGATGGAACTGCCATTCCTTCATCCTCAGCCAGCACCGTCTTTGACCCCACTGGTTGTGGATGATGGGAGTTGCAACCCAGCCCGATCTGGGGAGAGCAGGTTAGAGAAGCCTGGATTGAGCTATTGTGACGGATCTCCAGATCTCCTTCAACCACCGGGGTCTTTGTCTCCACGGTAGAATGGATTTGTGCAGCTTCCTTGGTGATGACGATGACCTCCTGAAGGGGTTGGTCCCTTTCCGGTGGGAAGATCCAGACCTGTCCCCCAACAGCCTGGAGCTTAGCCAGGAGGATTCGCAAGAGGACGTCCCAGGGGACAACGGCGGGCCTCTCCTCCGATGCCTCAAGAGGATCTACCGAAAAACCAAGAAGGAGAAAACAAGACGGCGGAAAAATCTGAACTCTGGTAAACGGTGGGGCAGACCGAAGGGGCGGGGCAGAGCAAGATTGGGTCGGAGGGCCTCCCTGGTCAGCCCCCTTCTTCCTGCTGGAATTAGAAATTACAGGTAGTCCTCGACTTACGACACAACGGAGCCCAACATTTCCATTGCTAAGAGAGAGTCGTTAAGTTTGCCTTATACATTGTAAGCCGCCCTGAGTCTTCGGAGAAGGGCGGGGTATAAATGTAAACCAAAAAAAAAAAAAAAAGTGAATGTTGCCCCGTTTTACGGCACCTTTCTTGCCAGAAGCGAATCTCTGCAGTCATTAAGTGAGTCACACAGCCGTGAAGTGAATCTGGCTTCCCCGTTGACTTTGCTTGTCAGAAGGTCGCAAAAAGGGGATCGCGTGCGACCGTCATAAATGTGAACCAGTGGCCAAACGTCCCGAATTTTGATCCCCACGGGACCATGGGGGACGCTACGACGGTCGTAAGTGTGAAAAACGGTCGCTCTTTCCAGTGCTGTCATAACTTCGAACAGTCACTAAATGAAAGGTTGTAAGTCGAGGACTAGTAAGTCCTGTCTAATAAAACATTACATGGAGCTATGATTATTTGTTTTGGTGCCACAAAAGTGTCCACCATCTTTCCACGGAGTTGGTGACATCACGTTCCTAACGACAGGGTTGGCCAAAGACTTGAAATAATAACCCATATGTCCCATTTCTTCAGTTGGTTGTGGACCTCAAGAACCTTGGAGAAGGTTCTCCCACGTCTACAGTTCCCACTCCTGAGCTTCTGAGATTTCTCTTCTGGGACATTCTTTGGTTCTCCTGGTGAGGTGGGGTCTTCTCTCCCGTTGGGGTAAGGCGGGGGTCTGCAAACTTGGCTCCTTTAAGACCTGTGGACTTCAACTCCCAGAGTCCCTCAGCCAGCTTTGCTCTAGGGCAGGGGTCTCCAACCTTGGTCCCTTTAAGACCTGTGGACTTCAACTCCCAGAGTTCCTCAGCCAGCTTTGCTCTAGGGCAGGGCTCTCCAACCTTGGTCCCTTTAAGACTTGTGGACTTCAACTCCCAGAGTTCCTCAGCCAGCTTTGCTCTAGGGCAGGAGTCTCCAACCTTGGTCCCTTTAAGACTTGTGGACTTCAACTCCCAGAGTCCCTCAGCCAGCTCTGCTCTAGGACAGGGGTCTCCAACCTTGGTCCCTTTAAGACTTGTGGACTTCAACTCCCAGAGTTCCTCAGCCAGCTTTGCTCTAGGGCAGGGGTCTCCAACCTTGGTCCCTTTAAGACTTGTGGACTTCAACTCCCAGAGTTCCTCAGCCAGCTTTGCTCTAGGGCAGGGGTCTCCAACCTTGGTCCCTTTAAGACTTGTGGACTTCAACTCCCAGAGTTCCTCAGCCAGCTTTGCTCTAGGGCAGGGCTCTCCAACCTTGGTCCCTTTAAGACTTGTGGACTTCAACTCCCAGAGTTCCTCAGCCAGCTTTGCTCTAGGGCAGGAGTCTCCAACCTTGGTCCCTTTAAGACTTGTGGACTTCAACTCCCAGAGTTCCTCAGCCAGCTTTGCTCTAGGGCAGGAGTCTCCAACCTTGGTCCCTTTAAGACTTGTGGACTTCAACTCCCAGAGTCCTCAGCCAGCTCTGTTTAGGGCAGGGTCTCCAACCTTGGTCCTTTAAGATTAGGATTTCAACTCCCAGAGTTCCTCAGCCAGCTTTGCTGGCTGAGGGACTCTGGGAGTTGAAGTCCAAAAGTCTTAAAGGAGCCAAGTTTGCAGACCCCTAGGGTAAGGAATTCATTGACTCTTTCTCTCCTCCTACTTCTCCACTGTAGGATTAGTCCCTGACCTCTCAGCCATGGCTACGATTTGGGAAGAAAATGATGGTCCTCAGTCAGCTCAGGAACCAGAGCTCTTCCTGTCCTCCTGGAGAAGCAGCATTGAGTATTTCAATAGCAAAAAAGAGGTATTGTTGTGACCCGGGCCCAAGTTGGTAGTATTAAATGCAATCAGTTCAAAAACAAACAGACTTTATTAGAATAGTTGAGAATTAACTCATTCTCAGCATAGTCCAAACCAGAGGTGAGTTTCAGCAGGTTCTGACCAGTTCTGGAGAACCGGTAGCGGAAATTTTGAGTAGTTCGGAGAACCGGTAGTAAAAATTCTGATTGGCCCCATTCCCATCTATTCTCTGCCTCCCAAGTCCCAGCTAATTGGGAGGAAATGGGGATTTTGCAGTAACCTTCCCCTGGAGGGGGGTGGGAATGAAGATTTTACAGTATTCTTCCCCTGCCATGCCCACCAAGCCACACCCACTAAGCCACACCCACAGAACCGGTAGTAAAAAAAATTGGAACCCACTACTGATCCAAACTAAATCAAAGCAAATTCTTCGTAACACAATTCTTCAGTCTTATCACCAACCTTGGTCTAATTAGGCCAACTGCCAAAGGCTTTTCTTGGCAAAAGTTCAAGAGCAGAAGTTTATTTATTTTTATTTATTTATTTATTTGTCACAACAGTATATATAAGCATAAGCATGAAATTGAATATATATATTCAATTTCATGCTTATCGTATAATGCTTATTGTATAATTGTATATATAAGCATAAGCATGAAATTGAACTTCATGAAAATAAAGTTGCCGACAAGAAATAAATGCAGCAAGACAAGGAGCAAGGCTATCAACGTTGTTTTCTGACAAAGAGCCCAAACGCCGTTGCTGGTCTTTTAAGACTTATGGGAGGAGCCAATCATCTCCTGGCCTTACTCCTGAGTTGTCCTCTCTGCTTGAGCTGCTCTTGCCTTCTGGCAGCTCTTCTCATGCGTGCACTAGGAACAGGCTCCTCCTGTTCCTCTGCCTCACTACTATCAGCCTCTGGAGTCTCCGGAGTCCGCACCTCACTCCCCGATGGCCCTGGCCCCACCTCTGCCTCCGACGCAGAGCCCTCATCCGGGCCTTTCCCAGCCTCCAGGACTGGCCCATGTTCTTCCTCAGCCTCTGACTCTGTTGCCAGCTCCACAGGCTGCTGGCGGCCCACAACAGGTATGGAGAATGCTCACCTTCTTAGAACATAGAGTTACACAGTTGGAAGAGACTTCAGAGGTCTTCTAGTCCAACCCCCTTCTCGAGCAGGAGACCCTATATCATTGCAATCAAATGGTTGTCCAGTCTCTTTTTGAAGGCCTTCAATGATGGAGCAGCCACAACTGGGAACACCAAAAGAAGAGTAACAAAAATGATTAGGTGTTGGGGGCTAAAACATATGACGGACGGTTGCAGGAATTGGGTATGTCTAGTTTAATGAAAAGAAGGACCAGGGGTGAGATGATAGCGGTCCTCCTCTAAGGGGCTGCCCCTAAAGTCTAAACAGTGTTCCCCCTCTTGCGGATGATTCATTACTGTAGTTTTTCAAGAAGAAACTGGACATCTGTTTGTTCAGAATAGTAGACATGTTGCCATTTGACTGAAATGGTGTAGGGTCTCCTGCTTGACTAAGGAGTTGGACTAGAATAATAATTCCCTCAACACTGTCAGACTATTTACTGAATCTGCACTACTATTAATCTTCTCATCGTTCCCATCGCCAATCTCTTTCCACTTATGACTGTATGACTATAACTTGTTGCTGGCAATCCTTATGATTTATATTGATATATTGACCATCAATTGTGTTGTAAATGTTGTACCTTGATGAACGTATCTTTTCTTTTATGTACACTGAGAGCATATGCACCAAGACAAATTCCTTGTGTGTCCAATCACACTTGGCCAATAAAATTCTATTCTATTCTATTCTATTCTATTCTATTCTAGAAGGCCTCCAAAGTCCCTTCCCCCTCTGTTATTCTGTTCTGTTCTATCTCCTCCTCCTCTTCCTCCTCCCCTCCTCCTCCTCCTCCTCCTCCTCCTCCTCCTCCTCCTCCTCCTCCTCCTCCTCCTCTTCTTCTTCTTCTTCTTCTTCTTCTTCTTCTTCTTCTTCTTCTTCTTCTTCCTCCTCCTCCTCCTCACCATTATTATTTCAATTCTTCTTGGGCCTGCATTTTCTATTATGAGTTTTCCCTCTAAGCCTTAGAGTCTTAGGCAGTGGTTCTCAACCTTTATAGTGCTGCGACCCCTTTAATACAATTCCCCACTATGTGGCGACCCCAACCGTAAAATTATTTTTTTTTAGGCAGCGATCTCAGCGCACCTCAACAGCCGCAGAAGGGTGGGAAAAGCGGCAAACTGGGTTTTTTTTTGAATTTATCGCGCCTGAAGCCGTATTGGCTAGCGATCTGAACTGCTTGCGATTGCCTTGAGGACGGAGGCATTAAAGCGGAGACTCCTCCCCTATTAAGTTTATGGCGCCTGAAGCCAGATTAGGCTAGCGATTGGGAGTGATTGCAGCTGGCTTGAGAGGGAGACATCAGAGCAAAGATTTCTCTCTTTTTTAATTCATCGCGCCTGAAGCCGAATTTGGCTAGCGATTTGAAGAGCCTGCAGCTGGCTTGTGGAGTCAACCATTGGAGCGCGATTCTTCGACTCGCAAGTATACTTCCCATATTTCCGATGGTCTTAGGCGACCCCTGGCAAATCGTCATTCGACCCCCAACGGGGTTGCGACCCACAGGTTGAGAACCGCTGGTCTAAGGGAATACTGAATGGACAGAAAGATACAGTCTGCTCACTTAATTAAAAAATAATAATAATTTTCTCCTTTTAACCAATTCTTTTTTTTTCCCTCTCCCTCTCCTCCCTCCCTCTCCTCCCAAATCCCCTTCCAGGATGATGTGATGAAGAAAAGTTTCTTTAAATTCCTATCCGTCCTCAGCAAGACAATCAACTGGACCCACATGACTGAGTTCTTTCTCGACAATTTTACCTCCGACGTCGTGGGAGCCATCACTGTATGTCTTTGGTCTTTCCACCCTCCTTCCAGGGGTGACTGCAGGGTGTGGTCAAAAAAGTCAAGATGGCATCCGCAGGAGCGCGGGAAGAGCGACATGCATGATAAACGGGAAGAGCTTAGATCCTTCCCTTGGGGGCGCCATCTTGAAGTTTTTGACCTTGTCGTGTAGACACCCCTGTTTCCTTCCATCTCTCATTGATCCAAAGCAATTTCAATAACTCCAATGGGATATTCCCCAAGAGTAAATGCAAGTAGACCTTGACGTGCGACCACAATCGAGCCCAAAATTTCTATTGCTAAGCGAGACGGCTGTTAAGTGAGCTTGGCTCCATTTTGCAAACTTTCTTGACACAGTTAAGCGAATCCCTGCAGTGTCCCACGGTCATTAAGTGAATCTGGCTTTCCTGTTGCTGGTCAGAAGGTTGCAAAAGGGGATCACGTGACCCCGGGACACTGCAACCGTCATAAATGTGAGTCAGCTGCCAAGCATCTGAATTTTGAACACGTGACCACAGGGAATGCTGCAAGGGTCGTTAAGTGTGAAAAATGGCCATAAATCACTTTTCTCAGTGCTGTTCTAACTTTGAGCGGTCACTAAATGAACTGTTGTAAGTTGAGGACGATCTGTATTGCCCAAATTGTATAAAAACATGATCCCGAAATCCAGTGGTGGGATTCAAATAATTTAACAACCGGTTCTCTGCCCTCATGATTTCTTCCAACAATCAGTTTGCCAGACTGTTCAGAAAGTTAACAACCGGTTCTCCCGAAGTGGTGCGAACTGGCTGAATCCCACCACTGCCGAAATCTCACGAAGGGATGAATGTTCACCTTTTCCTAGTCTTTCAGAGATCACTTAAAAAAAATCTGAAATTTCTAATAGTTGCTTTTCACCCTTGCCGGGAACGGATCTCTAAAATTAAGTTGGCTGGGAGACTCATCAAAGGGGAAAATTTTCCTTATAGACCCTTCCTGCGGTTCATGGCTGGCTGGCTGGGGAATTCTTGGAGTTGAAGTCTACCCATCTTCAAGCGGCCAAGGTTTTGAGAAGCACTGTGCTAGATACTTGTCTTGGTGGACTTGCCAAGATCCAGTGTCGGCTGGGTTGGACCTGTTTCAATCTAAGCCTTGACCTCACCAAAAATTATCTGCTCAACCTTGTATCTTCAACTCTTAGCAGAACCTAGAATTACCTGCTCAACCTTGTAGACGCAACTCTTAACAGAACCCAAAATTATCTGCTCAACCTTGTATCTTCAACTCTTAGCAGAACCCAAACGAGCGGAGGTCTTCAATCTTTTGAAGTTCTTCTCAGCGGAGCTGAGATGGTCTGACAGGGGACATGTCTTTCTCGTTGACAGGAGATGGTGAAACAAGAACTTCCAGAGCCCAACATTATCTGTCTTCAAGCGATGAACAGCATCACTGACTTCAGGTACCTTTGCTGCTTCTAGTAGCTGACCTCATGTTGGTGGTCCAGAGCACTCAAGCCATCTGTCTCCAAACTTCTCACTCGCATTCATAAAAATAGTCTAGGTTTAGGTGTTCGGGAAAATGTTGGAATCACGGTAGATGGTCCAAGGTGAAAACAGTTGCTGTCATAGATATTCTGTCTGTATTGATTTCATCTGGAGAACCAGTTTGGTCTAGTGCAGGGGTCTCCAAAGTTGACAACGTTAAGCCTGGAGGACTTCAACTCCGGGCTTAAAGCTTTGCTAGCTGGGGAATTCTGGGAGTTGAGGTCCTCCGGGCTTAACGTTGCCAATAATAATAATAATAATAATAATAATAATAATAATAATAATAATAATAATAATAATAACAACAACAACAACAACAACAACAACAACAACAACAACAACAACAACAACAACAACAACAACAACAATAATAATAATAATAATAATAATAATAATAATAATAATAATAATAATAATAATAATAATATTTTAATTTGTATACCGCCCTTCTCCCGAAGGACTCAGGGCGGTTTACAGCCAAAATAAAGTTGGAGACCCATGGTCTAGTGGTTAGGATGCTGGCTTAGAACCAGGAGACAGTGAGTTCTAGTCCAGTCTTAGGCTCGAAAGCTAGGTAGGTGACTTTGGGCCAGTTCCTCTGTCTTAGCCCAACTCCTTGTTGTTTTGGGCAAAATAGGAGGAAGAAGAATAATTAGGTAAGTTCGCCCCCTTGAGTTATTTTTAAAAATAATGAAGGCAGGAATAAAATGATAAAATAAAATAAAATAATAATAAAAAAAAAATTAAAAAAATAAACTAAAATAAATAATAAAAACAAAATAAAAATTAAATTAAAGTAGAATAAAGTAAAGTAAAATAATAAAAAATGAAATAAAATAAATAATAAAACAAAATTTAAATTTAAAAATAAAAGTAAAATAAAGTAACATAAATAAATAGTAATAAAAACAAAATAAATTACATTAAAATAGAATAAAGTGAAATAAAATAATAAAAATTAAAACAAAACAAAATAAATAATAAAAACAAAAAATAAAAGTAATATAGAATACAGTAAAATAAAAAAATTAAGTTATATTAAAAAATGATAAAAACAGAATAACATTTTAAAAAAATTAAATTAAAATAGAATAAAGTAAAATAGAATAAAATAATCCATTGTTTTTCCTAAGCCAATGCAAAAGGACTTAAGGATGGTGTCTCCCAATTGCTCTAACCCTTGGGCACTATTGTACAAAACACTGAAATTATAAAAATTCCCTTGCTTTGACTTCAAAGCAGGATTGTTAGCTGCAGGTAACCTCGACCAACACTTAAGCAGCTAATAAATTCAAATAAATAAACAAATCACAACAGATTACAGAGTAATGATCTACTTCAAATTGCAGCGCACCCAAAATAGGTCGTAAGTCGAGGACTATCCATCCCCCTTGTGTTGTGTGGCTACAGGAAGAGAACCTCTGAGTCAACAATGGCTGCTGGAGTAATTTAGCAATCCCTTCTGGAAACAGGATGCGGGTTCGAACGAGGACAGCCCAAATATGTTTGCTCTCCTGATTATCATTAAGAAATCCCTAAGCAACAACAGGAGCATGGGAACAGCTGAAAATATGCTGTTCAACATCTTTGTTAAACTTTGCTACACTTAACAAAATATTTTAATTTCTGCCTGTGGTGTATTTCCTTAGTTTAGAAGCCATAAAGAAAATATCAACCTTCTTACAGAGACCCACAATCCTGGTTAGTTCAGCAACTTTCTTCCACTTTAGAACAGGGGTCTCCAAACTTGTGGACTTCAACTCCCAGAATTCCTTAGCCAGCATGGACACCATGGCCGGCTGAGGAATTCTGGGAGTTGAAGTCCACAAGTCTTAAAGTTGCCAGGTTTAGAAACTCTTGTGTAAGATCATCACAGGTTTAATCTGGTTTTGGCCAATTGTGGTGGGAACCCAACTTTGAAAATTGCAATTTAATCCTTCAAAAGTTGGCTGATCCCAGCCCTTGTGACTCATTCCCTTAAACCAGGGGTCTCCAACCTTGGCAACTTTAACCCTGGAGGACTTCAACTCCCAGAATACCCCAGCCAGCAAAGCTGGCTGGGGAATTCTGGGAGTTGAAGTCCACCAGGCTTAAAGTTGCCAATGTTGGGGACCCCTGTGTTGTGTCTGCGCCCCCCGAGCCGGGTCCCCTGTCAGAAAGTGACTTGGAAAGTGAGGGGGAAGGGCCATCAGGACTTACCTCGGGAGCACTGGCTTCCCTGGCTCAACTCCAAGAGCCAGAGGCAGGCCTGGTGGAGGAGATAACGAGGCCTCCATCCCCTGACTCTTTCCCCCCCCCAGGCCACGCCTCCAGACCCAGCTGATGGCAATCAGGCCTGGCTGGACCTAGGTTTTGTAGGCAGGAGAGGCGAGAACAAGAGAAGCAGGGGTGGGGCAGGCCTAGAAAGTGCTAAGTCATGGAGCCACACCCCACAGGATATAAAACCAGGGAGGGCTGCTATGCCTCTTCGTAGCAGGCAAATCAATTGCTTAACCAGAGCTGAAGTACTGTTTGTTCCTGGGTGACTCATCGGCATCAAGGGAGATAACCGAGTCACTTGGCAGACGCTCGCTAGTTTGCTGCCAGAGCTGATAGTGCCGGCTAATTAAGCCATCGCTCGGATGGAGGTGAGGGGGGACAGAACACCCTGTCTTAAACCATGGTTATAGCAAGATGGGTGAACCCAGTTACCATCTCCCTTGCAGAGCGGGGACACGCGGATAACAGTGTCCATGTTACCCACCTGGAACCACGATTTGTGTGACTCTTCTGTTCATGCCATTTCGTGCCGGCTGGGAAGTTCTGGACACCAGAAGTCCATACGTCTTTAAAGCTGCCAAATTTGAAGAACACCTGAGCTATCAAACGACACCATCTCCATTTCTAGACCCAGGTTCTGAACAGACCAGTTAAAAATCTCACCCTGGAGGTTTTGTGTGGTTTTGAGACCCCTTCATTCTTCATCCATTTTTCATTCCAGCTTCTTGTAACTTTGCAAAGTGGCCAACAGTGTGTGTGTTTTGGTGTGTTTTGCATTGTCCCCATCTGATGGCCCTACCGTGTCCAGTGGTGGGATTCAGCCAGTTCGCACCACTTCGGGAGAACCGGTTGTTAACTTTCTGAGCAGTTTGGTGAACTGGTTGTGGGAAGAAATCATTAGGGCAGAGAACCGGTTGTTAAACTATTTGAATCCCACCACTGACCGTGTCCCAAAACAATCAAGACTTCTTTTCATTTCCTTCAGCAAGAAGCACATCATGAAAACCATGGGGTCCTACAAGAAGGGTCTTCTACTCCGGACTTTCTTCAAGAGTGTCTTTTCGTTGTCCCCTATGAAGGCAGGGCAGGAGGAAGAAGGAGTGGACTCTTCTAATGTTCAGTACACAAAGGTACCCTGGTTTTCCCAAATTTGATTACTTGATTACCATCATCATGGATGTCTTTTCTCTATCTGCTTCTCGTAGTTGCTTCGGTGGAAATGTCTTGTATATGTTGATAGCTACCATGTTCAATGTTCACCTTCAGCACAATGAACTACAAAGCCAATCCTTCCTCGGCCACAGATTGACAAAGCAACCAGTCCAGGACATGAGAATTAGCAGTTCCATGGTGTTCACAGAATCAAAGAACTGTAGAGTTGGGCAGGACCACAAAGATCCACCAGGATCATCTAATAATCCATGATAGGGTGATTAAGGCCCTTTATCACCTATGGACTTCAACTCTCAGAATCCCCCAACCTGCTATTCGCAAAATTAACTTAATTAGAATTGGACTTCTACAAGTTAAGCCCATGTTCTGTGTTAAACCAGGGGTGGACAATTTGAGCTTGGGGAAGGGAGAGAAGAAGTGCAAATCAGGTGAGAAGGTCCCATCAGACTGGTAGGTAGAGCTAGGTTAAGAAATTTGGGATATTTCAATCAATCAGAATAGAGCTGGAAGGGACCTTGGAGGTCTTCTAGTCCAACCCCCTGCTCAAGCAGGAGATCCTAGACCATTTCAGACAGGTGGCTGTCCAGTCTCTTCTTAACAACCACCAGTGATGAAGCACCTCCAACTTCTGAAGGCAAAATTTCATTTATTCATTTATTTTTCATTGGATAGGGGTTGATGATTGTAGAAGATTTCTAAGGTCCTTCCAAACCTACAATTCTATATACAAGTCCACATGTATTGGCTGGGGATTCTGGGAGTTGAAGTCCACTCATCTTAAAGTTGCTAAGATTGAGGAATGTTGTCCTACAACATCTGGAGATGATGTTGCCCTACCAGGTTTCTTGAATTGTTTGCAGGAGCCATAACTGGCCACAAATTTTCAGTGCTGACCAGTTTTTGGACATTCAATAAAGAATTCAGTGATCTCATCCCCTCTGGACTGCTCATAGTTTACAAACTCTTTACTTCCTCAGTCCTAAAACTTGCTCTTTGTATCTCCTAGAATCTCTTCATTGGAACCTACCAAGCCTTCAGCGAAATGCTCCAGCAATTAATGGTGGAGAATCCAATTCCTTTGGAGCTAGAAAGGATCTTGCAAGTATGTTATTTGGGAGGAAAATCTTATTATTGGTTCGACATACATATGTCAATGAAGACTCGATGATCCAGGCCAGAGGTATCTAAAAAGGTTAAATCGCGGCGATTGGACCAAAATTATTTTGACTCATGAAGTTGCTTGGATCATCAATGAACAAATTTTGCTCCTGTTAACCATTTTTAGATACTTTTGGCCTGGATGATTGAGTCATTCATTCAATCAATCGGAATAGAGCTGAAAGGGACCTTGGAGGTCTTCTAGTCCAACTCCCTGCTCAAGCAGGAGACCCTATACCATTTTAGACAAGTGTTGTACCTCGCCCGCCCCCCTGCGAAGTGGTTCGCAACTTGGGCGTCCTCCTGGATGGCCGGCTGTCCTTTGAGGAACATCTGGCAGCCGTCACCAGGAGGGCTTTTTACCAAGTTCGCTTGGTTCGCCAGTTGCGTCCCTTCCTTGACCGGGATGCCTTATGCACGGTCACTCACGCCTGGTTACGCCTCGCTGGATTATTGCAATGCTCTCTACATGGGGCTGCCCTTGAGGTGCACCCGGAGGCTGCAGTTAGTCCAGAATGCAGCTGCGCGAGTGGTAATGGGAGCCGCTCGAGGCTCCCACGTAACACCTCTGCTCCGTAGTTTGCACTGGCTTCCTGTGGTCTTTCGGGTGCGCTTCAAGATCCTGGTTACCACCTTTAAAGCGCTCCATGGCTTAGGACCCGGTACTTACGAGACCGCCTGCTGTTACCGTATGCCTCCCATCGACCAGACGCTCTCACAGAGGGCCTTCTCAGGGTGCCGCCCGCCAAACAATGTCGGCTGGCGGCTCCCAGGGTAGGGCCTTCTCTGTGGGAGCACCGACGCCTGGAACGAACTCCCCTGGCTTACGTCAAGTTCCTGATCTTCGGACCTTCCGTCGTGAGCTAAAAACATACTTATTTATTCAAGCAGGACTGGCATAAATAGTGATTTTAAATTGGGGTTTTAGAGATTTTAAACATTTGTAAATTTTTTAAATTTTTAAATTATCGGCCATTTATTAATAGTTTCTTTTAATTTCTTTTAATTGTATATACTCTGTATTTTATTTCGGCTGTACACCGCCCTGAGTCCTTCGGGAGAAGGGCGGTATAAAAATCTAATAAAACTAAACTAAAACTAAACTAAACTCTCCGCAGCCGGGCCCCTCTCATCTCCTGTTATCTCAGCCAGAGACTGATAGTGCAGACGAATGGCCTGGCATGCCTCCAGCCCCCAGTCCTGGCACCATGTCCGGACAGACTGAGCAAATAAACCCCACCCTCCCACAGCATGTGAGCATGAGGAGCATGAAGCCAGTCATGAGCTAGAATTGCCGGCAGCTGGAGGGTGGATAGATCCACGCTTCCGGAGAATGGAGAGGCGACATCAGCAAAAGGAAGGGAGGGGCAGGCCTGGATAAGTGCTGAGTTATGGAGCCACATATAAAGGATCTGCTTTCTGGCATTCCTTGAGTCAGGCAAAGTCTAATCTGGTTGCTGAAGTACACCTTGGATGCCTGCCTGCCCTGAGAACTCTGACAGGACTTTGGCAAAGCTGCAGAGGCTTTGTGGCCACGTTTGAGACAGACTTCCCAGACCCGACCGTCAGAGGAGGAGTGGGACACGACAACAAGTGATTGTCCAGTCTTCAGTGACATATCGCAATACATTTTGGGGAGAAACCTGTGAAATTGGTATAGCAAGAGTTGGTACATTCGGATGACTGTCTGACTTTCTGCCTATCTATTTTTTTTATTTTGCCGGATGAGGTTCGTTACGCAGTCAGCCAGATGTTCAGGCTGGATTCAGCATTTTTGCCCACCGATCGAGTCCTCCCCAAGGACCTCAGATAGCCAGATGTGGATGTTTGATGGAGTTACAAATATTGTGGCAGGATGTCATCTGTTCCAAACGAAGCTGCCTTCCGCAATTGACCGATGGGGAATTTGTCAATGTCGATGGTGTTCAAGAGGTGCTCCGGATCAGGGGTCTCCAACCTTGGTCCCTTTAAGACTTGTGGACTTCAACTCCCAGAGTTCCTCAGCCAGCAAAGCTAGCTGAGGAATTCTGGGAGTTGAAGTCCACAAGTCTTAAAGTGGCCAAGGTTGGAGACCCCTGCTCCAGATGCTTTGGGGTTGCACCCAAGGTCCCTATAACAACTGGTACCCCCGTTGCTTTCTTTTGCCACGGTTGTTCTATTTCTATTTGTAGGTCTTCATATTTTGTGATCATCTCCAGCTCTTTCTCTTCTTTTCTGCAGTCTCCAGCCACGGCCACATCCTTTATCCAGATTTTGTGGTTGTCTTATAAATAATCGTTATGTCTGGGGTGTTGTGTGGCAGGCGCTTGTCTGTTTGAATTTACCGGGGGGGCGGGGTGTTGGGAGGGTGAGGAGGCTGGACTCGGGTCTCTTGTGGCAACGCAATGACTCCCAACTCATGACATGTTTAACTCCGCCTTCCAGCTCAGCCTCTTCTTTTCCTACAAGGCCCTTCTGTTTTCTACTTCTGTATAAATCAAATACCCAAAATACAGAATTAGGCCATTGTGTGCAACGCAGAGTTTTGATGGCAGCGTCAGGGTCCCATTCTTGAGTTTTCAATGGCACATGGGATGACCCAGGCACAGCACAGAAATAACACAGACCAGGGGTCTCCAACCTTGGCGACTTTAAGACTTGTGGACCTCAACTCCCAGAATCCCTCAGCCAGACCCCTAACACAGACAACTGGCAGTTCAAACCGTCCCTTTATTGCTCCAAATTGCCCCAAACGCTCCCATGTTTCTGGCAAGTTCCAGAACAAAGTGATCTCACACACACACACACCTCAAGCAGCCTCTGGATGCAAACAGTCCAGCCCAAAAACTCTGAGCACCAGAAGGAATGCAAGGAATCCAGGGAAGTTCAAACGTCGGCACTCAACACTCCAGGAATTCAGCGTTTGTTACCCACAGCGTCTTCTTAAGTCTCAGTCGCCAGGTGTGCCTTGTGAAGAGGGGCAGGGCGCTCTCCTTCCAAGTAGCTGGGTCAGCCTGCGCTGTTCTCGTCTTCTCTCCACTCTCCACGCTCGAGGATCAGGATTGAATGGTCTTTGCTCATCGCCTGAGCTGTGTCTCTCATGCTCCCTGCTTAGCCTCTCTTGGTCATCCTGCCTGTGCCTACAAGCCATCCCAATCCTGAACTGGTCCTGCTCCTCCCCATTTTCCTCCAAAGCCAGCAAAGCCTTCCGTCTAGTATGGCTTCCAAAGCTGACACCCACTTGATCTCTGTCTGCTCCAGTTCCGGCTCGTTTTCCCACCCCGGGGAAAGACTCCGATGGGTGCCTGACAGCAACCTTCTGGCCTCCATCTTTGGCACCATACCACAGAAACACTCCTCAGCTGCTCCTAGTTGCTTTTAAATCACAGGGGTTGTCCTTTGGCTCTTTTCCACGGACACTCCCTGTCCGGTTTGAGCTTCAGTGACCGCTAAGAGCGCCCAAGCGAGCAGGGACACCCCTCTAAAACTCTGCTTTTCTTCCTCTTCCCCTTCCCTTACTCCCACATAGCTCATGGTTCCTTGGCTGCAGTCCCCGGAGGCTGACCTGCGTGAGAGAGCCATCTGGAGCAGTGCCTCGCTCCTCAATTTTGTCGCCAACAAATTGCAGCTGGATGTGAGTCGCCACGAATCTGTCACCACGAGAAAAGAAAAAATATGGATTACTCTTTTCTAATTTATTTTATGCGTTTATTATGTTTGGTTTATTATTGCATTTTAGTATTGTTTGACAGTGTCGCTCAACCTGGCAACTTTTACGATGCGTGGACTTCAACTCCCACAATTCCCCAGGCAGCAGAGTTGTTGCTAAGGTTTCTGGGAATTGAAGTCCACGCACCTGTAAGTGGCCCAACTGGAGAATTTTGGGAGTTCAAAACTCTGCAAAGATTTGGATCTCTTTCGAATCTGCTCCGTTTTGCTCCAAACACACTGCTGGCTAGAAATGGTAGATCCCAGTTCAAGACACATAGAATAACAAAGTTGGAAGGGAGCTTAGAGGTCTTTTAGTCCAACCCCTTGTTCAAGCAGGAGACCTTACACCATCTCAGACAGATGGTTATCTAACATTTTCTTAAAAATTTCTAGTGTTGGAGTGTTCACAACTTCTGCAGGCAAGTCGTTCCACTGACTAATTGTTCTTGTGGTCAGGAAATTTCTCCTTAGTTCTAAGTTGCTTCTCTCCTTGAATTAGTTTCCATCCATTTCTTCTTGTCCTGTCTTCAGGTGCTTTGGGGAATAGGTTTACCCGGGGTGAAATGTAAAATTTGTTACTACCGGTTCTGTGGGCGTGGCTTGGTGGGGTAATGTGACTGGGTGGGCGTGGCCAACTTTTTTTTTTAACTTTTAAAAATATTTTTTCTACAACCTCTTCAGCTGAAGAGGTTGTTAAAAAGTGCTTTTAAAAGCCTTTGATGATCAGGCAACTCAGCTGGGATCGCCAGAGGAGCCTTTTAAAAGCATTTTTTCATCCGAAGAGGTTGTATAAAAAATGCTTTTAAGGGGTTCTGACATTCCCAGCTGAGCCGCGCGATCATCAGAGGCTTTTTTTTTTACTTTTAAAAGCATTTTTTCAGCCGAAGAAAAAATGCTTTTAAAAGTAAACAAAAAAGCTTTGATGATCGCACGGCTCAGCTGGGCATGGATGGCCGGGGGGCGGGGAGCAGGGATTTTTGCTACCGGTTCTCTGAACCACACGCCACTATCGCTACCAGATCGGGCAATCCGGTCCGAACCGGGAGCATTTCATCCCTGGGTTGACCCCTTCTTTTTTGTGGTAGCCTCTCAACACCCCATTCCTTGCTACTGTGCAAAATCAGAGATCGCTCCTCCTTGCTTCTAACTCTGGTCATTTCTCCCCCTTTAGACCAAATCTAAGTTCTCCCACCTTGGTCATCTGGTAGCCATTCTGGGAATCTGCTGCGGTGATCCTATCAAGTCGATCTGTTCGAAGGCAGCCAAGAGCGTCCACCTTCTCCTCTCCATCGTGCTGGGCCAGAAGAGTAAGAGGGTCAAGTGGGAATCGAAGTCCACAAAAATCCCCCAGGGGTTGCAGGCGAGACCATCAAATCCAGCCTCTCAGCTTAGTCCAGATTAAATCCCAAACAGATCTAGCCTCTCTTTATGCAGATCCAGTGAAGGGGACCTTTGTTCCATCTGTGAGGATCCCCTAATCCCATGATGGCGAACCAATGGCACATGTGCCAGAGGTGGCACACAAAGACCTCTCTGTGGGCACACACGCCATCGCCAGCTGCTCTTCTGTTTTTTACCGTGCTGGCCAGCTGGTCTTCGGGGGCACCAGAGTGCCAAAAAAAGGCCTGAAAACAACCTGAAAAATGGCCAAAAACACCCAAAAAACAGGCAAGTTTTGGGGCCATTTCTTGGGCCATTTTCAGGGTGTTTTGGGGGACATTTTTCGGGCTGTTTACAGCCCAAAGAAATGGCCTGAAAACGGCCTGAAAACAGGCATGTGCAGGCCAGCCAGCTGATCTTTGGGTTTCCGGTGCTCTGGCACGCGCGCAGACCAGCTGGCTGGTGTGCATGCATGTGACAGAAACCTGAAGACCACCCGGCCATCTGGCACACACACAGCACTCCAGCGCACACCCATAGCGCATCCATGCACATGCATTCCAGTTTGGGCACTTGGCGCCGAAAAGGTTTCCCATCACTGCCCTAATCCAAGGCTGGGGAACCATGGCCCCTTTATGACTTGTAGACTTCAACTCCCAGAATTCCTAAGCCGGCATGGAATTCTGAGCATGGCTGGCTCTGGAATTGTGGGAGTTGAAGTCCACAGGTCATAACACGGCCATCCTTCCTCACCTCCGCCTTAATCAATAAAAGCAATGTCGGTTGTTAAGTGAGGCGGTTGTTAAGTGAGTTTTGCCCCGTTTTACGGCCTATCTTGCCACAGTTGCTAAGTGAATCACTGCAGCTGTTAAATTAGTTGCACGGTTGTTGATGTGAATCTGCCTCCCCCATTGACTTTGCCTGTCAGAGGCCGCAAACGGGGATGACCCCGGGACGTGCAACGGTCATAAATACGAGTTAGTTGCAAAGCATCCAAATTTTGATCACGTGACCACAAGGATGCTGCAGCGGACGTAAATGTGAAAACAGTCGTAAGTCACTATTTATAGTTCCATTGTAATTTTGAATAGTTACTAAATTAACTGTTGTAAATCAAGGACTACCTGTACACTAAACCTGGTTGATCACTTTGTGGGATCTGGGCCAGCATCTCATGTGTTTTTTTTTAATTTGCATTTATATCCCGCCCTTCTCCGAAGACTCAGGGTGGCCTACACTATGTCAAGCAATAGTCTTCATCCATTTGTATACTATATACAAAGTCAACTTATTGCCCCCAACAATCTGGGTCCTCATTTTACCTACCTTATAAAGGATGGAAGGCTGAGTCAACCTTGGGCCTGGTGGGACTTGAACCTGCAGTAATTGCAAGCAGCTGCTGTTAATAACAGACAGACTTAATCTGTTGAGCCACCAGAGGCCCTTTTGTTGTGTGAAGTCAGCCCATTCCTTTGAAAGGTCTAAGAGTTACACAGAGGTAAAACATGATCAATAACGCTCGATTCTGCTGTGTTCCAGTTGCAAAATTAGACCAGAAGAACGTCCACACCGACGTCATTAAGTGGAAGCACCAGGAATTTCTGGAGACATGGAATCCGATGGTTTTTCTCAAAAATCCTTCTAGAGTTGCTGAGGTAAAGGAATGGAGGCCCACACTGTGACCAGCAGGGGGAAGGGGAAGAGGAAGAAGAGGAAGGGAAAGGGAAGGGAAGAGAAAGAGGAAGGAAAGAAAGTGAAAATGAAAGCGTAATTGAAAATGAAAACAAAAGCAAACATGAAAGGAAAGGAAAGGAGAAAGGTTTAGGGTTGTGGTTAGGGAAAAGGAAAGCAAAGCAAATGAAAATAAAATTAAGTGAAAGTGAAAGTGCAGGGAAAGCAAAAGGAAAGGGAAGGGAAGGAGAAAGGTTTAGGGTTATGGTTAGGGAAAGGGAAAGGGAAAGGAAAGAAAGTGAAAATGAAAGCGAAAGCATAGTTGAAAACTAAAACTAAAATAAAAGTGAAAGTGGGGGAAAACAAAAGCAAATGCAAAAGGAAAGGAGAAAGGTTTAGGGTTACCGTTAGGAAAAGGGAAAGCAAAGCAAAGCAAATGAAAGTGAAAGTGAAAGTGAAAGTGCAGGGAAAGCAAAATGAAAGAAAGGGAAGGGAAGAAGAAAGGTTTAGGGTTATGGTTAGGGAAAGGAAAAGGGAAAGTGAGAGAAAGAGAAAGAGAAAAGGAAAGGGAAAGCAAAGCAAGTGAAAGTGAAAGTGAAAGTGCAGGGAAAGCAAAAGGAAAGGAAAGGAAAAGCCCTCCTTCTTGCTCTGCCTTCTCCAGGTATTCAGCGTCTACTTCAGCCCCAGAGAGAAGACAGATTTCCTCCTGACTGTCCTGGATGGAGTGACCGACGCCTGCAATAATTTCTCTTTGGCAGCTACGGAGTCTCTTCTTGCCAGCATTGCAAGGACCTGCGGCCCAGAAATGGAAAAGGTAAGTGAAACCCTCCAAAGCCTGGGGAAGTTCCTGGATCTATCACTAGAGACCCCTAACAGCACCTATTTCCAGGACCTTTGCTTATTCAACTATCCTAAAGCTTTTAGAGATCTTCAGGAGGACAAATTTGAAAAGCCACCTAGTGAGTTTTCCTTCAATCTTGAACAAAAGAAAAATTAATTACTTCCTCCTCCTGCTCCTCCTCCTCTTCCTGCCTCTCAAGGACAGTCTCACTGACCATTACAATAGCAGAACCTTTTGGAGGGAGTTGAATTTGAGGGAACAGGTGATTTCTCGCATGAGGGACAACTTTGCCCCTTCTTGAACTTTTCTCCCTCATTGTCCTCCTGTCCCCTCAGGTACCCGATATTATAGAAGGCATCTGCAGCCGTTTGAACCTGATCCGTCGGCCGAGCACCAGAAGACTGCTAATGAAGTTGGTGGGGCTGTTGGCAGGCAGGACCGAGCACTTAGATACCGTTATCTCAAGTCTTCTGGAACATTCCGTCTCAACAGACAGGTGCCAAACGCCTCCTTCCAGCCCTAGTACGAAAACTGTAGCAACGCTGTGTTTCTATGGCAACTTCTGTTATTCCTCATTTGCGGCCTTAAGCCAGGGTTTCCCAAACATGGCAATTTCCAGGGGGGAGAGGGACTTCAATTCCCAGAATTCCACAGCCTATAAGGCCATTGAGGAGAATTCTGGAAGTTGAAGTCCACGCACCTGGAAATTGCTAAGGTTGAGAAACAAGCATAAGGGTTGGCCTCCTTCAGATGTACGGTTATCATAATTCCCATAATTCCCAGCCCATGGCATTCAGGAGTTGTGGGTTGGATGTATTTGGAGGCCCCATCAGGAGAAAGCAAAATTAGACTGGGATTCAATCCACTCAGAATCTCTTTTGATGACCTTAACAAACCCAAGCAATCAATTCTTCAATCAGAATAGAGCTGGAAGGGACCTTTGAGGTCTTCTAATCCAGTGATGGCTAAACTTTTTGCCATCACGTGCCAGGAGGGAGGGCAGGGGAGGGGTCGCACGCACGCATGCCCACACCCATAATTCTATGTGCCCTGCCCCCACTCGTGTGTGGGACCCTCTGCTCCCCCCAGCTCCTGGCATGTGATGGCCCGGTAGGCCCATTTTTCTCTCTCACCAGACTCCAGAGCCTCTCTATGAGTCTGGGGAGGGTGAAAATGGCCTTTCCCACCCCCCGGAGGCCCTCCGGAGGCAGGAAACAGCTCGTTTCCCAACTTCCAGTTGGACAGGAACTGTCTCCAGCCTCCAGGGACTCCTAGAGAGGCTCTTGTCTTTTGTCTTTTGAAGATCATTTGACGGCCGTCTCCAGGAGAGCTTTTTATCAGGTTCGCCTGATTCGCCCCTTCCTTGACCGGGATGCCCTATGCATGGTCACTCATGCTCTTGTTACCTCTCGCCTGGACTACTGCAATGCTCTCTACATGGGGCTCCCCTTGAAGAGCACCCGGAGGCTCCAGTTGGTTCAGAATGCAGCTGCGCGGGTGATAGAGGGAGCCGTTCGTGGCTCCCATGTAACACCACTCCTGCGCAGGCTGCCCTGGCTACCTGTGGTCTTTCGGGTACACTTCAAGGTTTTGGTTACTACCTTTAAAGCACTCCATGGCTTAGGGCCGGGGTACTTACGGGACCGCCTACTGCTACCGAATGCCTCCCACCCACCCGTGCGCTCGCACAGAGAGGGACTCCTCAGGGTGCCGTCCACCAAGCAATGTCGGCTGGCGGCCCCCAGGGAAAGGGCCTTCTCTGTGGGGGCTCCCACCCTCTGGAATGAACTTCCCCCAGGACTTCGTCAACTGCCTGACCTTCGGACCTTCCGCCGCGCGTTGAAGACTTACCTGTTTATTCGCGCAGGACTGGCATAGAAATTTTTAGTAGTTTTTAATATTTGGATTTAAATTTTATGGGGTTTTTATGGTTTTAAATGGTTTTAATTTCGGCCGTATATCTAATAAGTTTTTTAACTATTGTTTTATTGTGTATATAATTGTTGTTTTACTTTGGCTGTGAACCACCCTGAGTCCTTCGGGAGAAGGGCGGTATAAAAATTTAATAAATCTAAATCTAAATCTAGGAGCCAGGTGAGAGAGAAAAACGGGCCTTCCCCACCACCCCCAGGCCCTCCAGAGGCAGGAAACAGCCTGTTTCCCTACTTTTGGTGGGCCCAAAAGGCCCAAGCTGAGCTCGCGTGCCCACTGATATGGCTACGTATGCTACCTGTGGCACACATGCCATAGGTTTGCCATCACGGTTCTAGTCTATCCCTTTGCTCAAGCAGGAGACCCTATCCCATTTCAGACAAATGGCTGTCCAGTCTCTTCTTAAAAGCCTCCAACGAGGGAGCACCCACAACTTCTGGTGGCAAGCTGTTCCACTGGTTCATTGTCCTCACTGTCAGGAAGTTTCTCCTTAATTCCAGGTTGCTTCTCTCCTTGATGAGTTTCCATCCAAGTCAGAGGGGTACATGTCCCATCACGGCCCATACATGTAATTTGAGTCACTAGTATGTTATTGCTGGTTTCAGACATGTTAAACCCATGTTACTGGGGGGGGCAGCATAGTTGAGTTTTCTTAATATGGACATTATATTCAGTACTTACATTAAATATCTATATTACTATATGACTCATGTCTATGTGTATTTATGCATGTCTGTAGTATTATTATTTATCATTCTTATCATCATCTTTATTCCTCCCTCTTAATATTATGATTAAGATTATCATTATTCTGCTATGTCGCATGTACACTGGAGACAAATTCCTTGTGTGTCTAATCACACTTGGCCAAATTCAATTCAATTCAACATTATAAGCGACTTGTCCTTCAAAACAATGTATGGGTTGAGTTCATACAACATGCAGGTCTAAGCCACTATAAGATCGGATAGCTAATGCTTATGAGAACCGGAATATTTTCTTAACATGGTGTGTGAACTATCTCATCATCATAGGCTATTTTTTTTAAGTAGCTTAAAAAAAATCCCAGGTTCCTTGGTCACATCCATCTATGGGGAGGGACGTGAGCGATGTGACCCTCAAGGAGAGAGAGAGACCGACCAAGTTCTAACCAACATTCAGCTTTGACCATTCCTTCAACCTTCCTCCCATTTTGCAGCAGTCCATCTGAGCTGTGGCGCTCTCTTTCGGCTGAGGAAATGATTGAAGAACAACTTCTGGAGAACTTGCTTACCAGGCTGCAGAGCCAACATAAGATGGAGCTGCAACCACCTTCTCTATCCATCTCTGTGAGTTGGACCTTACTGTCGTGTTCCCACCCCCCACTCCGACGAACGAGTCAAGGAAGTCCGTGACCAACTTGGCAACGAAGCCTCTGCAGCTTGCCAAGTTCCTTCGAGGTTTATCAGGGCAGGCAGGAGTCCAAGTTGTGACTTCAGCAATAGGGTCTGCTATCAGCAAACTCGATAAGACTTTGCTTGACTCAAGATTGGAATGCCAAAAGCAGGTCCTTTATATAGGCTGTGGGGTGTGGCTCCGTGACTCAGCATTTATCCAGGCCTGCCCCACCCCTCCTTCTGCTGGCGTCGCCTCTCAGATCTCCAGAAGCGAGGGTCCTCCCATGCTGAATTGTCTTCAGCTGGATCTGTTGGCAGCTTCTGGGAAAGGAAGGGGTCACAGGGAGTAGGGCCTAGTAATTCCAGCACCTGGCTGACGTCCTGCTCTGACGGCTGAGCCAAAGGAACACACGCTGTATGAGTGAGGTTTATCAGGCTTGTCCTCCCACTCGTGGGCCCAGGGCTGGGGGCTGGAGGCATGACGGGCCGTTCATCTTCATTATCAGACTCGGAGTCTGATAACAGGCCCAGTTGGAGACGGGAGGGGCCCGGCTGAGGAGAGGAGGGAGGACGAGTCACAACACTTGCTTTCCTTTCAGAGACGGCTCAGGTCTAAGTCCTGGTTTCATTGAGAAGAGTCCATCAGTTGGACTTATTTTGGCCAAATCCAGGGTCACAGAAATGGTCGGCCGACCTTTGACTTGTTCTCCCTTTCTACTACTCGTGGACAACCCTTTGAACAGGAGTGGCCAGGGTGCAGCAGCAGCAGCCCAAAAAGCCAACGCCATCCTAGTCTGCATTAACAGAGGGATAGATTCAAGATCACGCGACGCGTAAATGTCACTTTGTAAGGCCTCGATAGGACCACGCTTGGAATACTACGTCCAGTTTTGGTCACCACGATGTAAAAAAGATGTGGAGACTTTGCAGAGAAGAGCAACAAAGAGGGTTAGGAGGCTAAAACATACAAAGAACGATTGCTGGATTGGAAATATTTAGTTTAATGAAAAGAAGGACTTGGGCTGACAGGATACCAGTCTTCCAGTATTTGAGAGGTTGCCCCAAAGAAGAGGGGGGGTCAATTATTTATCCTTATTATCTCCCTTAATCCCCGCTTTATTTTGAATTATTTTGGAATTATGATAATTATTTTAATTGACAGAATATAGAGTTGGAAGGAACCTTGGAGGTCTTCTAGTCCTATACCATTTCCAACAAATAGCTATCCAGTGTCTTCTCTAAAACCTCCAATATTGGAGCACCCACAACTTCTGGAAGGATCTACTGGTTGATTGTCCTCACTGTTAGGAAATTTCTCCTTAATTCCAAGTTGCTTTTCTCCTTGGTGAGTTTCCAACCGTTGCCTTCTGATGCTTTGGAGAATAGGTTGACTTGTTGCTTTGCACACACACTGAGGGGACAAATTCCTTCTGTGTTTAATCACCCTTGGCCGAATAAAGTATTCAATTCCGTTCAATTCAATTCAAGAAGAAGGGGCAGCTGCTTGCACCTCTAGTCGAGCCATCTGCTTGACCATGGGCTGGACTAGAAGACCTCCAAGGTCCCTGTTCTGTCCTCACTACACATTAGTTAGTCTGTGGGCAGTTTGACATGCAGCTAAACCCACCTGTCCTCCAATAAAAGAGACCGTGCACGTAGATCTGGATGCCTTATTGAAAGAACAGGATATGGTCAAACTGGGGAAAATAGGGATACATGCAATGAAAACCAAATACAAGATAGGTAGTAAAAAGGATGCTGAGACTCTAGAAAGAGTGCAGAGAAGAGCAACAAAGATGATTAGGGGACTGGAGGCTAAAACATATGAAGAACGGTTGCAGGAACACAGTATGCCTAGTTTAATGAAAAGAAGGACTACGGGAGACATGATAGCAATGTTCCAATATCTCAGGGGTTGCCACAAAGAAGAGGGAGTCGGGCTGTTCTCCAAAGCACCTGAGGGTAGAACAAGAAGCAATGGGTGGAAACTGATCAAGGAGAGAAGCAACTTAGAACTAAGGAGGAATTTCCTGACAGTTAGAACAATTAATCAGTGGAACGACTTGCCTGCAGAAGTTGTGAATGCTCCAACACTGGAAATTTTTAAGAAAATGTTGGATAACCATCTGACTGAGATGGTGTAGGATTTCTTGCCTGGGCAGGGGGTTGGACTAGAAGGCCTCCAAGGTTCCTTCCAACTCTGTTGTTATATTATATTATATTAGTATTGAGCTACTGCCGAACATAACAATGAATAAATACAAGCAATCTAAATCTCACCAGCGATATGCTATGGGGGGGGATGTGGGTTTGTCCTTGGATGACCATATGCCACAGATTAAGATGGATTCTTCTTTGTGCTTCTGCCTTCTCCAAATGCTAAAGGAAAATGGAGCCTGGCTTCCCAGGGGAGCACTTGGTTTGAGAGTGAGGGCTAATGGATAAAACGGGTTGGGTCAGCGTCAAAGAATTTACTTGCTATTTCCCTCTCTGGCCACTAGATGAAGCAAGAGAGCAACAATAGCATATAAAGTTTGTATGTTGGGGCATATTTGTCCCGCTAGCCAGTAGATGGGGCTAGAGAGCAAGGGCAGTATATAGAAGTTATATGCTGGGACATGACAGTCCCTTCCAGTTCTATTCTGAGTGGCTCAGTTCGGATTGCCCTGCAAAGGTAGACTGGACCTTGCTCTCAAAGTCCCCTCCACCCCTTTCCTTCTTCCCGCCCCCCACCCCTCATTCCCCCCGCAGTTGACCCAAGCTCTCTACGAGGTCATCTCCGTCCTGGAGTCCAGGGACACCATCCAAGGCCTTTTTCCAGAGCTTCTGATGACCTTTCTTGTGGAGCTTCATTTCAGCAGCCAGAGGGACTCCCTGCCAGATGAGGACTTCCTCCAGCAGTGCGGACAGGTCAAAGGTCAAGTCAGGTGCAGCTTATTTTATTTATTTATTTTTTATTTGTCGAGTACGTATTACGTTCTACAGAGGCATTACTGAGTCTGTCATTTGCACCTCTATAACTGTCTGGTTCGGTTCTGCAACCCAACAAGAAAAACACAGACTTCAGAGGATAATTAGAACTGCAGAAAAAATAATTGCTGCCAACCTGCCTTTCATTGAGGACCTGTATACTGCACGAATCAAGAAGAGGGCCGTGAAAATATTTGCAGATCCCTCGCATCCTGGACATAAACTGTTTCAACTCCTACCCTCAAAACGACGCTATAGAGCACTGCACACCAGAACAACTAGACACAAGAACAGTTTTTTCCCGAACGCCATCACTCTGCTAAACAAATAATTCCCTCAACACTGTCAGACTATTTACTGAATCTGCACTACTATTAATCTTCTCATCGTTCCCATCACCAATCTCTTTCCATTTATGACTGTATGACAAATAACTTGTTGCTGGCAATCCTTATGATTTATATTGATATATTGACCATCATTTGTGTTGTAAATGTTGTACCTTGATGAACCTATCTTTTCTTTTATGTACACTGAGAGCATATGCACCAAGACAAATTCCTTGTGTATCCAATCACACTTGGCCAATAAAAAATTCTATTCTATTCTATTAGATAATATATAAGTATAAGCATGAATTGAATAAATCAAATGAATACAATTAAAGGGAACAATAGGACAGGGACAATAGGCACGCAGGTGCGCTTATGCACGCCCCTTACAGACCTCTTAGGAATGGGGTGAGGTCAACAGTAGACAGTCTAAGCTTAAAGTTTTGGGGGTTTGAGGAAGAAACCACAGAATCAGGTAGTGCATTCCAGGCATTGACCACTCTGTTGCTGAAGTCATATTTTCTGCAATTGAGTTTGGAGCGGTTTACCTTGAGTTTGTATCTATTGTGTGCTCGTGTATTGCTGTGGTTGAAGTTGAAGTAGTCATTGACAGGTAGGACATTGTGGTAGATAATTTTATGTACTACAGTTAGATCAAAATGAAGGCGGCGTAGTTCTATGTTGTCTAAGCCCAAAATTTCAAATTTTCATAGGAAAACCTCGTCATCTCCCCATCCTCCCACCTTTTTGGCATTACAGCTAGTCCTCGAATTACAGCCGTTCGTGTAATGGCCGTTCCACGTTACAACAGTACCAGGAAAAAAGTGACTTAGGAACATTTTTCACACTTATGGCCATTGCAATGGCCCTGTGCAGATGGGATCAAAATTTAGATGTTTGGCAACTGACTCATGTTTATGACGGTCGCAGACGGTTGCGACCTTCTGACAAGCACAGTCTACGGGGAATCCAGATTCACTTAACAACCATGTAATTAGTTTAAAAACTGCAGTGATCCACTTAGCAACTCGGGCCAGAATGATCTTAAAATGGGCCAAAACTCAATGAATAACTGTCTCTCTCCTTAGCAATGGAAATTTTGGGCACCATTGCGGTCGTAAGCCGAGGACTGCCTATACAAGTAGTCCTCAACTTACGACCACAACTGACCCCAAAATTTATGTTGCTATGTGAGAAATTTCTGAAGTAAATTTGGCCCCATTTTACAATTTTTCTTGCCACGTTTGTTAAGTGAATCACTGAAGTCATTAAGTTAGTAACATGGTTATTACGTGAATCTGGCTTCCCCGTTGACTTTGCTCGTCAGGGGGTCGCAAAAGGGGTTCATTATAACCCCAGGGACGCTGCGACCGTCATAAATGTGAGTCAGTGGCCAAGCATCTGAATATAAATCACACGGCCACAAGGCTGCTGCAACGGTCATAAGGGTGAGTCACTTTTTTCAGTGCCGTTGTAACTCCGAACGGTCACTAAATGAAAATGGTTGTAAGTCGAGGACTACCTGGATAAGGAAGACCAAGGAGCAATAGGCCTGAGCGAGTCCTCCTCTCCCCTCTTCAGTTTTGCCGTGGAGGCCATCAAGATGCTCCTCATACGGATTGGATGTCGGTACGAGGTGACGTTCATGGAGAAGACGCGGGGATGGTCGATGCTACAATGCAGCAGGGAACTCCTGAAGGGCAGCGCCCTCCTGGCCAGGTGAGTTTGCCGCAGAGAACACAGATAGCCAAGGAGGCACCGTTCACCTGTGAGTCTTCAGTTTAGAAGGTGGAAATCGCCATTACCCTTTCGTCTGGTGGGGCGACACTGTGGCTCAGCGGTTAAGACGCTGGGCTCGTCAGTTGGAAAGCCAGTGTCAGTTTTGGAAGACAATTCTCTTTTTGCTTCTTAACTGCCACATATTTTAGCTGGGGAAGTTGGGAGGGGGATTGTTGTTGGAGCGGTAGAAAGTTAGTCATAAAAACATTCCGTTTTCAAGGACATCCTGCGTCTGATGGAGACTGCCTGAAGATTATTTCCAATTGAGTGTGAACATTGGACAATGTGATGAACTTGTGGGTGTGGGGCAGGGCTGTGAACTGTCCACTAGCTGTGGAAAACCTGGAAGCTTTCAGTTTCGGGTTTTCCCAGCTGTGCCAACATGACATCTCTAATAAATTGGAACTTTGAGGAACCTCAAGCCTCAGAGCTTTCTTTCGTTGGGGGTGTTCCTTGGAACCCTGACAGCCAGCAGCCCAAGTTCAAGACCTGAGTGTGATGAGATGGGTGAGCTCCCATCCTCAGCTCACCTCCTGCCCTCCTAGCAGTTCGAAAGCATACAAATGTTGGTAGATCAACACAGGTAGTTCTCCACTTACAACCGTCCATTTAGTGACTGTTTAAAGTTACAACAGCACTGAAAAAAGTGACGGATAACCATTTTTCGTACTTATGACTGTTGCAGCACCCCTGTGACCACGTGATGAAAATTCAGACACTGGGCAACTGATTCATATTTATGACGGTTGCAATGCCCTGAGCTCATGTCACCACCTTTTGCAATCTTCTGGCCAGCAAGGTCAATGGGGAAGCCAGATTCCCTGAACTAGCGTGTTACCTATTTAACAAGGGCAGTGATTCACTTAACAACTGTGGCAAGGGCGGTTGTAAAATGGGACAAACATCACTTAATGACGGTCTCATTTGGCAACAGAAGTTTTGGGTTCAATTGTGGTTGTAATGCCAGTAATCAATTTCAGAAATTGCTTATTTAACTATCTTGAGGCTTTTAGAGATCTTCGGAAAGACAAATTTGAAAAGCCACCTGGTGAGTTTTCTTTCATTCTTGAACAAAAGAAAAATTAATGGCTTCCTCCTCCTCCTCCTCCTCCTGTCTCTCAAGTACAGTCTCATTGACCATTACAATAGCAGAACCTTTTGGAGGAAGTTGAGTCTGAGGGATTTCTTGCATGAGGGTCAGTCAGAGAACTACCTGCACAGATTCAGGAGAAAATGCGCTAGAGAACAAGCATAAATATGCATTTTTCTTCCAGGGTGGCAATGATGTCCTTCTGTATTTTTCAGAGCCATGCTGCATTTTTGCTGCCCTGAGATTATCAGGGTCCTGGATTTGCTATTTTCTGTCCTCAGCAAAAACAGTGAAACACACAAGCCGACAATCATCGCCGTCTTTGTCGAGGTAAGAAGCGTGTGGGAAAAATCAGGTGCGTGTGGTTTATAGTTTACTTTGCACCCAACATAGACATCCTCACAATCAACCCCGCTATTCAGATAAGGACAAATACGCAGATCATTCAATTCAAGTTAGCAAAAATAAGCTTAATGCTTATTTACTAAACGTCAGCAAACATTGGAAAATATTACCTGGCAAGAATTAAAATGGGCAAAGAATTTAATATTGAAAAACCTACATTATTTACCTCAGTTTCTCAATCTTGGGCACCCCCAGGTGTGTGGACTTCAGCTCCCAGAAATCCCCAGTCAACATGGTTGTTGCTGAGAATTCTGGGATTAAGATAAAGAATGTCTCTTGACATCAATGCTGTAACCTTGAATGTGTCTTTCCCCTCCCTGCCCGTATCCCAAGAATTAAGGATAGTCATATCTGAGGCACTTCCTCAAATTACCTTTCTGTTTTGGGGTCAGATTTCTCTTATCCAAATGTCGCCTGGGCTACAGCTCTTCCTCAAGGTTATTCTCACGACCCTTACAGAAGGAGACAACTCTGGTTTCTTGGTTCCTCTGTTCTCTTCCTGTGAATTTTTTTTCTGGCAATTTCCCAATTTATCTGACTTCCAGTCACTTCCGCCATCTGTCACTCTGGACCGATGGAGAATGGTGGAGAACGTCCAATCCTTCCATTGCATTGGTGACCTTGTTTAGGTCTAGAACATGCGTCTCCAAAACCTGGCAAGTTGAAGACTTGTGGACTTCAAACTGCTGGAATTCTAGGAGTTGAAGTCCACAAGACTTCAAGTTGCCAAGTTTGGAGACCGTAGTCTAGAGCAGGGGTCTGCAAACTTGGCTCTTTTAAGACATGTGGATTTCAACTCCCAGAGTTGAAGTCCATAAGTCTTAAAAGAGCCAAGTTTGCAAGACCCCTGCTCTAGAGGGATGAGAAAAGATCTCCAGATCATGTCTGTATGTTATACTCTTCTGGCATTTTCTTCTCCTTGCTCTGATTTTCCATCTCCCTCACTCAAACCCAACTCTGTCCTTCCTTGATTTCATCCTTGAAAGTCAAAAGGACAGTTTGTTTTTGTGGTATCATGGCTTTGAGAAGATGTTCTTCCATGGGAGACTACCAAAATAAATTCGGACCATGTGAAGACGTCTCTCTTCTATTGACAATTATGAATGTGCTCCATCCTCAAGTCACTCTTTTCCAGAGAAACTTGATCCTCTTTCTCTCCCCTTCTTTCTCTCCCCCCTTCATGATGGATCCTTCATCTTGATCCTCAGCTTCTTCACTACCAAGACATCGATCAGTTCCCCTCAGAACAGATCTTTGAGAGCCTTGAAGAATGGATCCAAAACCCCAGTGCAGATATTCGGTCTCTTGCCGTGAGAGCCCTTGGCATCCTGGCCATCCATCCAGACAAGGTGAGGAGGCAGTCATAGGCTGGGAAGCGACCCCCAATTGTTGGGAGGGGTCTTGGACTCCAGTTTATGGACCCGACCTGGTCTTTGCACAAGAGAGACCTGTCCACATTCACAAGTTGGTCTTCACTGTAGGTGTAGGTGCCAGGGAGGGCTTGAGAAAGGACATCAAAAAAGTTGAGATGTTGAGAAGATCTTGAGATGTTTCTCCTAGCAAACCCAACTCCAACATCTGCCTAACAAAGTTAAAAAAAAGGGGGACTTATGACCTGTTCTCACACTTACGAACATCGCAGCATCCCCATAGTCCAAACACTTGAGACATTTGGCAACTGACTCATATTTATGACGGTTGCAGTCTCCCGGGGTCATGTGATGCCCTTCTGCGACCGTCAAGCAAACCCAATGGGGAAGCTTCACAATCGTGTGACTACCTAACACTTGCAGCTGATTCAGTTAGCAACTGCGGCAAGAGAAGTCGTAAAATGGGTCAAAACTCGCGTCACAAAGGGTCCTGACTAGCAACAGAAACCTGGCGCAGACTTGCGGTCGTAAATTGAGGACTATGTCCATCCAGGGCTAGCTAAGTTATTTATGTGTTGCATGGCATTGAGGAATTTAATCAGTCAGATTAAAGGGAGAGAGATGGGTGGATTGAGAGAAAATGTGATAGATAGATAGATAGATAGATAGATAGATAGATAGATAGATAGATAGATAGATAGATAGATAGATCAACCAATAAGGCACGGACGATGGTCAGTGCTTCCTGTTTGCAGGTGGAGGAAGTCAAAGTCTTGATGCCCACCCTCTTGGGAAGTCTGGAAGAAACGGACAACGGCGTCATCTTGGAAGCCGTCACCGCCCTCCAAAACGTGCTGAGGTTCATGCAGAGAAGCGACGTTGTGACTCTGGCAGAGAAGCTCCTTCCGTTGTTTAGCGCGGTAAGATCCTCCACCCGGGTGGATTCTCAAGACCTCCTTCCTGTGTTTCTCAGCCTTCACCACTTTAAGACGGGTGGACTTCGACTCAGTCAATCAGAATAGAGCTGGAAGGGACCTTGGAGGTCTTCCAGTCCAACCCTCTGCTCAAGCAGGAGATCCTAGACCCATGATGATGAACCTAAGGCACACGTGCCAGAGGTCGCACCCAGAGCCCTCTCTGTAGGCATCTACGCTGCCACCAGCTGCTCTTCTGCTTTCTGGCGCATTTTCTGGGCCAAAAATGTCACAGAAAATGGCCTCAAAAACGTTCCCAAAATGGCCCAAAAATGGCCCCAAAAGAGCCCAGAAAACAACCAAAAATGGCCAAAAATCAGGCATGTGCACGCTGGCCAGCTGGTCTTTGGGTTTCCGCCGCTCCAACGTGCTTGCATGGGCGTGCCAGTTTGGCCACTCAGTGCCGAAAAGGTTCGCCATCCCTGCCCTAGATCATTTCTGACAGATGGCTGTCCAGTCTCTTCTTAAAAACCTCCAGTGATGAAGCTCCTACAACTTCTGGTGGCAAGCTGTTCCACTGGTTAATTGTCCTCACTGTCAGGAAGTTTCTCCTTAATTCCAGTTTTGCTGGCTGGGGAACTCTGGGAGTTGGAGTCCACCCATCTTAAAGGGACCAAGGTTGAAAAACACTGTCCTCTTCCCGGTTTTATGGCTCCTTGGGTCCTCTTTCCTCTGAAGTCTCCTCCTGTGATTGGGTCTCCTTAAACCCATCTCCCCCACTAACCCTGGTAAAGCAGACACGGGTCAACAAACCGTCGTAAGACCCAGCTGCACAATGGATTGAAGCAATGTTTAGAACCAGGGCAGATTCTCAACCATCTGCTGAAGAACATTGGGCAGAAATTGGGATGGGCGCTCTTCAGTAGTGGGTTTCAATTTAATTTGCTACTGGTTTGCTCGTGTCCGCGTGCGACACTTCTGTGTATGTGCAGGAGTGTCCGGGCGGGTGGGTGGAGCTTCCTACCACCGCCGCTACCGGTTCGCCCGAACCTGTTCGAACCGGTAGCAACCCACCACTGGCGCCGTTTCATGTAGAGTAAGTAAGCACACACTACAAGCCATCGCTGTGCAGAAACCCTTTTCCTAGAGAGTAGGTAGGATCAGGAAATGCATCACAGGAACAATGGAGATGAATCCTAGAGTGGCAATGTGATACAGGAAACAACTACAGTGATAGAGCTGCATGTAAGGTAGACATAACATCTGTAACAAGTGCAACCGCTTTCCTTAAAGGTCTCCAACCTCGGCAACTTTTAAGACTTGTGGACTTCAACTCCCAGAATTCCTCAGCCAGCCATGTTGGCTGGAGAGTTCTGGGAGTTGAAGTCCACAAGTCTTAAATTCTGGGAGTTGAAGTCCACCCATCTTAAAGCAGTCAAGGTTGAAAAACATTGTCCTCTTCCCACTTTTGTGTTCCTTGGATCCTCTTTCCTCTGAAGAAGGGGTCTCCAAACTTGGTCCCTTTAAAACTTGTGGACTTCAACTCCCAGAGTCCCTCAGCCAGCAAAGCTGGCTGAGGAACTCTGGGAGTTGAAGTCCACAAGTCTTAAAGGGACCAAGGTTGGAGACCCTTGCTCTGAAGTCTTCTCCTGTGGCTGGGTCTCTTGGTCTCCTCTCCCAAACTAGTCCTAGAAAAGGAGACACGGGCCAGCAAACCACAATAAAACCCAGCTACAGCATGGATTGAAGCAATATACCTTCTCTCGGATTTTGCACTTGAGCTTCCTGTTCCTGTGCAAGAACACATGTTCTATTGGCTGTTGTCAGACTCCCATGGGGCCATGTAGGGGTTATAGCTGGCTTTGTAGGTTGTCTGAGCTCCCAGGTTGAGGTTTCTAAGAGTGATGCAATAAAGGGGCTTTGGGCAATTCCTATTATGGCTGAGGGCTAATCCTACCTTTGTTGGATTGGCAACACCTTTGGGTGGGGGTATTTGCTTATGAATAGAGCTATCTATCTCTTTCTCTCTTAAGTGCGGACATCTGCTGAAGGGTATTAAGAAAAGTGAGGGCCGCTTTTTGTCTCCAAGAGCACATTTCTCCCTTTCGGGAAATATAATATTCTGCCTTTTTAATATTTCCTAAAATATTAGGAAGGGGTGGGTGCTAACTTTCTACATACACCTTTAAAGAAGAGGTCTCCAAATTTGGCCACTGTAAGACTTGTGGACTTCAACTCCCAGAATTCCTCAGCCAGCATGGGAAATGAAGACCACGGGTCTTAAAATCTGGGAATCCTGGGAGTTGAAGTCCCCAAGTCTTAAAGGGACCAAGGTTGGAGACCCCTGCCCTAAAGGATGTTAGTTGTTATTTGCTGGTTGGGACAACAGCGAAAGAGTCTAGTGTGGCTGTTGCTATGAGGATAGTAAGTTTCTCTGGTTGAGTGCTGCAGACCAGATTATGGTGCAAGTTAAGCCAAACACCACCACATCCCAAGTTCCCAACCGTCCATGTTGCTGCCGCTTGTCCTTCGCAGGCAGAAGCTAAAGTGCGCAGCTGCGCCATCGTTCTCTTTGCCGAGCTGCCCAGTTTGGTGAAGAAGAAGGAGAAGTATCTCATCCAGGAGCAGGTCAATCAAAGCCTGGTCCCCCTGTTGCTTCACCTGCAAGACGAGGAACCGGATGTCGCGAAGGTGAGTCAAGTTCAGGAATTGAGTTGGTGAAGGTTGCAGGAATTGGGTATGTCTAGTTGAAGGAAAAGAAGGACTAGGAGGTGACATCATAGCAGCGTTCCAATGTTTGAGGGGTTGCCCCAAAGAAGAGTGGGGGGCGGGGGCTCAACCTATGATCCAAAGGACCAGAAGGCAGGACAAGAAGCAACGGATGGAAACTCATCCAGGAGAGAAGCAACCTGGAATTAAGGAGAAACTTCCTAACAGGGAGGACATTTAACCAGTGGAACGGCTTGCCACCAGAAGTTGTGGGTGCTCCAACACTGGAGGCTTTTAAGAAGAGACTGGACAGTCACTTGTCCAAAACGGTATAGAGTCTCCTCCTTGAGCCGGGGGGGGGGGGTTGGACTAGATGACCTCTAAGTTTCCCCTCCCAATTCTTGTTATTCTTTTATCTCTTCTGTTTTCTGTTATTCATGTTTAAATTAATGAAAAGAAGTAATTTGTCAGCTGCCCTGTGCAAAATTCACCCCATTTTTTTGACGGGGGTGGGGGGGTGGGGGGGGAGGATGGAGGATCTTCAAGGAGCCCATTCCTTCTCCCTCCTAAAGGCATCTAAAGCAGGCTGGGAAATACACGATGCTTCAGAATCTAACTGAGTTTGCCACGCATGGCCTCTCCATTGCCCTTTATTTAAGACAGTCCTTGACTTACAACTGTTCGTTTACTGAGGGTTCAAAGTTACAACGGCGCTGAAAAAGGGGACTTACGACCGTTTTTCACACTTACGGCCGCTGCAGCCTCTCCACATGGTCACGTAATCAAAATTTACTTCTATTTACGACGGTTGCAATGTCCTCCTGGGGTCTTATGATCCCCCTCTTATGAGCAAAGTCTACAGGGGGGAGCCAGATTCACTTAACGGCCGTGTGACTCACTTAACAACGGCAGTGATTCACTTAACGACCGTGTGGCGAGGAAGGTCGTAATATGGGGAGAAAACTCTCTTGACAACTGTCTTGCTTAGCAACGGGACTCTTGGGCTCAGCGGTGGCTGTATTTTTAAAAGGGAGGAAGGAAAGAAGGGTGAATGTGAACATGAATGTGCTCGAAAAAGCCATGCCCGTCCCTTTGGAATTGCAGCTGGCATTTTGTCCCTGTTCCCGCAGAGTTGCCAGGAAGCCCTTCTCAGATGCTTCCGGTTTCTGGGTTGGTCCCTTCCGAAGAAGATCAGCAGCAAGAAAGCCTGGCACGATCACCCGCTGATCCCAGAGAGCCTCTGCCGTCAAATTGTGAGTTACACTTCGTCCTTTGCAGGATCTTATGTGAATCAACTGAGTCAGAGGTCTTCAAAGTTGGCCGCTTTAAGACTTGTGGACTTCAACTCCCAGAATTCTCCAGCCAGCATAGCTATGCTGGCTGGAGAATTCTGGGAGTTGAAGTCCACAAGTCTTAAAGCGGCCAACTTTGAAGACTCTGAACTAAGCGAATCAAGTGGCCATTAAGCAAATAAACTTTTATCCATTCCATTTTTATTTTTAATTTTAATCTTGCTGAAAACACAAATATCCTCCCTCCAGAAGTTGTGGGCGTTCTAACACCGGAGGCTTTTAAGAAGAAACTAGGCAGTCCCTTGTCTGAAATAACATTATTTTTTATTATGATTATTATTATTATTATTATTATTATTATTATTATTATTATTTTACTTATTACTTTTTATTATTATTATTATCATTATCATCATTATCATTATTATTATTATTATTATTATTATTATTATTATTATTATTATTATTATTATAATCATTACCTGACTCCATAGTCTCTACTCAAAATCCCAAAATCTTCAACCAAAAGCTGTCTACTATTGACCTCACCCCATTCCTGAGAGGACTATAAAGGCGTGCATAAGAGCACAAAAGTGCCTACCGTTCCTGTCCTATTGTTTTCCTTCGTTATATCCAATTAATATAGTTGATGCATAATTTTATATATATATATATATATATATATATATATATATATATATATATATATATATATATATATATATATATGTCTTTGGTTATTCGGGTTTTATATATATATATATATATATATATATATATATATATATATATATATATGTAGGTCTTTGGTTATTCGGTTTTCTCCGCGTAAAATTGGAAGTGTCTTGGCGTTTGACGAAGTCTCATTCGTCATCTTCAGGCTTCAGTCAGAGCTTCATTGCTCCCAGAAGCGGCTGAAGCTGAAGACGAATGCCGAATGTCGCCAGATGGTCTTACGCTGGAGAAAATCAACAAGACGCTGCCTCAGAAAACAAATATATATATATATATATATGTTTTCTGAGGTTTTCACGGTGTTTGTATATAGGTCTTTGGTTGTTGGGTTTTCTCCGTGTAAAATTGGAAGTGTCTTGGCGACGTTTGACGAAGTCTCATTCGTCATCTTCAGGCTTCAGCTTCGTGCTTCTGGGAGCAATGTGTGATCGCAGCTGTTTCTTCCTTTTAACTGCTAGTGGGGTTTGAACTGATTGGGTGGGAGCTTGGCTGTGCTCTGATTGGATGGGGTTTTTCTGTGCTCTGATTGGCTGGGGTGTGTCCTGTGTTGGTGGGGGCTTGGTTGTGCTCAGTCTAATCTGTGCTGCAGGGGATTTGAGCTGGTGAGCTGCATAGCTGTTGTTTGGCTTTGTGGTCGTGCTACATCTTCGTAGTGGGTGTCAGTCTGCTGCATGTATGGATTGGAGGGGTTTGAAATGGCTAATGTTGCAGCTGCGGTCTGGCTTCTGGTCCTTGGTCGTGCTTCCTGATCAGTGTGGGTTTGGGTGTGCTTTCTGGGTGGATGTGTGGTGGTGACATCCTGTGTGGACCTCGTGAGTGTGGGTCTGGTGTCATTCCTCGTGTTAGGGACACGTTTGTCAATAAGGGCAGGTTTCCAAATGGCTGGTAGGCGGGAGGTGTCATCTCGTTTGTTCATGCTGTGTGGGCGTTTTTCTATCTCAATGGCTTCTCTGATTATTCTGTTGTTAAAGTGTTCAGTTTTGGCGATAGTTCTGGTCTTTTTAAAGTCAATATCATGTCCTGTGACTTTAAAGTGTTGGACCAGGGAAGAAGTTGGTTCCTCTTTTTTGAATGAGTTCTTGTGTTCTTCAATGCGTGCACTTATTCTTCTGTTGGTTTGTCCAATGTATGTGGTGGGGCAGGCGGTGCATGGGATTTCATATACTCCTTGATTTTCTAACTCAATTTTGTCTTTGGGGTTTCTTAGGATGGTGGATATTTTTCTGTTTGTGCAGAATGCTGTCTTGATGTTGTGTTTGTGGAGGATCTTGCTGATTCTGTCTGTGGTGCCTTTTATATATGGGAGGAGGGCTGTGCCATTTTCTTGCTCTCTGTCTTGGGTTTTAGTGGGGGGTTCTTTTTGGATTAGTTTGGTAATCTTATTTCTCTGGAATCCATTGGATGTTAGTACGTTTGTGAGAGTGTGTAGTTCGGTTTTTAGGTGTTGTTCATCAGCTAAGCATTTTGTTCTAGAGATGAGTGTCTTGGCTACGGAGTTGATCTGTGCTGGGTGGTGGTGTGAGAGTGCATGCAGATAGCGGTTTGTGTGTGTTTTCTTCTGGTAGATGGTGTGTCCTAGGGAGCCATTGGGTTTCTGTAGACTAAGACATCTAGGAAGGAAGTTGGTTGTTAACTTCTGTTTCCATGGTGAACTGTATTTTGGGGTGTAGGCTATTGAGGTGTGTGAGGAAGTTTTCAAGTTTTTCTTTCCGTGTGGCCAGATTATGAAGGTGTCGTCTACATATCTGAGCCAGAGTTTGGGTTTGTGATCAGATTTTCTAGTGCTTGGGTTTCAAAGTGTTCCATGTAGAGGTTGGCAATGACAGGTGAGAGGGGTGATCCCATGGTTGCGCCTTCTATTTGTTTGTATTTTTGTCCATTATAGATGAAGTATGTGTTGGATAGGCAGTGGTTGGTCAGATCTAGGATGTGCTTGGGGGGGTTATATTTGTTTTGGATAGCTGTCAAGGCTTCTTTGATTGGCACTTGGGTGAAGAGCGATATGACATCAAAGCTCACGAGTAGGTCGCTGGGCTGTAAGTTTTGTTTCTTTATGATCTCTATGAACTGGAATGAGTTTTTACGTGTGAGGCGATGGATTCTGCATAGGGCTGTAGTTGTTTGGCGAGAAATTTGGCTAGGTTTTGTAGAGGTGAGCCTATGGAGCTGACTATGGGTCTGAGTGGGGTTCCTTCTTTGTGTATCTTGGGAGGCCATAGAGCTTAGGGCATCTGGATGATTTCTCTCTGGGAATGATTCTTTGTTGGATTTCTTCGCTGATGGGGAGGCTTTTATTTTGGATCTAGTGGTTTTTCTAGGTAGGTGGTGGGGTCTGTTTTAGGGGCTTGTATGCAGGGTCTTGGAGTAGGTTGGTTAATTTGGTTTGGTAGTCAGATGTGTTCATAACCACCGTGGCGCTGCCCTTGTCTGCTGGTAGGATTATTATGCTGGTATCTTTTTCAGGTTAAGTAGTGCTGTCTGTTCCTCTTGGGTAAGTTGCTTTTGGGTGGCTTGCTGCTGCAGAGGATGTTGGTGATTTCGAGTCTGATTTTGTTAGCGTCATCGGGGTTGATTTTGGTCAGGCTGGTTTCAACTCCGCATATAATGGTCTCAGTGGGGATGTATTTGGGAGTGACTGCAAAGTTGAATCCTTTGGAAAGGACATCGGTTTCAGCTTTGGTGAGGATCCTATCTGAGATGTTATGCACTGTTTGTTTCATGTGTTGCTGTGAGGGTGGAGGGGTTTGTTTCTGGCGTTCTTGTAGTCTTCGGAGTTTGTTGGTGTGCGTGTCTGTCTTGAGGGTGGTCTGTGTTTCGGCTCTCCAGACGGCAAGTTGTTTGGATTTGTCCCAAAGTGCCGGGTGCATCTTGTTGCTGAGTTTGAGGTGAAGTGTGAGGAGATCTTTGTTGATTTGATCTAGGAGGAATCTTTTTGTGTGAAGTTCATTTCTGATTAAGGCCAATTCTGTTCTCTTAGGATGCGTTTGGTGGCTGCAGAGTTGGAGTGGAATTTCAATTGGAAGCATTTGGGGATTAAATTTTGATCAGCAGTTTCAGAGAATGCGAGGTCACATAAAATGGAAGCTCTTTGGACTTCTAGTTTTTCATAGGTCCTGGTCAGATGGTGGATTTCCTCCCCGTAGAGGTGCAATATTTGTTTTCTGAGGTTTTCACGGGTGTTTGTATATAGGTCTTTGGTTGTTCGGGTTTTCTCCCGTGTAAAATTGGAAGTGTCTTGGCGACGTTTAAGTCTCATTCGTCATCTTCAGGCTTCAGCTTGTGCTTCTGGGAGCAATGTGATCGCAGCTGTTTCTTCCTTTTAACTGCTAGTGGGGGTTTGAACTGATTGGGTGGGAGCTTGGCTGTGCTCTGATTGGATGGGGGTTTTTCTGTGCTCTGATTGGATGGGGGTGTGTCCTGTGTTGGTGGGGGCTTGGTTGTGCTCAATCTAATCTGTGCTGCAGGGGATTTGAGCTGGTGAGCTGCACTGCTGCTGTTTGGCTTTGTTGGTGGTCGTGCTACATCTTCGTAGTGGGTGTCAGTCTGCTGCATGTATGGATTGGAGGGGTTTGAAATGGCTAATGTTGCAGCTGCGGTCTGGCTTCTGGTCCTTGGTCGTGCTTCCTGATCAGTGTGGGTTTGGGTGTGCTTTCTGGGTGGATGTGTGGTGGTGACATCCTGTGTGGACCTGTGAGTGTGGGTCTGGTGTCATTCCTCGTGTTAGGGACACGTTTGTCAATAAGGGCAGGTTTCCAAATGGCTGGTAGGCGGGAGGTATCATCTCGGTTGTTCATGCTGTGTGGCGTTTTCTATCTCGATGGCTTCACTGATAATCACTGGAATAATAACAGATACCAATATACTGGTCTTTTTAAATTCAATATCATGTCCTGTGACTCTAAAATGCACCGCCTGCCCCACCACATACATTGGACAAACCAACAGAAGAATAAGTGCATGCATTGAAGAACACAAGAACTCATTCAAAAAAGAGGAACCAACTTCTTCCCTGGTCCAACATTTTAGAGTCACAGGACATGATATTGACTTTAAAAAGACCAGAACTATCGCCAAAACTGAACACTTTAACAACAGAATAATCAGAGAAGCCATTGAGATAGAAAAACGCCCACACAGCATGAACAAACGAGATGATACCTCCGCCTACCAGCCATTTGGAAACCGCCCTTATTGACAAGCGAGTCCCTAACACGAGGAATGACACCAGACCCACACTCACAAGGTCCACACAGGATGTCACCACCGCACATCCACCCAGAAAGCAGACCCAAACCCACACTGATCATGAAGCACGACCAAGGACCAGAAGCCAGACCGCAGCTGCAACATTAGCCATTTCAAACCCCTCCAATCCATTCATGCAGCAGACTGACACCCACTATGAAGATGTAGCACGACCACAAAACCAAACAACAGCTATGCAGCTCACCAGCTCAAATCCCCCTGCAGCACAGACTAGACTGAGCACAACCAAGCCCCACCAACACAGGACACACCCCAGCCAATCAGAGCACAGAAAAACCCCCATCCAATCAGAGCACAGCCAAGCTCCCTCCCAATCAGTTCAAACCCCCACTAGCAGTTAAAAGGAAGAAACAGCTGCGATCACACATTGCTCCCAGAAGCACGAAGCTGAAGCCTGAAGATGACGAATGAGACTTCGTCGAAACGTCGCCAAGACACTTCCAATCTTACACAGGAGAAAACCCGAACAACCAAAGACCTATATACAAACACCCGTGAAAACCTCAGAAAACATATATGTTTTCTGAGGTTTTCGTGGGTGTTTGTATGTAGGTCTTTGGTTATTCGGGTTTTCTCCTGCGTTTCTCCCAAAGAAAATTTTCTTCCCAATTCAATCAGTGGAGATTTTCAAGAAGAGATTGTACAACTATTTGTCCAGAATGGAATAAGGTCTACTCGAGCAGGGGGTTGGACTAGAAGACCTCCAAAGTCCCTTCCAATCTTACGATTCTATGATTCTTTGGATGCATTCTTTACCAATCACATTTTTAACTTGTCCATGCTTGATGTTATCTAACTGTAAGATGCCCAGAAGGACTAAGGGGAGAGGGGGGACATGATAGCATCTTCCAATATTTGAAGGGCTGCCCCAGAGAAGAGGAGGAGGAGGACCCCCCCAGAGGAGGGTCCACCTATTCTCCACAGGACCTGAAGCACCTGAAGGAACAAGAAGCAATAGATGGAAATTCATCAAGAAGCGAAGCAATCTAGGTATAAAGAGAAATTTCCTGACAGTGAACACAATTAGATCAGAGGAACGGCTTGCCTCCAGAAGTTGTAGGTGCTCCAATGCTGGAGGTTCTTAATCCTTCGTCTGAAATGGGAGAGGGTTTCCTGCTTGAGCAGGGGGCTGGACTAGAAGACCGCCAAGGTCCCTTCTGGCTCCGTTATTCTTATTAAGGTGAAGGTGAATTGAGTGGAGGAATCTAGCCCCGTGCAGTTCTCAATGGGAGAGTCGCCTTTTGAACTCAGGGCTGCAGCTTGTAATTTGTCAGCTGCCCTGTGCAAAATTCACCCCATTTTTTTGACGGGGGTGGGGGGAGGATGGAGGATCTTCAAGGAGCCCATTCCTTCTCCCTCCTAAAGGCATCTAAAGCAGGCTGGGAAATACACGATGCTTCAGAATCTAACTGAGTTTGCCACGCATGGCCTCTCCATTGCCCTTTATTTAAGACAGTCCTTGACTTACAACTGTTCGTTTACTGAGGGTTCAAAGTTACAACGGCGCTGAAAAAGGGGACTTACGACCGTTTTTCACACTTACGGCCGCTGCAGCCTCTCCACATGGTCACGTAATCAAAATTGACACTGACTTCTATTTACGACGGTCGCAATGTCCTCCTGGGGTCTTATGATCCCCCTCTTATGAGCAAAGTCTACAGGGGGGAGCCAGATTCACTTAACGGCCGTGTGACTCACTTAACAACGGCAGTGATTCACTTAACGACCATGTGGCAAGGAAGGTCATAATATGGGGAGAAAACTCTCTTGACAACTGTCTTGCTTAGCAATGGGACTCTTGGGCTCAGCGGTGGCTGTATTTTTAAAAGGGAGGAAGGAAAGAAGGGTGAATGTAAACAGATGTGCTCGAAAAAGCCATGCCCGTCCCTTTGGAATTGCAGCTGGCATTTTGTCCCTGTTCCCGCAGAGTTGCCAGGAAGCCCTTCTCAGATGCTTCCGGTTTCTGGGTTGGTCCCTTCCGAAGAAGATCAGCAGCAAGAAAGCCTGGCACGATCACCCGCTGATCCCAGAGAGCCTCTGCCGTCAAATTGTGAGTTATGCTTCGTCCTTTGCGGGATCTTATGTGAATCAACTGAGTCAGAGGTCTTCAAAGTTGGCCGCTTTAAGACTTGTGGACTTCAACTCCCAGAATTCTCCAGCCAGCTGGCTGGAGAATTCTGGGAGTTGAAGTCCACAAGTCTTAAAGCGGCCAACTTTGAAGACTCTGAACTAATAGAATAGAATAGAATAGAATTTTTATTGGCCAAGTGTGATTGGACACACAAGGAATTTGTCTTGGTGCTTAAGCTCTCAGGGTACATAAAAGAAAAGATAAATTCATCAAGGTACAACATTTACAACACAATTGATGGTCAGTATATCAATATAAATCATAAGGATTGCCAGCAACAAGTTATAGTCATACAGTCATAAGTGGAAGGAGATGGGTGATGGGAACGATGAGAAGATTAATAGTAGTGCAGATTCAGTAAATAGTCTGACAGTGTTGAGGAATCAAGTGGCCATTAAGCAAATAACTTTTATCCATTCCATTTTTATTTTTAATTTTAATTTTGCTGAAAACACAAATATCCTCCCTCCAGAAGTTGTGGGCGTTCTAACACCGGAGGCTTTTAAGAAGAAACTAGGCAGTCCCTTGTCTGAAATGACATTATTATTAATTATTATTATTATTATTATTATTATTATTATTATTATTATTATTATTATTATTATTATTATTATTATTATTATTATTCGCCGCGAACTTAAAACTTATTTATTTCGTATGGCTGGACTAGCCTGATTTTTATTTTTATTGGATGGGTTTTTAAAATTTTGTTATTTCTGAGTACGTTTTTAACATTTTGGGCATTTGAATTAGTTTTTAAGGGATGTTTTTAATTACTGTGTGTATTTATATTTTATCTGCCTGTTCACCGCCCTGAGTCCTTCGGGAGAAGGGCGGTATACAAATTAAAATATTATTATTATTATTATTTTACTTATTATTATTATTATTATTATTATTATTATTATTATTATTATTATTATTATTATTATTATTATTATTTTACTTATTATTTTTATTTTTATTATTATTATTATTATTATTATTATTATTATTATTATTATTATTATTATTATTATTATTATTATAATCATTACCTGACTCCATAGTCTCTACTCAAAATCCCAAAATCTTCAACCAAAAGCTGTCTACTATTGACCTCACCCCATTCCTGAGAGGACTATAAGGGGCGTGCATAAGAGCACAAAAGTGCCTACCATTCCTGTCCTATTGTTTTCCTTCGTTATATCCAATTAATATAGTTGATGCATAATTTTATTTATATATATATATATATATATATTCTTCAAGATATGCTGTTTTATCTATGACATTTGTTTGTGTATACTGTTGTGACAAAAATAAATAAATAAATAAAAAATGGGGATAGGGTCTCCTGCTCGAGCAGTGGGTTGGGCTAGATGACCTCCAAGGTCCCTTCCCTGTTATGATTCTGAGGCCTGTGGTGAGAAAATGATGGTTTCCTTCTCTCTTTGCCCTTTGACAGTCCTGGAAAGTAAAAACCATCCCAGCCGTCTTGCTCCAATGCCTGGATCATCTTCAGTGTCCCCAGGTTTCCATCCGGAGAGCAGCTACCATCTTTATCGGTGAGACTGGGGGATTCTGGGAGTTGAAGGCCACCCCTCTTGTACTCTTCTAGCTGGGGAATTCTGGGAGCAATGTGTGATCGCAGCTGTTTCTTCCTTTTAACTGCTAGTGGGGTTTGAACTGATTGGGTGGGAGCTTGGCTGTGCTCTGATTGGATGGGGTTTTGTGCTCTGATTGGATGGGGGTGTGTCCTGTGTTGGTGGGGGCTTGGTTGTGCTCAATCTAGTCTGTGCTGCAGGGGGATTTGAGCTGGTGAGCTGCATAGCTGTTGTTTGGCTTTGTGGTCGTGCTACATCTTCATAGTGGGTGTCAGTCTGCTGCATGAATGGATTGGAGGGGTTTGAAATGGCTAATGTTGCAGCTGCGGTCTGGCTTCTGGTCCTTGGTCGTGCTTCATGATCAGTGTGGGTTTGGGTCTGCTTTCTGGGTGGATGTGCGGTGGTGACATCCTGTGTGGACCTTGTGAGTGTGGGTCTGGTGTCATTCCTCGTGTTAGGGACTCGTTTGTCAATAAGGCGGGTTTCAAATGGCTGGTAGGCGGAGGTGTCATCTCGTTTGTTCATGCTGTGTGGGCGTTTTCTATCTCAATGGCTTCTCTGATTATTCTGTTGTTAAAGTGTTCAGTTTACGATAGTAGTTCTGGTCTTTTAAAGTCAATATCATGTCCTGTGACTTTAAAGTGTTGGACCAGGAAGAAGTTAGTTCCTCTTTTTGAATGAGTTCTTGTGTTCTTCAATGCGCACTTATTCTTCTGTTGGTTTGTCCAATGTATGTGGTGGGGCAGGCGGTGCATGGGATTTCATATACTCCTTGATTTTCTAACTCAATTTTGTCTTTGGGGTTTCTTAGGATGGTGGATATTTTCTTGTCTGCGGAGAATGGTGTCTTGATGTTATGTTTGTGGAGGATCTTGCTGATTCTGTCTGGTGCCTTTTATATATGGGAGGAGGCTGTGCCGTTTTCTTGTTCTCTGTCTTGGATTTTAGTGGGGGTTCTTTTGGATTAGCGGTAATCTTATTTCTGGAATCCATTGGATGTTAGTACGTTGTAGAGTGTCAGTTCGGGTTTTAGGTGTTGTTCATCAGCTAAGCATTTTGTTCTAGAGATGAGTGTCTTGCTACGGAGTTGATCTGTGCTGGGTGGTGGTGTGAGATCGTGCAGATAGCTTTGTGTGTGTTTTCTTCTGGTAGATGGTGTGTCTAGGGAGCCATTGGGTTTTCTGTAGACTGACATCAGGAAGGAAGTTGGTGCAACTTCTGTTTCCATGGTGAACTGTATTTTGGGGTGTAGGCTATTGAGGTGTGAGGAGCAAGTTTTTCTTTCCTGTGGCCAGATTGTGAAGGTGTCACGATTCTGAGCCAGAGTTTGGGGTTTCATGGATCAGATTTTCTGTGCTTGGGTTTCAGTGTTCCATGTAGAGGTTGGCATGACAGGTGAGAGGGGTGATCCCATGGGTGCGCCTTCATTTGTTTGTATTTTTGTCCATTATAGATGAAGTATAGTTGATAGGCAGTGGTTGGTCAGATCTAGGATGTGCTTGGGGGTTATATTTGTTTTGGATAGCTGTCAAGGCTTCTTTGATTGGCACTGGGTGAAGAGGGTGACATCGCTCATAGGTGCTCAAGTTTTGTTTCTTTATGATCTCTATGAACTGGAATGAGTTTTTATGTGAGGTGATGGATTCTGCATAGGGCTGTAGTTGTTTGGCGAGAAATTTGGCTAGGTTTTGTAGAGGTGAGCCTATGGAGCTGACTATGGGTCTGAGTGTTCCTTCTTTGTGTATCTTGGGTGAGGGAGAGCTTAGCATCTGGATGATTTCTCTGGGAATGATTCTTTGTTGGTTCTTCTATTGATGGGGAGGCTTTTATTTTGGATCTAGTGGTTTTTCTAGGTAGGTGGTGTCTGTTTTAGGGGCTTGTATGCAGGGTCTTGGAGTAGGTTGGTTAATTTGGTTTGGTAGTCAGATGTGTTCATAACCACCGTGGCGCTGCCCTTGTCTGCTGGTAGGATTATTATGCTGGTATCTTTTTCAGGTTAAGTAGTGCTGTCTGTTCCTCTTGGGTAAGTTGCTTTTGGGTGGCTTGCTGCTGCAGAGGATGTTGGAGATCTCGAGTCTGATTTTGTTAGCGCCATCGGGTTGATTTTGGTCAGGCTGGTTTCAACTCCGCATATAATGGTTTCGTGGGGATGTATTTGGGAGTGACTGCAAAGTTGAACTTTGAAAGGACATCGGTTTCAGCTTTGGTGAGGATCCTATCTGAGATGTTATGCACTGTTTGTTTCATGTGTTGCTGTGAGGGTGGAGGGGTTTGTTTCTGGCGTTCTTGTAGTCTTCGGAGTTTGTTGGTGTGCGTGTCTGTCTTGAGGGTGGTCTGTGTTTCGGCTCTCCAGATGGCAAGTTGTTTGGATTTGTCCCAAAGTGCATAATCTGGCCACACGGGAAAGAAAAACTTGACAACTTCCTCACACACCTCAATAGCCTACACCCCAAAATACAGTTCACCATGGAAACAGAAGTTAATAACCAACTTCCATGGAAACAGAAGTTAATAACCAACTTCCCTTCCTGGATGTCTTAGTCTACAGAAAACCCAATGGCTCCCTAGCACACACCATCTACCAGAAGAAAACACACACAAACCGCTATCTGCACGCACTCTCACACCACCACCCAGCACAGATCAACTCCGTAGCCAAGACACTCATCTCCAGAACAAAATGCTTAGCTGATGAACAACACCTAAAACCCGAACTAGACACTCTCACTAACGTACTAACATCCAATGGATTCCAGAGAAATAAGATTACCAAACTAATCCAAAAAGAACCCCCCACTAAAACCCAAGACAGAGAGCAAGAAAATGGCACAGCCCTCCTCCCATATATAAAAGGCACCACAGACAGGATCAGCAAGATCCTCCACAAACATAACATCAAGACAGCATTCTGCACAAACCAAAAAATATCCACCATCCTAAGAAACCCCAAAGACAAAATTGAGTTAGAAAATCAAGGAGTATATGAAATCCCATGCACCGCCTGCCCCACCACATACATTGGACAAACCAACAGAAGAATAAGTGCACGCATTGAAGAACACAAGAACTCATTCAAAAAAGAGGAACCAACTTCTTCCCTGGTCCAACACTTTAAAGTCACAGGACATGATATTGACTTTAAAAAGACCAGAACTATCGCCAAAACTGAACACTTTAACAACAGAATAATCAGAGAAGCCATTGAGATAGAAAAACGCCCACACAGCATGAACAAACGAGATGACACCTCCGCCTACCAGCCATTTGGAAACCTGCCCTTATTGACAAACGAGTCCCTAACACGAGGAATGACACCAGACCCACACTCACGAGGTCCACACAGGATGTCACCACCACACATCCACCCAGAAAGCAGATCCAAACCCACACTGATCATGAAGCACGACCAAGGACCAGAAGCCAGACCGCAGCTGCAACATTAGCCATTTCAAACCCCTCCAATCCATTCATGCAGCAGACTGATACCCACTATGAAGATGTAGCACGACCACAAAGCCAAACAACAGCTATGCAGGTCACCAGCTCAAATCCCCCTGCAGCACAGACTAGACTGAGCACAACCAAGCCCCCACCAACACAGGACACACCCCCATCCAATCAGAGCACAGAAAAAACCCCATCCAATCAGAGCACAGCCAAGCTCCCACCCAATCAGTTCAAACCCCCACTAGCAGTTAAAAGGAAGAAACAGCTGCGATCACACATTGCTCCCAGAAGCACGAAGCTGAAGCCTGAAGATGACGAATGAGACTTCGTCGAAACGTCGCCAAGACCCTTCCAACTTTACACGGAGAAAACCCAACAACCAAAGACCTATATACAAACAACCGTGAAAACCTCAGAAAACAAATATTGCACCTCTACGGGGAGGAAATCCACCATCTGACCAGGACCTATGAAAAACTAGAAGTCCAAAGAGCTTCCATTTTATGTGACCTCGCATTCCTACGAAACTGCCGCGATCAAAATTTAATCCCCAAATGCTTCCAATTGAAATTCCACTCCAACTCTGCAGCCACCAAACGCATCCTAAAAAGAACAGAATTGGCCTTAATCAGAAATGAACTTCACACAAAAAGATTCCTCCTAGATCAAATCAACAAAGATCTCCTCACACTTCACCTCAAACTCAGCAACAAGATGCACCCTGCACTTTGGGACAAATCCAAACAACTTGCCGTCTGGGGGGCCGAAACACCGACCACCCTCAAGACAGACACGCACACCAACAAACTCAAGACTACAAGAACGCCAGAAACAAACCCTCCACCCTCACAGCAACACATGAAACAAACAGTGCATAACATCTCAGATAGGATCCTCACCAAAGCTGAAACCGATGTCCTTTCCAAAGGATTCAACTTTGCAGTCACTCCCAAATACATCCCCACTGAGACCATTATATGCGGAGTTGAAACCAGCCTGACCAAAATCAACCCCGATGACGCTAACAAAATCAGACTCGAATCACCAACATCCTCTGCAGCAGCAAGCCACCCAAAAGCAACTTACCCAAAGAGGAACAGACAGCACTACTTAACCTGAAAAAGATACCAGCATAATAATCCTACCAGCAGACAAGGGCAACGCCACGGTGGTTATGAACACATCTGACTACCAAACCAAATTAACCAACCTACTCCAAGACCCTGCATACAAGCCCCTAAAACAGACCCCACCACCTACCTAGAAAACCACTAGATCCAAAATAAAAGCCTCCCCATCAGCGAAGAAATCCAACAAAGAATCATTCCCAGAGAGAAATCATCCAGATGCCCTAAGCTCACGGCCTCCCAAGATACACAAAGAAGGAACCCCACTCAGACCCATAGTCAGCTCCATAGGCTCACCTCTACAAAACCTAGCCAAATTTCTCGCCAAACAACTACAGCCCTATGCAGAATCCATCACCTCACACGTAAAAACTCATTCCAGTTCATAGAGATCATAAAGAAACAAAACTTACAGCCCAGCGACCTACTCGTGAGCTTTGATGTCATATCCTCTTCACCCAAGTGCCAATCAAAGAAGCCTTGACAGCTATCCAAAACAAATATAACCCCCAAGCACATACTAGATCTGACCAACCACTGCCTATCCAACACATACTTCATCTATAACGGACAAAAATACAAACAAATAGAAGGCGCACCCATGGGATCACCCTCTCACCTGTCATTGCCAACCTCTACATGGAACACTTTGAAACCCAAGCACTAGAAAAATCTGATCACAAACCCAAACTCTGGCTCAGATATGTAGACGACACCTTCATAATCTGGCCACACGGGAAAGAAAACTTGAAAACTTCCTCACACACCTCAATAGCCTACACCCCAAAATACAGTTCACCATGGAAACAGAAGTTAACAACCAACTTCCCTTCCTAGATGTCTTAGTCTACAAGAAACCCAATGGCTCCCTAGGACACACCATCTACCAGAAGAAAACACACACAAACCGCTATCTGCATGCACTCTCACACCACCACCCAGCACAGATCAACTCAGAGCCAAGACACTCATCTCTAGAACAAAATGCTTAGCTGATGAACAACACCTAAAACCGAACTACACACTCTCACAAACGTACTAACATCCAATGGATTCCAGAGAAATAAGATTACCAAACTAATCCAAAAGAACCCCCCACTAAAACCCAAGACAGAGAGCAAGAAAATGGCACAGCCCTCCTCCCATATATAAAAGGCACCACAGACAGAATCAGCAAGATCCTCCACAAACATAACATCAAGACAGCATTCTGCACAAACCAAAAAATATCCACCATCCTAAGAAACCCCAAAGACAAAATTGAGTTAGAAAATCAAGGAGTATATGAAATCCCATGCACCGCCTGCCCCACCACATACATTGGACAAACCAACAGAAGAATAAGTGCACGATTGAAGAACACAAGAACTCATTCAAAAAGAGGAACTAACTTCTTCCCTGGTCCAACACTTTAAAGTCACAGGACACGATATTGACTTTAAAAAGACCAGAACTATCGCCAAAACTGAACACTTTAACAACAGAATAATCAGAGAAGCCATTGAGATAGAAAAACGCCCACACAGCATGAACAAACGAGATGATACCTCCCGCCTACCAGCCATTTGGAAACCTGCCTTATTGACAAACGTGTCCCTAACACGAGGAATGACACCAGACCCACACTCACGAGGTCCACACAGGATGTCACCACCACACATCCACCCAGAAGCACACCCAAACCCACACTGATCAGGAAGCACGACCAAGGACCAGAAGCCAGACCGCAGCTGCAACATTAGCCATTTCAAACCCTCCAATCCATACATGCAGCAGACTGACACCCACTATGAAGATGTAGCACGACCACGAACACGAAGCCAAACAGCAGCAGTGCAGCTCACCAGCTCAAATCCCCTGCAGCACAGATTAGACTGAGCACAACCAAGCCCCCACCAACACAGGACACACCCCAGCCAATCAGAGCACAGAAAACCCCATCCAATCAGAGCACAGCCAAGCTCCCACCCAATCAGTTCAAACCCCACTAGCAGTTAAAAGGAAGAAACAGCTGCGATCACACATTGCTCCCAGAAGCACGGTTGAAGCCTGAAGATGACGAATGAGACTTCGCCGAAACGCCGCCAAGACACTTCCAATTTTACACGGAGAAAACCCGAACAACCAAAGACCTATATATATATATATATATATATATATATATATATATATATATATATATATATATATATATATATATATATATATATATATATATATATATATATATATATATATATTCTTCAAGATATGCTGTTTTATCTATGACATTTGTTTGTGTATTCTGTTGTGACAAAATAAATGTTGAAGGCCACCCCCCTTGTACTCGTCTAGCTGGGGAATTCTGGGAGTTGCAGGCCATCCCTCTTGTATTACTCTGACTGGGGGATTCTGGGAGTTGAAGGCCACCCCTCTTGTACTCTTCTAGCTGGGGAATTCTGGGAGTTGAAGGCCACCCCTCTTGTACTCTTCTAGCTGGGGAATTCTGGGAGTTGAAGGCCACCCCTCTTGTACTCTTCTAGCTGGGGAATTCTGGGAGTTGAAGGCCACCCCTCTTGTACTCTTCTAGCTGGGGAATTCTGGGAGTTGAAGGCCACCCCTCTTGTACTCTTCTAGCTGGGGAATTCTGGGAGTTGCAGGCCATCCCTCTTGTACTCTTCTAGCTGGGGAATTCTGGGAGTTGAAGTTGACCTCTCTTGTACCACTCTGGCTGGGGAATTCTGGGAGTTGAAGGCCACCCCTCTTGTACTTGTCTAGCTGGGGAATTCTGGGAGTTGCAGGCCATCCCTCTTGTACTCTTCTAGCTGGGGAATTCTGGGAGTTGCAGGCCATCCCTCTTGTACTCTTCTAGCTGGGGAATTCTGGGAGTTGAAGGCCATCCCTCTTGTATTACTCTGACTGGGGAATTCTGGGAGTTGAAGGCCACCCCTCTTGTACTCGTCTAGCTGGGGAATTCTGGGAGTTGCAGGCCATCCCTCTTGTATTACTCTGACTGGGGAATTCTGGGAGTTGAAGGCCACCCCTCTTGTACTCGTCTAGCTGGGGAATTCTGGGAGTTGCAGGCCATCCCTCTTGTACTCTTCTAGCTGGGGAATTCTGGGAGTTGCAGGCCATCCCTCTTGTACTCTTCTAGCTGGGGAATTCTGGGAGTTGAAGGCCATCCCTCTTGTATTACTCTGACTGGGGAATTCTGGGAGTTGAAGGCCACCCCTCTTGTACTCGTCTAGCTGGGGAATTCTGGGAGTTGCAGGCCATCCCTCTTGTATTACTCTGACTGGGGAATTCTGGGAGTTGAAGGCCACCCCTCTTGTACTCGTCTAGCTGGGGAATTCTGGGAGTTGCAGGCCATCCCTCTTGTACTCTTCTAGCTGGGGAATTCTGGGAGTTGCAGGCCATCCCTCTTGTACTCTTCTAGCTGGGGAATTCTGGGAGTTGAAGGCCACCCCTCTTGTACTTGTCTAGCTGGGGAATTCTGGGAGTTGAAGGCCACCCCTCTTGTACTCTTCTAGCTGGGGAATTCTGGGAGTTGCAGGCCATCCCTCTTGTACTCTTCTAGCTGGGGAATTCTGGGAGTTGAAGTTGACCTCTCTTGTACCACTCTGGCTGGGGAATTCTGGGAGTTGAAGGCCACCCCTCTTGTACTCTTCTAGCTGGGGAATTCTGGGAGTTGAAGTTGACCTGTCTTGTACCACTCTGGCTGGGGAATTCTGGAACCTATATCGAAAGTAATACACTCCAGGGAATTCCGGGGAAAACGTGAGAGGTTGTGGGTGGAAGAGAGATAAAAGGCGAGTTTGTTGAAGGCAACTAAGCCCACCTGAACCGGGGGAGAGGCATTTCAGAAAGGCAAAAGTGTTTGGTTTTGAGACTGTGTACGACTCGCCCTCAACTTACGACCCCTCATTTAGCGAATTATAAAGGCATGAAATATATGACTTACAACTAGTCCTTGCACTCCCCTGATCACATGATCAAAATTCGGATGCTTGGCAACTGACTCGTATTTTTAACGGTTTCAGCGTCCCGGGTTCACACGATCAACCTTTGCAACCTTCCCAGCCAGCTTCTTGCCAAGCAAATTCAGTGGGGGGAAGCCAAATTCCCTTAATGACTGTGATTCGCTTAACATCCATGGCAAAGAAGGTCATAAAATTGGGTGCAAATCCCTTAACAGCTGCCTTAGTGAGCAGTTCTGGGTCCAGTTGGGGGTTGTAAGTCGAGGACAGCCTGTTTAAGTAATCTTGAACTTACAATGCCAATTGAACCCAAAATTTAAGTCACTAAGTGAGACATTTGTTAAGTGAGTTTTGTCCCATTTTACAATCTTCCTTGCCACTTATTCCTTGCCACTGAATTCCTTGCCACTGAATGGGCTTATTATTCCTTGCCACCATTCAGGCTTCTGAGCGCATGGCAATAAGGCCAAGTGAAACATTATCATAGGTGGGTTTCACATAATTTTACCACCGGTTGGCCGCATGACAAAAATGTGAGTGCACGCATCTGACCTTCTGTGCCTGCACTTTGCTCATGCGTGCGGCTTGTATGCATTAGCGCGGCTTAGAAAACATGGCTAAATAGGACGGCATAGCGCCAAGGCAGGTAGGCAGGCCCACCCACAGGTCGCCACTACCGGTTCGCCCGAATTGGCTCAAACCGGCTGAATCCCCTCCCTGATCATTATGCTTGTTTGTAATACAGTTGTTAAGTGAACACTGCAGTTATTAAATGAGTAACACGGTTGTTAAGTGAATCTGGCTTCCCCATTGACTTTGATTATCAGTAGGTCGCAAAAGGGGATCATGTGACCCTAGGACACTGCGACCGTCATAAATACGAGTCAGTTTGCACGCGTCTGAATTTCGATGACGTGGGGATGGCTGCCACCTTCATAACCCTGAAAAACGGCCATAAATTTTCAGTGCCTTTGTAGCTTTTGAATGGTCACTAAATGAACTGTTGTAAGTCGAGGACTACCTGTATTGTATTGTCCACATTCTCTCTCTGTCTCTCTGTCTGTGAGTTTGTGTGTCTATACATACCCTGGTTCCCCCAAAATAAGACACCCACTGATAATAAGCCCATTCAGGCTTCTGAGCGCATGGCAATAAGGCCAAGAGCTTATTTCAGGGTTCAAAAAAATATTCAATAGGGTCTTATTTTCGGGGAAACATGATACATACATACATACATACATACATGCATACATACACACACATGCACACATTTGCTGAAGCTTTATTGAAACTAAATTTGTATATCAATGATTGCATGACCTCTGGGGCAGTGGTGAAATCCTACCGGTTCGTACCGGTTCGGGTGAACCGGTAGTGATAAAATCTACCGGTTCAGCGAACTGGTAGTAAAAAAAAAAGCTACCGATTGCTCCGAACCGGTATTTCCATGATCAGCTGCGCTGCGCAATTTATATTCGCTAGAAAGCAGGAAATCCTTCTTTCTAGAGAATCTAAATAGCGCAGCACAGCTGTTCCCCCCCCCCCGCCTCGCTGTTCTACTTACCTTGTTAAGTGCCCTTTTTCCACAGGAAGCGTGTGTTTGTTGCACGCTACGCACACAGCAAGCGTTTGGCATGCATTGCGCGCACACGCGGGCAGCGAAATGGTGGCAGACCACGGAGGATTTTTCCACTGCTCTGGGGGTTGATCTTTGAAGTTTGCTTTTCATGAGACAGTCTGCTCTCTGACGCACAACCAGGATTTGGGACATTCGTGAAACATTCTTTTATTTAGGCAAACTGGGAGTGTGTGATTGAGAGGCAGTCTGGTGCAGTGGTCCAGGTGGTAGCATGACCACTGAGGGCCAAATATGATTTCAATGATCTGCATAGCCCTGATTGGTTTGGTCTTGGCCACAGCCTGGGCAAGGTGGACCCTGCCAGAAATCTTCCAGCTGTGGCCACAACATCTGCGGTTCTTATCCGTTCCCCTTCTCTGACCTTTCAGGCTGTGTCACTCAATCGGCAGATCCTGTGGCCATCACTCAAGAGAACAAGGACTTGATATTCATCTGTAAGTAACAGCAACACAGATCCTCGTTAAGTGAACCATTACAGTTATTAAATGAATCACCCGGTCGTTAAGTTGAGTCTGGCTTCCTCACTGACTTCGCTTGTTGGAAGGTCGCAAAAGGAGATCACGCGACCCCCCCCCGGGGGACGCTGCAACCGTCATAAATGTGAGTCCATTGCCAAGCGACCGAATTTGGATGGGGTGACCACGGAGATAACTCAACAGTCAAAAGTGTGAAAAATGGTCCTAAGTCACTCCCCCCTCCCGTGCCGTTGTAACTTTGAATGGTCACTAAATGAACTGCTGTAAGTCATGTCAGGGTTCCAAGGAACAGGCCCATAGCAAGCAAGACTCTGAGGCAGGTGGATTCCTCAGAGATTAGCTTTATTGGATAGATCATATTGGCACAAATCCGGTGAAAAACCGACTCTGAAGGTTCCCACCGTTTGCACCTTGTTAAAAAGAGAACGTTTTCCCTTAACCCCAAACATTCAGTCACATGATCCAATCACGATGCCGCTTGGTTGCCGGGCAACATAACTCCTCCCTCCTCAACCTAGGTGTGAGAACGTCCTTGGTTCCCAAGAGAAAGTATTTTGTTTTGGCTACACAACCCCAGCTATCTCTAATTCCCTCCTCCCCGACCCTCAACTCCAGTGTGGCAACACTGAAGCTCCAAGATGGCTTCGGCCAGGTCAGTTTCAGGACTGACAAGTCGAGGGCAGCGTGTCCGATTCTTTCACCTTCTCCGCCCGTTGAGGCTGTTCTCTGACCACCTCGATTTCCTCTCTTCCAGCCCTTTCCAAACTGCAGCACGACCCCGATCCTTCGGTCCGCGTGGCCGCCATGGAAGCCATGCAGATGGTCCAGGATGCCTGCGGGGGCCCCTCCATCGCGCTGCGAAGCCAGACTCATTTCAACCTGGAGAGGGAAGAACGGCTCTTCTCTCAGGGACACTGGGAAGCGCCGGATCCTTCCCTGACCCATCGTTGGAATCCATCGTCTCCGGTCTCTCATAGGATCGTGACTGGCTTCGTCAGGAGGCGACAGTCCGGGGCGACACGCCAAACTTGACCCACCTCCATGGGAAGGATGGCAGAGCACGCCAGGCAGCTGGTTCCTCAAGGAGTGATGGGCTGCAGCAGAACTGATCTAGAACCTCCCAATCTCGAAGGGATCCTTGCGAGAAAGCTGGCGTCGGATGCGGTCCAGTCCTGCGGTAGTGTCCAGAAATCCAAGGCGGTCCCGGCAAGGTGAATTTTGTAGCGATGCCGATCTGGTGAATTTCCATGTCGAGCAGAACTTACCCATCCACATTTCTTTGTAGTGTCCGTTTTCTCCTGCCACAACTCTGAGCAACTTACAAGGATGAGGAACAAATTGGAAAGGGAATGAAAACTGCCCCGCCGAGAAGAATCGGCAACGATTGAAAGCAGCCAACTCAAACTCGATCCAGGTAATGCTTGACGTACAATTTTCGTGTCATGACCATTCAAAGTTACAACAGTACCGAAAAAAGGGACTTACAACTTTTCGTTTTGTGACAGTTGAAAGTTACAACAGCACTGACAAAAGCGACTTAGGATCAGTTCTCGCACTTACGACCGTTGTGGTATTCTCCATGGTCATGTGATCAAACATCCGATGCTGGGCAACTGGCATGTACTTATGACTGTTGCAGCGTCCTGGGGTCACGTGATCACCATTTGTCACCTTTTTAGCCATCTTCCGACAAGCAAAGTCAATGGAGGAAGCCAGATTCGCTTAACGACCGCATGGTTCACTTAGCAACTGCAATGACTCGCTTTAACAACCGTGTCAAGAAAAGTCCTAAACTGGGCCAAAACTTGCATAACAGCTGCTTTGCTCAGCAATGGAAAATTGCTGTGGCCATAGGTCCAGGGCTACCCTATAGTGACGGCCGTTAAGCGAGACAGCCTCGCCTTAACAACTCCCACCGCCCTGCTTTCTTGGCTGCAGCTGTTAATTGAACGTGTCGGTCGTTAAGCGGAGTTTCCTGGAGCACTGTGCAGAAGAGATTGGACAGCCCCGGGAGGCGATTGCAGAGTCGGGCGCCATTTTTTTGAGTGACGTGAAATCAAGGCAAATATGGCGGCCGCATCTGGAATAATTCCAGGTGTGTGCCCAGATTGTAGAGCACTGCAGAAAACTCTGGAAAATCTTGAAAAGTCAGTGCATGCACAGTAAGAGCATGATGGGTGATGGTGTAAGAAGGTATGTGCATGATGGGTGATTTGGGGGGGGGGGTAAGCGGGAGACTTACCTGGGGGACCGAGGGATGGGGAAGCCTCCGGGACCCCGTGGGGGGGATGGGAGGAGATAGGCAGGGCTACAGCTGCAGCATCTCTGTGGTCAGTTGTAAGGGCAAATGACCACAGGGGCAGTTGCAGCGGTCGTAAGTTTGGAACAAGGTCATAAGTAGCACCAGGTCGTTAAGTGAGGACTACCTGGAGTTGCAACGAGAGCGAGGGCTTTCGTAGCTGTGGTCCAACTCTTGCCTTTCTTTGCTACAGAACTGGGAACTGCAGGATGGGAATTTTTTTGGGAATTAAAACAATATCTGGAATCTGCTGGGGAGCAAGACCAAGGAGCTTCATGGCAGATGGTAAGATCACAAAAGATCTCTGAAAAATAATGAGCCATTGCTGCCCTCATGTGGCCAATCTGGGAATAGCATTTAGTGGTTAGACTAGCTACAACTCGTTTATTTTTTATTGTTTACTATAATTCAAGGGTGAAATGCTCCCGGTTCGGACCGGATCACGCGATCCAGTAACGATGGCAGCGGGTGGTTCGGAGAACTGGTAGCAATAATCCCTGGCCACCCCACCGCACATGCCCAGTTCAGCTGCGTGATCATCAGAGGTGTGGCTTTTTTTTACTTTTAAAAGCATTTTTTCGGCCGAAGAAAAAATGCTTTAAAAGTAAAAAAAAAAGCCTTTGATGATCGCGCAGCTCAGCTGGGTGCTAGCCAAAAAACGGTGGGGGGGGGAGAGTCTGTTTTTCCTCCCAGCAGGCTTCCCTGAAGTTTTTCTGAAGCCTGCTGGGAGGAAAAATGGACTCTCCCCCACCCCGTTTTTTGGCTTGTTCAGCAAGCCTGCTGGAAGGGGAAACGGGGTGTGTGTGTGGGGGGGATGTTCATTTTTGAGAGAGAGAGAGAGAAAGAAAGGAGGGAGGGAAGGAAGGAAGGAAGGAAGGAAGGAAGGAAGGAAGGAAGGAAGGAAGGAATACAAACCTGCCACTAGACAGAGGATAATCCAGGGCTGGAAGGGACCTAGAGGTCATCTAGTCCAACCCTGCTCCAGCAGGACATTGCTAGTGAGTTTCTGTTGTTTGATCCCCCAGTCACATAGCCACGCCCACCCAGTCACATGAAACCCCCCATCAAGCCACGCCCACCAAGCCACGGCCACAGAATCGGTAGCAAAAAAAAATAGATTTCACCCCCGCTATAAATCCCTTCATTCTATTTTCCAGCAAAAGTCCCCAAAACGAATTAGAATTATAATCTAAATTTGGCCTTAAATGAAACAGTTCAAGAAATATAATATTGAATGAATATTGCACCGTGTTTTCCCCAAAATAAGACCGGGTCTTATATTAATTTTTGCTCCAAAAGACTCGTTCTGGCTTATTTTCTGGTTAGGTCTTATTTTGGGGGAAATACAGTACTAAACACCTCCGTCTGCTGACAATCTTAACTGGGGCTTATTTATGGGGTAGGGCTTATATTATGAGCATCCTGAAAAATCATGCTGGATCTTCTTTTCCGGTTGGTTTTATTTTCGAAAGTCCTTCAGAAAAAGTCCTTCGGCCTTATCACAAACCTTTGTCTTCTTTGGCACCCTGCCAAAGGCTTTTCTTGGCAAGAATCCCACGAAATTCAGAAACAGGAGACCCCAACAAGAAACTATTGTAGCAACGTTGCTTTCCTACAAAGAACCCAAGAACAGTTGCAGCAAGAAATAAATGCAGCAAGACAAGGAGCAAGGCTATTAACATTGTTTTCCGACAAAGAGCCCAAACGCTGTTGCTGGTCTTTTAAGCCTTATGGGAGGGGCCAATCATCTCCTGGCCTTACTCCTGAGTCATCCTTTTTGCTTTAGCTGCTCTTGCCTTCTGGCAGCTTTTCTCATGTGTGCATTAGGATCAGGCTCCTCCTGTTCCTCTGCCTCTCTGCTGTCCACCTCTGGAGGCTCCTGAGTTTGTGCATCACTCCCAGATGGCCCTGGCCCCCTCTCTGCCTCCGACGCAGAGCTCTCATCCGGGCCTCCCCTGACTCCAGGACTGGTCCATCGTCCTCCACAGCCTCCTCACTGTCTGCTGCCAGCTCTGCAGGCTGCTGGCGGACCACAACAATATGTACATATGTATGTATATGTATATGTGTGTATGTATCTATCAATATATGTATATGTATATTTCTCTCTTTTTCCTTTTATCTAGAGGCAGCCTCCTGAAGAACAGATCAAACCAAGACTACAAACCCCTAATATGTGATAGAAAACCCAGAATAATTCATTCTTACTTCAGAAGAATGCACAATAAATAAAGATTTCAAAAGTATTCACAGATTGCAGCTTCTTACATGGGCCTGTGGAAAATTTTGCTAGTTTTTATCAGGCTCTTTTGCAGACAGGAATAACCGGCGGATTCCAGTTCGCTCCCATTTTCTTTATCAAAAATTTTGTTATTCATTCTTTCGGTTTGGAATAAATCAGTTCCATCCTCCAGGTGACTCTCAGCAGCAGGCAAAGTTTAAACATCAAAAGAAACAGAAGGAAAAGCAATAAACCAGACGCCAACTTCTGGAATAATTTACGTTGGGTTGGTTGGTCCCCAAGATACATAAATCAGTTGTCTCGTTTCTTTGACCCAGGTATGACCCTTTGGGCAAAGTTTTAAAGCAGGTAGATTTATTTGTTTTACAGAGTTTTCCAAACTCTGCAGGCTGCGGAATGCAAGAACTTGATCAGGTTCTTTGAGAGATTAAAAAAAACAAACCCAGTTCATCTGAACACAAAACGCTTGCAAGAGAACATGCCACCAATGCCATGTTGTGTTGTGTCTGCTCCCTCCGAGCCAGACCAGAAAGTGACTTGGAAAGTGAGGGGGAAGGGCCATCAGGACTTACCTCGGGAGCACCGGCTTCCCTGGCTCAGCTCCAAGAGCCAGAGGCAGGCCAGGTGGAGGAGATAACGACGCCTCCATCCCCTGACTCTTTCCCGCCCCCCAGACCACGCCTCCAGACCAGCTGATGGAAATCAGGCCTGGCTGGACCCTAGGTTTCGTAGACAGGAGAGGCGGGAACAACAGAAGCAGGGGTGGGGCAGGCCTAGGAAGTGCTGAGTCATGGAGCCACACCCCACAGGATATAAAAGCAGCAAGGGCTGCTGTGCCTCTTCGTAGCAGGCAAATCAACTGCTTAGCTAGAGCTGAAGTACTGTTTGTTGACTCATCGGCATCAAGGGAGATAACAGAGACACTTGGCAGATGCTTGCTAGTTTGCTGCCAGAGCTGATAGTGCCGGCTAATTAAGCCATCGCTCGGACGGAGGCGAGGGGGGACAGAACACGTTCCTGGTGTCTGCCTGCACCATGAATGGCTTGGTGGAATCGGGATGTTTTAGTAACAACAACACTTTCAGGTGTTCAGACGTGGCTTGGTGCTGACAAGCCAATGTCCACTGTACTGGGTGACCCGGATGCGGATTTTGGACTAATTGTTTGGTTCGCAAAAGATCCGTTAATGGAAGAGCCACACAAGCAAAGGACGGAATGAACTGACGGTAAAAGTTCACAAACCCCAAGAAGCTTTGCAGTTGTTTTATGCGTCCTTGGGGCTTGCCAGTCCAAAACAGCTGTTGTGCCTCACCCGCCCTCCTCTCCTCAGCCGGGCCCCTCCCATCTCCTGCTATCTGAGTCAGAGTCTGATAATGAAGAGGAACGGCCTGGCATGCCTCCAGCCCCCAGCCCTGGCACCATGCCCGGACAGAATGTCAGGAATGAGCAAACCTCCCTTCTACAGCATGTGAGCACGAAGCCAGCCACATGCTAGAATTGCCGGCAGCAGATCAGGAGGACGGAAAGTCACAGTGGATGGATCCACCCTTCCAGAGAATGGAGAGGTGACATCAGCAAAAGGAAGGGAGGGGCAGGCCTGGATAAGTGCTGAGTCATAGAGCCACACTCCATGGCCTATATAAAAGACCAGCTTCAGTCAAGCAATTTGAGTCAAGCAAAGTCTCATCTGGGTTGCTGAAGTCACACCTTGGATTCCTGCCTGCTCTGAGAACTCTGAAAGGAATTTGGCAAAGCTGCAGAGGCTTCGTAGCCACGCTTGAGACAGACTTCCCAGACCCGGCCGTCGGAGGGGGAGGGGGACACGACAACGGCCTTTACTTTCATGGGGTCCATCTCTACACCTTTTGGAGAAATGCGGAATCCCAAATAGTCTAACTGCGACTTATGGAACTCGCATTTCGACAATTTGATGTAGGGTTTAGTGGCTAACAATTTGCTTAGGACCTAGAGTACTAAGATGATGTGTTCTTCCACGGTTTTGGTGTAAATCAATAGGTCATTTAGGTACACGGGTACACCATTGTATAGATGGTCCTGTAAAACTCCATTGATAAGTTGCATAAATACAGCAGGTGCTCTTTGTAGGCCGAATGGCATCACCCTGAATTGATAACTTCCCACCGGGCAGTTGAATGCCATCTTCCACTCATCGCCAGGCCTAATTCGGACCCTGTATTACGCTTCTCGGAGATCCAACTTTGTAAAGACCTTCCCTCTGCCAAGCGGGCCAGCGTATCCTTCATTAATGGAAAGGGATACATATGGTCCACACATACAGCGTTGATCCCCCCTAAAATCAATGTACAGATGCAGCCCCCCCCCATTCTTTTTCCAAGAAAGAACTTGTCCTATTCTTATTTCTTATTCTATTCTTATTTCATATTCTATTCTTATTTCATGTTCTGTTTTATTCTAATTTTCTGTTCCATTCTATCCTATCCTAGTCTATATCCTATCCTATCCTATTCTTATTTCTTATTCTATTCTATTCTATTCTATTCTATTCCATTATATCCTTATTTTTTTTTATTTTGTCACACTATATATAAGCGTATGTATGAATAACTATACAATATATAAGCATATATATGAGTATGAGTATGTAATAACTATATTAATTGGTTATAATGAAAGGAAACAATAGGACAGGAACGGTAGGCACGCTTGTGCTCTTATGCATGCTGTCCTATCCTATCCTATCCTATCATCCTATCCTATCCTAGTGAATATCCTATCCTATTCTTATTTCTTATTCTATTCTATGCTATGCTATGCTATTCCATCTCCCTCCCCTCCCCTCCCATTCCATTTCAAACAGATCAATAAATATCTCAAACCCTTCCTGTTTTCCAGCTGGTTTATTGATAGGAAGAGGCAGATTGATCAAGTTTACCATTAGGAAAGTTTTCAAAAAAAAGTTACTTTACAAAACTTTATAAATGGGTAGTTTGAGACAGGCAGCGTCATCCCCTGCGGCTTCTTTGCAGACCCTGCAATTTTTTTTCCCTCTCTCTCTCCACACTCCTCGGAACGTAGACCTTCCCCAAGTCCTGAGTTCGAGACTCGACGCAGTTTTCCTTGCCGACCGAAAGGCCCGCGAGGAGTCCCGCGGGTTCCTTCTCGTTTCCTCCGCCTTCAAATCATGGTCACCCGGTTCTTGATGTACATGTGGTAGGGGTCGCTGGGCTTGTCCACCTCTCGGGATCGGGTGTAGCTCAGGATAAGGCTGCCAACCGTCAGAGCGAACAGAAGCATCATGAAAACGATATACATGTATGCGTAGGTGTCTTTTCCCTCCTGGTCGGCCTTGCCCAGCCGGGCACACGGCTCCATGCAGGAGAGGGTACCGTTGAAGAGCCTCAACATCACGTCCAGCTTCTGGAACCAGCCATCAGTGTGGTTAGAAGCCATCCTGGTCTTGGGCCGATGCTGGTAGAACAAAACAGAAGGAAATTCAGAATATCAGCCATCCTCTCCAGAGGACAGAACTGACTTCCCTGAAGAGAATTTGGGAAGGAAGGACCAGTGGTGGGATTCAGCCAGTTCGCACCGCTTCGGGAGAACCGGTTGTTAACTTTCTGAGCAGTTTGGTGAACTGATCGTCGGAAGAAATCATTAGGGCAGAGAACCGGTTGTTAAATGATTTGAATCCCACCACTGGGAAGATGAAACTGAAATACTTTGGCCATTTAATGAGAAAGAAGGACTCACTGGAGAAGAGCCTAATGCTGGGAACGATGGAGGGCAAAAGAAGAAGGGGATGGCAGAGAACGAGGTGGCTGGATGGAGTCACTGAAGCAGGAGGCATGAGCTTCAATGGACTCCAGGGGATGGTAGAGGATAGGAAGGCCTGGAGGAATGTTGTCCATGGGGTCGCGATGGGTCGGACACGACTTTGCAACTAACAACAACAACAACTGGGAAGGACCCCTCCCTCTGCAGTGACTTGGATATGGATGAGACCATAGGTTTCCTCTAGGGCAGGGGTCTCCAACCTTGGCAATTTTAAGCCTAGCGGACTTCAGCTCCCAGAATTCCCCAGCCAGCTTTGAGTTTGACATCCCTGCTCTAACGGTACTCGTTTATTTATTTTCCAATATTGTTATCCAACTGCTACAATAGAGGCAAGCAATAAAATGAAAAAAATGAATTGACATTGCAATAAAACAGAAGAACAGAATAACAGGGTTGCAAGGGACCTTGGAGGTCTTCCAGACCAGCCCCCTGCTCAAGCAGGAGACCCTACACCATTCCAGATAAATGGCTGTCCGGTCTCTTCTTAAAAACCTCCAGTATTAGAACAGTCACAACATTGTGTAGTGTTGTGACTGTTCATAACACTACATCCATCTATCCATCCATCCATCCATCCATCACTCAGAATAGAGCTGGATAGGACTTTCGAGGTCTACTAGTCCAACCCCCTGATCAGGCAGGAAACCCTACACAATTTCAGACAAATGGCTGTCCAATCATTTTTGAAAACCTCCAATGTTGAAGCGCGCACAACTTCTGGAGGCAGGTTGTTCCACTGAGTAATTGTTCTCACTGTTAGGAAATTTCTCCTTAGTTCCAGGTTGCTTCTCTTCTTGATGACTTTCTGTCCATTGTTTCTTGTCCTGCCTTCAGGGGCTTTGGAGAATAGGTTGACCCCCCCACCCCTCTTCTTTGTGGCAACCCCTCAAATATTGGAAGATGCTATCATGTCTCCCCTGGTCCTTCTCTTCATTAAAGTAGACATACCCAATTCCTGCAACCATTCATTGTATGTTTTATCCTCCAGTCCCCTAATCCTCTTTCTTGCTCTTCTCTGCACTCTTTCCAGAGTCTCAAAATCTTTTTTACATCATGGTGACCAAAACTGGATGCAGGCTCCATGTCGTACGGTCACCCACTCCGCCCCTGGTTTTTTTTTTTATTTATTTATTTACATTTATATCCCGCCCTTCTCCAAAGACTCAGGGCGGCTTACATTGTGTAAGGCAATAGTCAAGCAATAGTCTTCATCCTATTTGTATATTTATATACAAAGTCAACTTATTGCCCCCAACAATCTGGGTCCTCATTTTACCTACCTTATAAAGGATGGAAGGCTGAGTCAACCTTGGGCCTGGTGGGATTCGAGCCTGCAGTAATTGCAAGCAGCTGTGTTTTAATAACAGGCTATCTTACAGTCTGAGCCACACCGCGGCCCTGTTGCAGGTAGTCCTCAACTTACAAAGCACTCAAAAGCATCTTATATTCGATTCTATGTTGTTCCTGCCTTCTGCAATAGCCACTCCTTTTTCTTATTTTCTTAACCTCAAGATTGTCCACCAAAGTCTTTTTGTTTCGCTGTAGATCCGGGTCCTGTTGACCTTATTGCTCTCTTTTCCAATCATCTTAGTCACCTGAGAGGTGATAACAGCCATACCTGGCCTCCAGCTGTGTGTTTGGAAAACTTGCCCTATCCTACAAGGCATTACAGGTTTTAAGGGTGCAGTTTTTTTCCCTCTTAGAGTCCGTTTCTCAAACTTGGCCACTTTTTGGTTTTGGATAAACTGCACCTTTAGCAAACCATTGATTTGCTTAACAACTGCCACATTCACTTAATGACCATAGTTAAAAAAAATGTTGTAAAATCGGGTAGATCATGTGACTTGCACATTTTATGACTATAATGGGCAGGCTCCATGACTGTCATATGTCAAGGACTTCACGCGATGTGAGAAGGAGGCATAAGGTGTGAGAAGGAGAGACAATATTTTACAAGAAGAGTTCTCCACTCCTCTGATCACAACAAAATATCTGATGCCACCAGACTTGAAATCTTGGATTTAGAAAACTTAGAACTCCGCCGCCTTCGGCATGACCTGAGTATAACTCATAAAAAACTCATGCTACAATGTCCTTCCTGTCAAAGACTACTTCAGCTTCAACCACAACAAAACACGAGCACACAATAGATTTAAACTTAAAGTGAACCGCTCCAATCTTGATTGTAGAAAATATGACTTCAGTAACAGAGTTGTTAATGCCTGGAATGCACTACCTGACTGTGGTCTCTTCCCAAAATCCCCAAAGCTTTAACCAAAGACTATCTACTGTTGACCTCACCCCATTCCTAAGAGGTCTGTAAGGGGCATGCATAAGAGCACCAGCATGCCTACCGTTCCTGTCCTAATGTTCCCTTTGGTTGTATCCAATTCATATGGTTATTTCATGCTTATACTTATATATATTATTGTGTTTGACAAATAAATAAATAAATAAAAACAAAAACAATTGCTTGAATATGAGCCAGCTGTGTTTGGCAGCTGTCAAAAAAGCCAATTTAATCCTAGGCCGCATGAATAGAATAGAATAGAATAGAATAGAATAGAATTTTTTATTGGCCAAGTGTGATTGGACACACAAGGAAGTTGTCTTGGTGCATACACTCTCGGAGTACATAAAAGATACCTTCACCAAGAATCATAAGGTACAACACTTAATGATAGTCAAAGGGTACAAATAAGCAATCAGGAAACAATCAATATCAATATAAATCATAAAGATACCAGCAACAAAGTTAGTCATACAGTCATAAGTGGGAAGAGATGGGTGATGGGAATGATGAGAAGATTAATAGTAGTGCAGATTTAGTAAATTTAGTAAATAGAGGGACGGAATCAAGATCAAGTGAAGTTCTAGTACTGTTTTACAAAGCATTAGTAAGGCCACACCTGGAATCCTGTATCCAGTTTTGGTCACCACATTACAAAAACGATGTTGAGACTCTGGAAAGAGTACAGAGAAGAGCAACAAAAATGATTTAGGGGACTGGAGAATAAAACATATGAAGAACAGTTGCTGGAATTGGGTATGTTTAGTTTAATGAAAAGAAGAATTAGGGGTGACGTGATAGCAGTGTTCCAGTATCTGAGGGGCTACCGCAAAGAAGAGCGGGGTCCACGTATTTTCCAAAGCATCTGAAGGCAGGACAAGAAGCAACAGGTGGAAACTCATCAAGGAGAGAAACAACCTGGAATTAAGGAGAAACTTCCTGATAGTGAGGACAATTAACCAGTGGAACAGCTTGCCACCAGAAGTTGTGGATGCTCCATCACTGGAGGTTTTCAAGAAGAGACATCAATTTGTCTGGAATAGTACAGGGTCTTTTTCTGAGCAGGGGGTTGGACTAGAAGACCTCCAAGGTCCCTTTCAATTCTGTTATTCGATTACTTTGTTAAGAAAGACAAGCGGGATACAGAAAAAAAATGTTTTTTTTCTCCTCTAAGAGATCAGCCTTAAAATATTATAATTCATGCCGTTCTGGAATCAGGCAGGTTGTTATGAACCTGTTCAGTGGGAACCCTTAAGGTCCCTGCCAGCAACAGAACGAAAGTTGATTGATCGCCTGGCGTAAATTTGCACAACTGGGCAGGATTGGTCACACCGACAGAAGAGGGTAACAACCCTTCCTTCAAGCCGAAGTCCCGTTGCGTTCAAGGGAACTTACTCCTTGCAGGCTAAAATGCTCAAGATCTCTTGAACCACAAGATGCAATTAACCTCACAATTTTTTTGATTTCCCGAATAGCAAAGTCTAGATTAAGCTCTTATTACAAAAATAAAAAACTAGTCTGACCAGTTTCAGATCTTAAGTTTTCCTTCTCCTGATCACTTCCTGATGGCTGCAAGAATCAAGGGCTCTTTTGTGCAATTCAACGCAAACACACACACACACCCCTGCTAGTTTTCCATGTTCCCTCAACAACTGCAGTGATTTGCTTAACAACAACAACAACAACAAAAATAAGATCACAAAATCAGCACAACTCACTGAGCAACCGCCTCGCTTAGCAAAGGAAATTCTGGTCCCGACTGGGGTTGTATGTTGAGGACTATCTGTGCCGCTCCTCACTGAAGGACGGGTGCAAAAATTGTCTCTACGGTATGCAAAGCCCAAAGCAGAACCTGCATTGCAGCCCTGCACAAAATGAAAAGCAGAAAAGGTGAGGGAGCCTTTTATTTTCCAGACCAACCGAGATCCGCCCTCCAAGCAATCTTCTCTTTTGGTTGAATGCCCTGGAAGACGGGATCATGGGATCACCTGGCAAGCTTCTGACTCTTCATAAAAAAGGGTTAGTTGGTTCTGCCAGACTCCGCCTGATTTCTGGCTAGTCTCGACAAACACAACTCTCCAACTACAATAGTTGCAATTCTTGAGTATCTCAGAACAACAGAGAGCTGGAAGGGACCTTGGAGGTCTTCTAGTCCAAGCAGACATGTGGCTGTCCGATCGCTTCTTAAAAGCCTCCAGCGATGGAGTTAAGTCATTCCACTTATTTAACAAACTAACAGAGTTGGAAGGGACCTTGTAGGTCATCTAGTCCAACCCCCCACCGCCCAAGCAGGAGACCCTACCCCATTTCTGACAGAGGGCAGTCCAGTCTCCCCTTGAAAGCCTCCAGGGATGAAGCTCCCACAACTACTGAAGGCAACTTCTGTTCCATGGATTGATGGTTTTCACTGTCAGGAAATTTTTCCTTAATTCTAGGTTGGATCTTTCCTTGATAAATAACAGAATAACAGAGCTGAAAGCAAGGTGAAATTGCTCTGGTTCGGGCAAACCGGTAGTGATAAAAACTATTGGTTCGGGAAAACCAGTTCAGGCAAACCGGTAGTTTTAAAAAGCTACCGGTTCCTCCAAACCTGTATTTCCAACAATCAGCAGGGTTTAGCTTTGCTAGAAAGCAGGAAATCCTGCTTTCTAGCAAAGCTAAATCGCACGCCACAGCTGATCCCCCCCTCATTTCTTACCTCGCTTCTTACCTTCCCAAGCCTCCTTTTGGCACGCAGCGTGCATGAGCAGCCAGCAAACTGGTAGCAAACCGATTTGGATTTCACCACTGGCTGGAAGGGACCTTGGAGGTCTTCTAGTCCAACCCCCTGCTCAAGCAGGAGACGCTACATCATTTCAGACAAATAGTTGTCCAATGTTTTCTTAAAAGCCTCCAGTGATGGAGCACCCAAAAGTTAAGCTGTTCCACTAATTAATTGTTCTAACTGTCAGGAAATTTCTCCTTAATTCTAAATTGCTTCTTTCCTTGATCAGTTTCCACCCATTGCTTCTTGTCCTGCCTTCAGGTGCTTTGGAGGAAAGCTTGACTCCCTCTTCTTTGTGGCCAATATCCTGAGATATTGGAACACTGCTATCATGTCTCCCCTAGTCCTTCTTTTCATTAAACTAGGTATACCCAGTTCCTGCAACCGTTCTTCATATGTTTTAGCCTCCAGTCCCCTAATCATCTTTGTTGCTCTTCTCTGCACTCTTTCTAGAGTCTCCACATCTTTTCTACATCGTGCTGATCAAAACTGGATGAAATATTTTAATAATCTCCTTCACTCGGATATCCAACCAAGCAATGAACAAGGTCGCTGGTCTTGCAGAAACCCAATGCTGGGAGAATAGCTCGCCTGGAAAGACGGTTGCCCATCCCTGCTGCGGGGGGTGGGGTGGGGGAAATGTTTACGGTGAAGTCATGTAGATGTTACGTTTTTCTGCAGCAATACCCAAATTAACTAAGTTTTCAAAATCTCAGATAACTTTACACGCAGCCAACTAGAGCTAAGCGCAGAGAACAAAAACATTAGCCTGTGGGCTGAGAAAGTATACTTTAGCCATAGAAATGAACACTCAGAATATTACGGATGATTAATAAGGACCTAAGGGGCGCGGTGGCTCAGGGGCTAGGACATTGAGCTGGTCGATCGAAAGGTCGGCAGCTCAGCAGTTCGAGTCCCTAGCGCCGTGGAACGGGGTGAGCTCCCGTTCCTTGTCCCAGCTTCTGCCAACCTAGCAGTTCGAAAGCAGGTAAAAAATGCAAGTAGAAAAAATAGGGACCATCTTTGGTGGGAAGGGAAGAGCGTTCCATGCGCCTTTGGCGTTGAGTCATGCCGGCCACATGACCACGGAGACGTCTTCGGACAGCGCTGGCTCTTCGGCTTTGAAACAGAGATGAGCACCGCCCCCTAGAGTCGGCAACGACTAGCACATATGTGCGAGGGGAACCTTTACCTTTACCTTTTAATAAGAACCTACAAGTAACCCCCCCCCCCCTTACAACTTGCTTAATAGGGTTTAGAAGTTGCAATGGGCCTGAATTGTGATCTGTCCTTGACGTTACGACCATCGCCACCACTCCTGTAGTGCAGTCCCATGAATCATAGAAATCACAGGGCGGGAAGGGACCTTGGAGGTCTTCCAGTCCAACCCCCTGCGCAAGGCAGATCAACACTGCTGGCTCACATTTGCGCTGGTTGCGGTGTCCTGCAGTCATGTGACCGCGGTTTGTGACCGTCGCAGCTGGCTTCTGACGAGTAAAATCAAAGAGAAAACCTCCATAGCGGGTTTATGGCATAATCTTTTAACTTTCAGATCGTGATCATTTGGGATCTTCTCCAACTGTTTGGCTTCTATTTTCCCAACCCCTGGTATTGCCATACCAAGGATCCCCTCTTTCTTCGTTTCAACACATAGTTATGTTTGGTGTGTTAGGCACCAATATTTTATTCGCTCGTTGTAGGAGATGAGACTGAGGGTGGGGTCAAATGTGTTATCGGTCTTGAGTCCCTTGAGTTTCCACCATCCGACCTTGTCTTTACCACTTTTCTCATTCTTTAGTAATCACATTTTCAACTTGTCTATGCTTGATGTGATCTAACTCTAAAAAAAACCCCAGATATTTATAGATTTCAGCCCAATGGCTCCTGATGATTTGGCTGTTCAGCATTTTAATATCATTACCGTTTTCATTTTCCCTTGATTTCCACATTTCCTAGGCCAGGGGTCTGCAACCTTAAACACCCAAAGAGCCATTTGGACCCGTTTCCCACAGAAAAGAAAACACCGGAAGCCACAAAAACCCTTTCCGTGCCTGACTTATTTCTTGAGCGGCCACAAAACGAGCATCTGTAGTTGAATTAAACGTTCTGTTTTCTTCTGAAACTTTTCTTTCCTTGGATTTATCCACGGTTGGCCTACCGGGAGTTGAAAAGCTCAATAAATCGTGTGCCGGCGGGCAGTTGTGACACATATTTTGAGTGACAGGGAGCCACAGCAGAGGGGGGAAAGAGCCACATGCAACTCCTGAGCCGCCGATTGCCGACCCCTGTCCTAGACCTAGGCCAATTTCCATTGCTGTATATCTGTGCTACAAATTCCACAGTGTTTGTGAGCGATTTCAATTTCTTTGTGTGTGTGTGTGTGTGTTTTATTTGCAGTTTTTCATTAACAACCAACCTTTTTTTGTGGACAGTATAATGACTGGGTTAACCTATTTTTCACACAGCGCTCACAGGAATAATACAATTACATATACAGGGGCGATTTCAATTTCTGATTTTTCCATAAATCTTCAGATCATCCATTATAAAGCAAATGGGGAGGTTTTATTAACGTTTTAAAAAATCTCAGATACCAAGTCCCAAAGGTGCTTTTTTTCAGGAGGCAACTGGACTTTCTTGTTTTTTCTTTTGAAGACTTTTCGCTTCTCATCCAAGAAGCTTCTTCAGCTCTGACTGGATGGTGGAGGATGGAAGGATTTATTCTCCTTGCAGACAGCTGGTCATTTGCCTCCTTTTAAGTACTTGGAAGTTTACCTGTGTCGTCAGGGAAAGTCCAGTTGCCTCCTGAAAAAGCACCTTTGGGACAACCATAACCTGGATAACAGAGAATCTCTATTGACTCTGATAACCAAGACTTGTTTTCTGCAAAACTACTGAAATTGGGAGCAATGACAAACTGTTTGGCAATGACAAACAGTAAGGGTGATGCCTCTCTTAATCTTGACAAGCCCATATTTTTCACTTCCAACCACCCATTCTGATTTCCACCGCTTCGTTGTTTTTTCTACAAACATATTAATGTTTCTACTGACACTGGTTTGTTTCCAAACATTCTGATCTATGGTCCATCTATGGGGTAATGAATCAAATGTCTTCCCCCCCCCCTATTGTTTTAGCTCACATTCTGTTCCATTTTGGAAGACTCAAAGCAGATGACCTCGAGACAAAATGTTCTTGATAACATTGAGAATACAATAGAATAGAATAGGATTTTATTGGCCAAGTGTGATTGGACACACAAGGAATTTGTCTTGGTGCATATGCTCTCAGTGTACATAAAAGAAAAGATACACACACGCACACCGATACACAATGCGCTGTCACTTGGGAGCAACCACACATCCATGGGTAAGGGTGGGGGGGCCTTGGGGCAGAAGGACCAATGAAATCATAAGCAGGACACAAATTGAGATGAAATTCATACCGTGTTTCCCCAAAAATAAGACCCTATCTTATATTTTTTGCACCTCGAAATAAGCGCTTGGCCTTATTTTCGGGGATGTCTTATTATTTTGGGGCGCATAGAACAAGACAGGACTCCTCTTGCTGTCTTACCTGATTTCTAGCTCTTTCTCGCTAACCCTAACCAGAGGAAATGGCGGAGCCCAGCTGTGCATGCGTTTAAATATTTTCAGGGGGGCTTATTTTAGGGCATGCGCTCAAAAGCCCAATTGGGCTTATTATCAGGGGGTGTCTTATTTTAGGGGAAACCGGATAGAACATGGAATCATAGAGTCAGAAGGAACCTTGGAAGTCTTTTAGTCCAACCTCCTGGTCAGGCAGGAGACCCTAGAGCAGTGGTTCTCAACCTTTATAGTGCTGCGACCCCTTTAATACAATTCCCCACGATGTGGCGACCCCCAACCGTAAAATTATTTTCGTTTTGAATTTATCGTGCCTGAAGCCGTATTGGCTAGCGATCTGAACTGCTTGCGATTGCCTTGAGGACAGAGGCATTAAAGCGGAGACTCCTTCCCTGTTAAGTTTATCGCGCCTGAAGCCGGATTAGGCCAGCGATTGGGAGTGATTGCAGCTGGCTTGAGAGGGAGACATCAGAGCAAAGATTTCTCTCTTTTTTAATGCATCGCGCCTGAAGCCGAATTCGGCTAGCGATTTGAAGAGCCTGCAGCTGGCTTGTGGAGTCAACCATTGGAGCGCCATTCTTCGACTCGCAAGTATACTTCCCATATTTCCGATGGTCTTAGGCGACTCCCTGGCAAATCGTCATTTGACCCCCAACGGGGTCCCGGCCCACAGGTTGAGAACCGCTGGCCTAGACCATGGAACCGCATGTGGCTCTTTCACCCCTGTGCTGCGACTCCCTGTCCCTCAAAATATGCGTCACCACTGCCAATGTGTGACACCCGTCGGCATGCAATTTATTGAGCTATTCAACCCCCGGTCAGCCAACCATGGATAAATCCAAGAAAAGAAAAGTTTCAGAAGAAAACAGAACATTTAATGCAACTACAGATGCTAGTGTTGTGGCCGCTCAAGAAATAGTCAGGCACCGGAAGGGTTCTGTGGCTCCGGGTGTTTTCTTTTCTGTGGGAAACGGGTCCAAATGGCTCATTGAGTCTTTAAGGTTGCAGACCCCCGCCCTAGACCATTTCAAACAAGTGGCTGTCCAGTCTCTTCTTAAAAACCTCCAGCGATGGAGGCAACTTCTGTTCCACTGGTTAATTATCCTTGTTGTTAATTAAACAGTGGAACTATTACCGTATAAACAGTGGAACTATTACCGTACCCATGGTTCTGAAATTTGGTCATGTTATGCAGGGGAATTCCCTGGAAAAAAGCAATTATGCTCGGATGAGTTAGCAGTAAAAGGAAACCAGGCCTCCAAAGGACACATCGGTTGGACCCCATCAAAGATGACACCAGCCAAACCAGAGAAGAACTCAATCAGAATAGAGCTGGAAGGGACCTTGGAGGTCTTCTAGTCCAACCCTCTGCTCAACCAGTGAAGTGAAGAGAAGGACCAGAGGAGACAGGATAGCTGTCTTCCAAGTTTTGAGGGGCTGCCAGAGAGAGGAGGAAGGGGGTCAAGCTATTCTCCAAAGCACCCGAAGGCCAGACAAGGAATAATGGATGGAAACTGACCAAGGAGAGATTCAACCTGAAAATAAGGAGGAATTCTCTGACAGGGAGAGCAATCAATTGATAGAACTGAAGTTGCCTTTGAAAGTTGTGGGAACTTCATCTCTGGAGGCTTTCAAGAAGAGACTGGACTGCCATCGGTCAGAAATGGTGTAGGGTCTTCTGCTTGGGTGGCGGGTTGGACTAGATCAGGGGTGTCCAAACTTGGTCCCTTTAAGACTTGTGGACTTCAACTCCCAGAGTCCCTCAGCCAGCAAAGCTGGCTGAGGAACTCTGGGAGTTGAAGTCCACAAGTCTTAAAGGGACCATGTTTGGACACCCCTGGACTAGATGATCTCCTAGATCCCTTCCAGCTCTATTCTGATTGATTGATTCAACCAAGAAATAAGGAGAAATTTTCTGACAGTGAGAACAATCCACCAATGGAACAGAAGTTGCCTTTGGAAGTTGTGAGAGCTTCATCACTGGAGGCTTTCAAGACGAGGCTGGGCTGCCATTGGTCAGAACTGGTGTAAAGTCTCCTGCATGGGGAGGGGTTGGATTAGATGATCTCCAAAGTTCCTTCCAACTCTGTTCATCTTTACAAGAACCTGGAATGAAAAAATGGCCTCTTTGGCTACTCCTGCTGAGGAATGAAGATTCTCACAACCCCACAAAACCTCCAGTGTGAGATTTTTAAGGTCTGAACTGGTCTAGGAAGGGAGAGGGTGTCATTTGATAGCTCAGGTTGTTCTTGAAATCTGACAGCCAAACTGAGCAGAGTTGAACTACAGCTAAAGAGAAATTTCCTGACAGTTAGAACTGTGGGAAAACTTACCTCCTGGAGTTGTGTGTGCGCCGTCCCTGGAGGTCCTCAAAAGAATAATTGGAGAAGCGTTTGTCAGAAATGGAATAAGGTCTCCTACCTTGGGCAAGGGGTTGGACTAGAGCAGGTTGGTCCCTTTAAGACTTGGGGACTTCAACTCCCAGAGTTCCTCAGCCAGCTTTGCTCTAGGGCAGGGGTCTCCAACCTTGGTCCCTTTAAGACTTGTGGACTTCAACTCCCAGAGTCCCTCAGCCAGCAAAGCTTTAGAACAGGGGTCTCCAACCTTGGTCCCTTTAAGACTTGTGGACTTCAACTCCCAGAGTCCCTCAGCCAGCAAAGCTTTAGAACAGGGGTCTCCAACCTTGGTCCCTTTAAGACTTGTGGACTTCAACTCCCAGAGTCCTCAGCCAGCAAAGCTTTAGAACAGGGTCTCCAACCTTGGTCCCTTTAAGACTTGTGGACTTCAACTCCCAGAGTCCTCAGCCAGCAAAGCTTTAGAACAGGGTCTCAACCTTGGTCCCTTTAAGACTTGTGGACTTCAACTCCCAGAGTTCCTCAGCCAGCAAAGCTTTAGAACAGGGTCTCCAACCTTGGTCCCTTTAAGACTTGTGGACTTCAACTCCCAGAGTCCTCAGCCTGCAAAGCTGGCTGAGGAACTCTGGGAGTTGAAGTCCACAAGTCTTAAAGGGACCATGTTTGGACACCCCTGGACTAGATGATCTCCTAGATCCCTTCCAGCTCTATTCTGATTGATTGATTCAACCAAGAAATAAGGAGAAATTTTCTGACAGTGAGAACAATCCACCAATGGAACAGAAGTTGCCTTTGGAAGTTGTGGGAGCTTCATCACTGGAGGCTTTCAAGACGAGGCTGGGCTGCCATTGGTCAGAACTGGTGTAAAGTCTCCTGCATGGGGAGGGGTTGGATTAGATGATCTCCAAAGTCCCTTCCAACTCTGTTCATCTTTACAAGAACCTGGAATGAAAAAATGGCCTCTTTGGCTACTCCTGCTGAAGAATGACGATTCTCACAACCCCACAAAACCTCCAGTGTGAGATTTTTAAGGTCTGAACTGGTCTAGGAAGGGAGAGGGTGTCATTTGATAGCTCAGGTGTTCTTGAAATCTGACAGCCAAACTGAGCAGAGGGGCTCGAACTACAGCTAAAGAGAAATTTCCTGACAGTTAGAACTGTGGGAAAACTTACCTCCTGGAGTTGTGTGTGCGCCGTCCCTGGAGGTCCTCAAAAGAATAATTGGAGAAGCGTTTGTCAGAAATGGAATAAGGTCTCCTACCTTGGGCAAGGGGTTGGACTAGAGCAGGTTGGTCCCTTTAAGACTTGTGGACTTCAACTCCCAGAGTCCCTCAGCCAGCAAAGCTTTAGAACAGGGGTCTCCAACCTTGGTCCCTTTAAGACTTGTGGACTTCAACTCCCAGAGTCCCTCAGCCAGCAAAGCTGGCTGAGGAACTCTGGGAGTTGAAGTCCACAAGTCTTAAAGGGACCAAGGTTGGAGACCCCTGGACTAGAAGACCTTCAAGGTCCCTTCCAGTCCTAGGATTCTGTAAGTAGTTGGAGGTGGATAACTGCGGTGATTCACTTAACAACGGTGGCAAGAAAGGTCATAAAATGGGTCAAAACTCATTTAACAAAAGCTTAGCAACAGAAATGTTGGGCCCATTTGTGGTCGTAATCCGAGGATTACCTGGATAAGAACCCACCCACCCAACAACTGAACCTGTAAAATATTAAGCCTTCAACGCAGAACGTAAATCCCGTTTTAAGAAATGCATTTGTAGGGATGGAACCAGTAGTGGGTTTCAATTTTTTTTACTACTGGTTCTGTGGGTGTGGCTTGGTGGGCGTGGCAGGGGAAGGATCCTGTAAAATCCCCATTCCCACCCCATTCCAGGGGAAAGATACTGCAAAATCTCCATTTCCTCCCGATCAGCTGGGACCTGGGAGGCAGAGAATAGACGGGGGCGGGGAGCAGTCAGAATTTTTACTACCGGTTCTCCGAACTACTCAAAATTTCCACTACCGGTTTCTGCTGAAACCCACCTCTGGATGGAACATTTCTTGGGAGAGGCAGATCTAGACGTCAACGCCAGCTCTTAAACTGACAATTAAAAAAAAAAAAAACACTGAGAAACAGGAGGCGTATGTCAGCCTTCTAAGATATATTTCCTGTGTTTTGCTTACACCTGGAAGACAGGGAATTTGCCCCCAGGTTGCGCAGCTGGTGACTACTCAGGTGAACTTGACACACTCCGAGTTTCGTAACTTTGTGGAAAACAACATCTGCCTTTAGAAATGCAATTCTCCTTTGCATGCCTCAAGGGATTAATTTTATTGCTATCTCTCTAGAACAGTGTTTCGCAACTTTGGCTGCTTTGAGATGGGTGGACTTGAGTTCCCAGAATCCCCCTGCCAGCATGGTTCAAGAGGAGTCTACTTCAATTCCCAGAATCCCCCTGCCAGCATGGTTCAAGAGGAGTCTACTTCAATCCCAGAATCCCCCTGCCAGCATGGTTTAAGAGGAGTGGACTTCAATTCCCAGAATCCCCCTGCCAGCATGGTTCAAGAGGAGTCTACTTCAATTCCCAGAATCCCCCTGCCAGCATGGTTCAAGAGGAGTCTACTTCAATTCCCAGAATCCCCCTGCCAGCATGGTTCAAGAGGAGTGGACTTCAATTCCCAGAATCCCCCTGCCAGCATGGTTCAAGAGGAGTGGACTTCAATTCCCAGAATCCCCCTGCCAGCATGGTTCAAGAGGAGTGGACTTCAATTCCCAGAATCCCCCTGCCAGCATGGTTCAAGAGGAGTCTACTTCAATTCCCAGAATCCCCCTGCCAGCATGGTTCAAGAGGAGTCTACTTCAATCCCAGAATCCCCCTGCCAGCATGGTTCAAGAGGAGTCTACTTCAATTCCCAGAATCCCCCTGCCAGCTTGGTTCAAGAGGAGTGGACTTCAATTCCCAGAATCCCCCTGCCAGCTTGGTTCAAGAGGAGTCTACTTCAATTCCCAGAATCCCCCTGCCAGCTTGGTTCAAGAGGAGTCTACTTCAATTCCCAGAATCCCCCTGCCAGCATGGTTCAAGAGGAGTGGACTTCAATTCCCAGAATCCCCCTGCCAGCATGGTTCAAGAGGAGTCTACTTCAGTTCCCAGAATCCCCCTGTCAGCATGGTTCTACTTCAATTCCCAGAATGCTGCAGCTAGCAGGTTTTAAGATGGGTGGACTTCCACTCCCAGAATTCCCCTGCCAGCATATTCAGGTTTTTTTCCTCCAGTGATGTAAACAAGAATGAAAGCTGGTTTATCTGTGTGCTACTTTACAAACAAAATAATTCCACCGCATGTGTGTATCCATTCACCACTATCACAACCTCCCTGTTATGGCTCCAATTTCTTCCATGAATGGCCCCTGTTCAGAAAGGAATTATGACTTGTTTCTATTTCCTGATTTTCCTTTCTCGTGGACCTCACCGTTCACGATGTCCACTCACTCCAGAAGGGGTGTGTAAATACAACCCCAACGTGCCTCTAAACCAGGGGTGTCCAAACTTGGTCCCTTTAAGACTTTTGGACTTCAACTCCCAGAGTCCCTCAGCCAGCAAAGCTGGCTGAGGAACTCTGGGAGTTGAAGTCCAAAAGTCTTAAAGGGACCAAGTTTGGACACCCCTGCTCTAAACACACCAACAGCCAGAGAGCTGGAAAGGAGCCCCTGAAAAAAGCCGGATCCCAAAGGGGTGCACCTCTTTCAGCGCCACCCCCCAAATCCTGTCTTGTAACAATCAGAGTGATTGACATTCTGCAAGTTTTTAGTTTCCTATCAAACCCAGAAGCAGAGTGAGTTTGTGGGGGTTCAACAGCTGTCCAGAGTCACTCTGACTAGCCAGATGGGGGACATATAAATAAAATATAAATATATATATATATAAAAATACAAATACAAATAAGATAAAATAAAATATAAAGGAACATATAAAAACACATAAAATAAAAGGAACAAAGCAAAATTAAGTAAAATAAAACCAAACAGGTTACATCCCGAGACCTCTAATACCATAAAGCACCTGCAACTGCCTATCCAAGAAGGACTCGGTAGGTAGACAAAAAACACCACATTCAGTCTGAACATCTGGCTGGCTGTGGAAGGAATCATAAAATAAAACAGAAATGAAACGAAACAAAAAGCGAAATAAAATAAAATAATAAAAAATAAAAAAATAAAAAATAAAATAAAATAATAAAAAATAAAATAAAATAATAAAAAATAAAAAATAAAATAGAATAAAATAAAATAAAATATAAAATATAAAATATAAAATAAAATATGTTGTAAAGTCTGCACAGTTTCTGCACGGGGGGAAAAGCAGGCTTACAGGTCACAGAATAAGACCGAAACTGAGAGACAGACAGAGAGAGACAGATGATAGATGACAGATGATAGATGATAGATACAGATATTATATATTGATCATCAATTGTGTTGTAAATGTTGTACCTTGATGAACGTATCTTTTCTTTTATGTACACTGAGAGCATCTGCACCAAGACAAATTCCTTGTGTGTCCAATCACACTTGGCCAATAAAATTCTATTCTATTCTATTCTATTCTATATGATAGATAGTAAAATAGGTACATAAATAGATGATAGACAGACAGATAGATAGATAATAGATGAGAGACACAAATAGACACATCATAGATGAAAGATAGAAGAGATAAGATGATAGATAGAGAGATAGAGAGACAGATGATAGATAGATAGATGATAGATAGATAGATAGATAGATAGATAGATAGATGATAGATAGATAGATAGATAGATAGGTAGATAGATAGATAGATAGATAGATAGACAAATAGATAGATAGATGAGAGTGTATGCACCAAGACAAATTCCTTGTGTGTCCAATCATATGGCCAATAAAAATTCTATTCTATTCTATTCTATTCTATTCTATTCTATTCTATTCTATTCTATTCTATTCTATGATAGGTAGGTAGGTAGGTAGGTAGGTAGGTAGGTAGGTAGATAGGTAGATAAATAGAGGAGGGAGGGAGTGAGTGTGTGTTTGGGGTGACTCCCCCAAGTCTTCGTGTTCACAACGGCCTCGTTGTTTGATCTTCCAGGTGGTTTTGAAAGCCAGGTTTCTGACTCAGGTGGATTTCGACATTCCCCCAGAGAGCTTTGCAGAAACCACAAAAGCCTTCATTAATAAGGCTGCATGTGCGCGCACGTGGGTCGGTGGGGTGGGGTGGGGTGGGGGGGGTCGCGTCTTCCCCACGCACCGATTGCGGAGTCTGAGCTGGGACTCCAGTGGCGTCGGTCCGCTTCTGACGGCCAGGCTTCCCCACCTGGGTCCGTCCTCCATCCCCGGGTCTGGCTGGCTTGCAAAAGAGAGAGAGACCCTAACCTGGGTCCCCTTCTGGTGCGCGCAACCTTGTCAGGCAGGAGGGCTTCCCAGCCTTGGCCCCTTGAAGCGTCGCTGGGTTCCAACTCTCAGAATTGCCCAGCCCTGGGAGTTTGAACCCCCCCCCCCAAAAAAAAAACTATCTTAAAGTTGCTTAAGGTTGGGAAACCCTCTTCTAAGCCAACCGGCTGCATTCCCACGACCTGTGCAGAACCTCCAAGCAAAACCCAACCCGGGTTCCAGCTGACCAGCGGAGCCTCTACGGGGTTTTCGTTTCAACACCAGCCCAACCCGGGGGTCTTCTCGCCTGCATCCCCCCCGCCCCCTCCCGCAACACCCGGGACGAAGCAAGCGAGGGGTGCTCTGCACGTGCCCAGAGGCGCCCTCGCCCATCGCCCAGGCTGCAGCCTCGCTCCGATCTACCCATCCAACAAGCCCGCGACGGCCGCACTCACCTCCGCCCTGCGGCGCCCTCCGGATCCCACGGCTGGCAGCCTCGCCCGCCGCTGGCCAAGCCCCGTCCGCCTCGGAACGCAGGGCGTGGGGCGAGGCTCCGGCCACCACCCCCACCTTCCTCCGCCCGCGGAACGGGAATCCCGGGTCGGCTCGGCCGGTGGAACTCCCGGCTGGGGAAGGGGGTTCAAGGGACGGCGTGAGCCCGCGGGCGCCAGGGGACAACGGGCGGGCAACGAGCTGCGGGCGCAGGTTGCAGATCGCGCAGCCGGCTGGGCTTTACACGGTTCGTGCCCTGCTCCACGGCTTCCCGCGCACGCCAACCCTGCAAGGTAGGTCAGGCAGCTTAAAAGACCTGGCTTTTTAAAAAAAAACTTTGGGGCTCCAAAGTAAAGTAAAGGTGGTGGGGGGGGCTGGATAGATTAATATCAGATCTCCCCTACCCCACTTCTCATTCTACAGGTAGTCCTCGACTTACAACAGTTCGTTTAGTGACCGTTCAAAGTTCAAAGAGTCCTGAAAAACATGGCTGATGATCGTTTTTTCACCCTTACGACGGTGGCCGCATCCCCAGGGTCACATGACCAAAATTCAGATACTTGGCGACTGACTCATGCTTACGACAGTCAAGCGTCCCAAGGTCACGTGATCCCCTTTCGCAACCTTCTGACAATGGGGAAGCCACGATTCACTTAACAACCGTGTGACTCACTGAACAACTGCAGGGATCCACTTAACCAACGGTGGCAAGAGAGGTCGCGACAATGGGGCAAAAACTTCACTGAACATACGTCTCACATAGCAACGAAAATTTGGGGCTCGAGTCGTAAGTTTGAGGAGTTCCGATACCCCGCCCCATCTTTCAGACTAAGGCTGTGAATTGTGTTTTGTATTTCTGTAGTATTTTATTGATATTGGTTTTTATCTTGATATAGTAAACGGCTCTGCGTTACCTTGTTAGGTCAGCAGGGGGCGCTTTCCAGACTGAAAGGGGTCTTAAAGCCAGGAATTCCAACTCTGTCCAACCGGCCCTCCCCCCCCGAAGTTGGTTGGGCACATTCCTGCCCCCCCAACCCACATCTCCAGCCTTTCGGCCCCCCAAAAAGATGATTTGGGGATCTCTTGGAAGCAGCCTTTCCAAAGATGAAGCATTGGACTGCAAGGACCATCCTCCCCAGCCGACATCGCAGGAGGGAAGCTGAAGACCAGCCAATCCCTCTGCATGGTGGCTGATGGTGAAGTTTGGTCCGCAGCCCTAGTAGGACTACAATTCCAACGATGCTGATCCTTGGCAAGCCTGGGTGGGGAACATAACCATTGTAGTCCACCCTCCCTGGGAAGGGAGCAGAAACAAACATTAAGGCAGCGAGGGGATAATGTATTTTAAGACCTCCTCTCTATTCCTTGGCCTGGGAATCCAATAAAGGCTGGACTACAACTCCCATCAGCCCCAGCTGACTGCCCTCTTGGCTTTTTTGACCCCACTGTGCGGCACGTTGACGGAGACGATCAATACATGTGCTTAAATAAATAAATACTTACGTTGAATGTATAAACCTTTTAAGAAAACACGTTTTATGTTGAACGGATGTTTAACACCAAAAAAATTGGTTTATGTTGAATGAATTTATGATGTTTCGATAAATAAATGTTTACGTTAAATGGATAACTATTTAATAAATCATTGTGCTGTAGCTGCCATGTTTAGGATATTCTGTTGCGGATTTTTAAAATGTTTTCAGCCGCCTGGAGTCGCTTGTGGGCAAGTTGGGAAGCCGTATAAATTTGCTTTCCTAAAATAAAATTGCCTTTCATACATTTTCTCTCCTTTGCACGCCGCTGCCTTAAACCATAATTAATCCACCAGGCTAAGCTGATGTCCGTTGCTTCCCCATAGGGCCAACAGATCCAGGTTTATAACTAGCCAACCCTGATACTTAATTGAGGGACAGCAGAAACAAGGGGTGGAGGGAAATGATCTTGATCTGAAGTCAAAATGTGTGTCTTGGAATTCCCAAAAATGGATTTTTTTTAATGACTTCAGTCATAAAAAAAACTCACCGTAGCAGGAGAAATGCAGTTTTTTGGTTAACAAGGCACTGATTAAATAGGCTTTGTTTCAATACGTATTTACCAGCAAAACTATTTCTCCCCCCCAACCGGTGAAACATAAGCAAAATAGTTATCATAGGTCGTCCTTGACTTACAACAGTTCATTTAGTGACCGTCCGGCACTGAAAGAAGTTGACTTATGACAAAAGAGGATCACGTGACCCCGGGACACTGCGACCGTCGTAAATGCGAGTCAGTTGCCAAGCATCTGAATTTTTATCAGCAAAGGGGATGCAGCGAAGGTAAAAACTGTGGACAACGGTCATAAGCCCTATTTTTCAATGCCCTTGTGACTTTGAAAGGTCACTAAATAAACTGTTGTGAGTTGGACTACCGGTATTGTATTGTACACACACACACACTTGCTCTCTGTGGATAGAGAGATAGATAGGATGGATGGATGGATGGAATAGATGAGAGAGAAATTGGAAGGATGGATGGATAGATATAGAGATAAATGATTGATAGATAGACAGATAGATGATAGGTAGGTAGATAGAATGGATGGATGGGATAGATAGATGAGATGGAGAAATTTGATGGATGGATGGATAGATAGAGATAAATGGTAGATAGATAGATAGATAAGAGAGGAGAAATGGCTGCTAGATAGATGATAAGAGTGATGGAGAGATAAGAGAGGAGACACAGAGACATGGAGAGAGAGATGGAGAAATGAGAGATAGATAGATAGATAGATAGAAATATAAAGTTGAGAAAGATTAACTTTATTGTCACTTTAAATGTACACTAATCAACATACATTAAAATGAAATGATGATAGATGGATGGAGACCGATGGATGGACAGATGGATAGATAAGATAGATAAAATAAAGATAGTGAGATATGAGATATATATATATATATATATATATATATTTGTTTTCTTAGGTTTTCGCGGGTGTTTGTATGTAGGTCTTTGGTTATTCGGGTTTTCTCCCGCGTAAAATTGGAAGTGTCTTGGCGACGTTTCAACGAAGTCTCATTCGTCATCTTCAGGCTTCAGGCTCCCAGAAGCACGAAGCATTGCTCCCATATATAGGAGCATTGCTCCTATATATATAGGTCTTTGGTTAGCTCCCATATATAGGAGCATTGCTCCTATATATATAGGTCTTTGGTTATTCGGGTTTTCTCCCGCGTAAAATTGGAAGTGTCTTGGCGACGTTTCAACAAAGTCTCATTCGTCATCTTCAGGCTTCAGCTTCATGCTTCTGCTCCCAGAAGCACGAAGCTGAAGCCTGAAGATGATGAATGAGACTTTGTCAAAACGTTGCCAAGACATTTCCAATTTTACACGGGAGAAAACCCGAACAAGCAAAGATCTACATACAAACACCCGTGAAAACCTCAGAAAACAAATATATATATATATATATATATATCTCATATCTCACTATCTTTATTTTATTACACCAGACCCACACTCACGAGGTCCACACAGGATGTCACCACCACACATCCACCCAGAAAGCAGACCCAAACCCACACTGATCAGGAAGCACGACCAAGGACCAGAAGCCAGACCGCAGCTGCAACATTAGCCATTTCAAACCCCTCCAATCCATACATACAGCAGACAGACACCCACTATGAAGATGTAGCACGACCACAAACACGAAGCCAAACAACAGCAATGCAGCTCACCAGCTCAAATCCCCCTGCAAATCAGACTAATCTGAGCACAACCAAGCCCCCACCAACACAGGACACACCCCCAGCCAATCAGAGCACAAAAAAAACCCCATCCAATCAGAGCACAGCCAAGCTCCCACCCAATCAGTTCAAACCCCCACTAGCAGTTAAAAAGGAAGAAACAGCTGCAATCCCACATTGCTCCCAGAAGCACGAAGCTGAAGCCTGAAGATGACGAATGAGACTTCGTCGAAACGTCGCCAAGACACTTCCAATTTTACGCAGGAGAAAACCCAAATAACCAAAGATCTACATACAAACACCTGCGAAAACCTCAGAAAACACACACACACACACACACACACACACACACACACACACACACATATATATATATAGAGAGAGAGATAATATACACACACATATTTGCTGAAACTTTATTTATTAGTCCTTCCTTAGGCATGAAAGCCAGCTGGGTGACAATTGACTCACATTTATGACCATTGCAGTGTCCCAAGGTCACGCGATCCCCTTCTGCAACCTTCTGACCAGCAACATCAATGGGGAAGCCAGATTCACTTAACAACCATGTTACTAACTTAACGACTGCGGTAAATTCGCTTAAGAAATGTGGCGAGAAAAGACGTAAAAACGGGGCAAAAGTCACAACTAATTTCTCACTGAGCAACAGCTCAGTTGTGGTTGTAAATTGAGGACTACCTGCGTCAGAAGTCCAGGTCCTTGCATTGTGTCGATAGGCTCCGCCCACCAGGAATAAAACCCGCTACCTGGAAAAACTCCGTAATTTAATATAATAATGATATTATATTATTATAAAGTAATAATATTTTCAGAAGAGACAATCTAGGATCTTGCAACGCGACCGGCATGTCAGGTCCATCATTCCTCCAAACCAGGTTCCTCGCTTAAACTACAGTTAAAGACTTCTTGGAAAACTTCCAGGAAGGGCTGCGTGGCCTCTTCCACCGAGACGTGTCTGTGGAGCTCCTGGCTTAGGGAGGTCACCCCCAGCCCCTCCAGGCCACACGGGACGATGTGGTCGAACCACGTCAAGTCGGTGCAACAATTCAGGGCCAATCCGTGCGTGGTGATGTGTCTCGCACAATGCACACCTGGAGAGAGAGAGAGAGAGAGACAGCATGGCAACCAGTAGACGAATTGGTACAATATTAATGCAACGTCAATGCAATATTGTACAATACAATAGTAATCAATGAATGGTGATACAATATTGTATAAGGAGCTGCTGATCCAATTCTACAGAGGAATTATTGAGTCTGTCATTTGCACCTCTATAACTGTCTGGTTCGGTTCTGCAACCCAACAAGAAAAACACAGACTTCAGAGGATAATTAGAACTGCAGAAAAAATAATTGCTACCAACCTGCCTTCCATTGAGGACCTGTATACTGCACGAATCAAGAAGAGGGCCGTGAAAATATTTGCAGATCCCTCGCATCCTGGACATAAACTGTTTCAACTCCTACCCTCAAAACGACGCTATAGAGCACTGCACACCAGAACAACTAGACACAAGAACAGTTTTTTCCCGAAGGCCATCACTCTGCTAAACAAATAATTCCCTCAACACTGTCAGACTATTTACTGAATCTGCACTACTATTAATCTTCTCATCGTTCCCATCACCAATCTCTTTCCACTTATGACTGTATGACTATAACTTGTTGCTGGCAATCCTTATGATTTATATTGATATATTGATCATCAATTGTGTTGTAAATGTTGTACCTTGATGAACGTATCTTTTCTTTTATGTACACTGAGAGCCTATGCACCAAGACAAATTCCTTGTGTGTCCAATCACACTTGGCCAATAAAATTCTATTCTATTCTATTCTAAATATTACTGTAATATAACTTTTATTATTATTATTATTATTATTATTATTATTATTATTATTATTATTATTATTATTATTATTATTATTATTATTATTAGTATTGTAATATAATAATAATAATAATTAATAATAATAATAGTTGACTGGGTTTCATGTTTAAGTAATAAAGATAATAATAATAATAATAATAATAATAATAATAATAATAATAATAATAATAATAATAATAAAAAAAAAAAAAAACCATTGTAATGTCCCCCTCCTATGACTGATTCTGGAGCCCCAGGCTGGGCAAGATCCATGGGTACAGTAGTCCACTCTCTATTTGCAGCCTGCAATCTGGGATGGCAGGGCAGCATGGGCCTGGCAGTCCCTCTCCTATCACGACACTGGGGAGCCCCAAAAGTGAGCCCAGGGTGGCTGAGGACCACGGGCAGGATAGTCTCCTTCCCATTAGCAGCCCTGCCCGGATGGGCACCATGGGCTTGGCGGTCCCCCACTTATCACTGATTCTGTAGCCTCTGGATGGGCAACATGTATGGGTACGATAGACCCCCTCCCCGTGGGCAGATGTGGCCAGCCGAGCACCATGGTCTGGGCAATCCCCCTCTTTTGACTGATTCTGGAGCCCAAGGGTGGGCAAGATCCATGGGTACGGTAGTCCACTCTCACTTTGCAGCCTGCAGCCCTGGCTGACCGGGCACCATGGGCCTGGCAGTCCCTCAGTCTCCCAGTACTGGGGAACCCCAGGGTGGGCGAAATCCAAGGGTTCAGTAGTCCACCCTCCCTTTGCAACCTGCAGCCTGAACTAGCTGGGCACCATGGACCTAGCAGTCCCTCTCCTCTCACAACACAGGGGAGCCCCAGGGTGGGCAACATGCACGGGTACGACAGCCCCCTCCCCATGGGCAACCCTGGCCAGCCGGGCCCCATGGGCCTAGCAGTCCCTCTCCTCTCCCACTACTGGGGAGCCCCAGGGTGGGTGAGATCCATGGGTTCAGTAGTCCACTCTCACTTTGCAGCCTGCAACCTGAGCTGGCCGGGCACATTGGCCTGGCAGTCCCTCTCCTGGGAGCCCCAGGTGGGCAACATGCATGGGTGAGACAGCCCCCTCCCCATGGGCAGCCCTGGCCAGCTGAGCACCATGGGCCTGGCAGTCCCTCTCCTCTCACAGAGCACTGGGGAGCCCCAGGGTGGGCGAGATCCATGGGTTCAGTAGTCCCCCCTCCCTTTGCAGCCTGCAACCTGAGCTGGCTGGGCACCATGGTCTGGTCAATCCCCCACCTAGGACTTATTCTGGAGCCCCAGGGTGGGCGAGATCCATGGGTACGGTAGTCCACTCTCCACATGGGCAGAGGTGGCCAGCCCGGCACCATGGTCTGGCTAATCCCCCTCCTAGGACTGATTCCGGAACCCCAGGTGGGGTGAGCGAGATCCATGGGTTCGGTAGTCCACTCTCCTTTTGCAACCTGCAGCCTGAGCTGGCCGGGCACCATGGTCTGGCCAATCCCCCTCCTAGGACTGATTCCGGAGCCCCAGCTGGGGTGGGCGAGATCCATGGGTTCGGTAGTCCCCTCTCCCTTTGCAACCTGCAGCCTGAGCTGGCCGGGCACCATGGGCCTGGTAGTCCCTCTCCTCTCACAGCACTGGGAGCCCCAGGTGGGCAACATGCATGGGTGAGACAGCCCCCTCCCCATGGGCAGCCCTGGCCAGCTGAGCACCATGGGCCTGGCAGTCCCTCTCCTCTCACAGAGCACTGGGGAGCCCCAGGGTGGGTGAGATCCATGGGTTCAGTAGTCCACTCTCACTTTGCAGCCTGCAGCCTGAGCTGGCCGGGCACCATGGGCCTGGCAGTCCCTCTCCTCTCACAGCACTGGGGAGCTCCAGGTGGGCAACATGCATGGGTGAGACAGCCCCCTCCCCATGGGCAGCCCTGGCCAGCTGAGCACCATGGGCCTGGCAGTCCCTCTCCTCTCACAGAGCACTGGGGAGCCCCAGGGTGGGCGAGATCCATGGGTACGGTAGTCCACTCTCCACATGGGCAGAGGTGGCCAGCCGGGCACCATGGTCTGGCCAATCCCCCTCCTAGGACTGATTCCGGAGCCCCAGGTGGGGTGGGCGAGATCCACGGGTTCGGTAGTCCACTCTCCCTTTGTAACCTGCAGCCTGAGCTGGCCGGGCACCATGGGCCTGGCAGTCCCTCTCCTCTCACAGCACTGGGGAGCCCCAGGTGGGCAACATGCATGGGTGAGACAGCCCCCTCCCCATGGGCAGCCCTGGCCAGCTGAGCCCCATGGGCCTGGCAGTCCCTCTCCTCTCACAGAGCACTGGGGAGCCCCAGGGTGGGCGAGATCCATGGGTTCAGTAGTCCCCCCTCCCTTTGCAGCCGGCAACCTGAGCCGGCCGGGCACCATGGTCTGGCCAATCCCCCTCCTAGGACTGATTCCGGAGCCCCAGGTGGGGTGGGCGGGATCCACGGGTTGGGTAGTCCCCCCTCCCTGGGCAGCCTGCAGGCGGAGCTGGCCGCGCACCCTGGGCCCGGGAGTCCCCGCGGTCTCACCGATGGCGCAGAGCTTCTTGTCCCCGAGCCAGACGCCGGTGCGGGGCGGCGGGAGGGCGCGGGCGCGGGGCAGGCCGAGGCGGCGGCAGGCGTCCCGGGCCAGGCGCTCCAGGGCGGCCACGTAGGCGCGGAGGGCGAGGCGGCGGCGGCGCAGGTCCAGCACCGGGAAGGCCACCAGCTGGCCCGGCCCGTGGAAGGTCAGCCGGCCGCCCCGCTCCACGCGCGCCACCTCCGCGCCCAGCGCCCGCAGCCGCCCGGCCAGCCCCGGCTCCCCCTCGGCAGACGCCCCGCGAAGCCCCGCCGTGTAGACCGGAGCCCGCGGCTCCCACAGCACCAGCCGCTCCGGGCAGCCGCCCCCCGCCCGCAGCAGAGCCGCCCCCGCCGCCTGCGCCCCCAGCGCCGCCCCCAGCGAGGCCCGGCCCAGCCCCACCAGCAGCACCGCCCGAGGAGGCATCGGAGGCATCGGCGGCCCTTTTGCAAGAGGGCGCCCGCGGGCCCCTCGCCGCCCCGCCCCTTCCTTCTTTCCACTTTCCCTTTCGCTCTCCCTCCTTCCTTCCTTCTCCTCTCTCTCTGCCTTTTATCTCCTCCATCTCTCTCTCTGCTTCCCTTCTTTCCACTTTCATTTCACTTTCCTTTCCTTTCTTCCTTCCTTCTCCTCTTCCTTCCCATTCTTTCTCCTTCCTTTTATCTGGGAAGGAAAGAAGGGAAGCAGGGAGGGAGAGAAGAAGGAAGGAGATTCCTTTTATTCCCTTCCTTCCTTCCTTCCTTCCTTCCTTCTCCTCTCTCTCTCCCTTTTATCTCCTCCATCTCTCTCTCTGCTTCCCTTCTTTCCACTTTCACGTGTCCTCCTCCCTCCCTCCCCTCCCCCCTCTCTCTTCCTTCCTTCCATTCTTTCTCCTTCCTTTTATCTTCTTCCTTCCATCTCTTTCCTTCTTTCTTTCTTTTTATTTGCATTTATATCCCGCCCTTCTCCGAAGACTCAGGGCGGCTTACACTATGTTAGCAGCAGTCTTCATTCTATTTGTATATTTATATACAAAGTCAGCTTTTATTGCCCCCAACAATCTGGGTCCTCATTTTACCTGCCTTATAAAGGATGGAAGGCTGAGTCAACCTTGGGCCTGGTGGGACTTGAACCTGCAGTAATTGCAAGAATCTGCTGTTAATAACAGACTGTCTTAGCAGTCTGCGCCACCAGAGGCCCCCCTCTGCTTCCCTTCTTTCCACTTTCATTTCACTTTCCTTTCCTTCCTTTCTTCTCCTCTTCCTTCCCCCTCCCTCCCTGCTCCTCTCTCTCTTCCTTCCCATCCTTTCTCCTTCCTTTTATCTGGGAAGGAAAGAAGGGAAGCAGGGAGGGAGAGAAGAAGGAAGGAGACTCCTTTTATTTCCTTCCTTCCTTCCTTCCTTCCATCCATCTTCACTTTCCTTCCTTCCTTCCCATTCTTTCTCTTTTCCTTTTATCTCCTTCCTTCCTTCATCTCTCTCTGCTTCCCTTCTTTCCACTTTCACTTGTCCTCCTTCTCTTCCTTCCCCCTTCTTCCTCCCTCCCTCCCCTCCCCCCTCTCTCTTCCTTCCCATTCTTTCTCCTTCCTTTTATCTTCTTCCTTCCATCTCTTTCCTTCTTTTCTCCCTCTGCTTCCCTTCTTTCCACTTTCATTTCACTTTCCTTTTCTTCCTTTCTTCTCCTCTTCCTTCCCCCTCTCTCCCTCCCTGCTCCTCTCTCTCTTCCTTCCCATCCTTTCTCCTTCCTTTTATCTGGGAAGGAAAGAAGGGAAGCAGGGAGGGAGAGAAGAAGGAAGGAGATTCCTTTTATTCCCTTCCTTCCTTCCTTCCTTCCATCCATCCATCCATCCATCTTCACTTTCCTTCCTTCCTTCCATCCCTCTTCACTTTCCTTCCTTCCTTCCATCCCTCTTCACTTTCCTTCCTTCCTTCCATCCATCTTCACTTTCCTTCCCTTTCCCTCCCTCCCTCTCTCCCTCTTTTCCGTCTTTCCACTTTCGTTTTGCTTTCACTTCCCTTCGTCTTTCCTTCCTTCCATCTCTCTCTCTCTCTCTCTCTCTCTCTCCCTCCCACCCTTCTTTCCTTCCTCCCTCCTTCCCTCTGCAGAACCCAGCCCAAGCGATCACAGACTTTTTCTCCTTAAAAGTTCAAGTGACCTTCCCCTTGTGCGTGAGCAATCTCCGGTCAACACTGTGGAAACGCCGCTGTATCCAAATAGATCACGCAACGTCCTATTTGTGTTTTACAATATCGCAATAAAACAATATAAAAGAGGGGAAGAGTAAAAGACTTTTTTGGCCCGAATGGCAGGTGTGGCAAACCTAGGCCAGCCCAACCCCCTCTGAGGCTGAGCTGCCAACTCTTCAATAGTCCATAAGGAGTTGTCCTCACGGCAAATTTGTTGACTTTCTCACTTGTTAAAGCTTGAAGGAAGGATGATGATAGTGGAACATGCTTCGCAAACCCCGTCAGTAAGACGAGTGAGCCAGTCCCTATTTTTTGCTTAAACCAGCTTTTCACCTTGGAGTGCTAGCTGGATAAACATTTAAAACTCCAAGTCCCAGAATTCTCCTGCCACGGCTGGCTGGCTGGCGAATGCTGGGAGTTGCAGTCCATACCTCTTCAAGTCACCAAGGCTGAGAAACAGGGCATGAATTTGATTTGGAGGCCTCTTGATATCTTACGGTTCTATTATTCTCTTGTTTGTATGTCTACTCAGAGCTTAAGCACCAGAGACAATTTCCTTGTGTATCCAATCACACTTGACCAATAAAAAAATTCCTATTCTATTCTATTCTATTCTATTCTATTCTATTCTATTCTATTCTATTCTATTCCATTCCATTCCATTCCATTCCATTCCATTCCATATTTTCTCTTCTCTTCTCTTCCATATTTTCTTTTCTATTCTGTTCTGTTCTGTTCTGTTCTGTTCTGTTCCGTTCCGTTCCGTTCCGTTCCGTTCCATTCCATATTTTCTCTTCTCTTCTCTTCTCTTCTCTTCTCTTCTCTTCTCTTCTCTTCTCTTCTCTTCTCTTCTCTTCTCTCCTCTCCTCTCCTCTCCTCTCCTTCTCCTTCTCCTTCTCCTTCTCCTTCTCCTCGCCCATCCCATCCCAAGGTTCCAGCTGAAGGCTTCTGTCTCAACTCCACTAAGATTTCTGAGCTGCACCTGGGCACCACACTCCCCTTGGCCTGATTCCATTAGGATGCGTGCATTCAGCACCTCCGTCTTCCCAGAGGATGGATGACTAATTTATTTTGGGAGAAGGCAAAAACCTATTTCTTTTTCCTTCTTGGCCTGCCATGGCCGAGAGCCCTAGGAGCAGGAAGGAAGTCACAGTGACTTCATAAATCCGTTTCCTTTTGCAAACGCGACAAGGAAACAGATTCTGTCGCAGTCGTGCTTCGTTTATAGCTGGTTTCCGGACTTCATATCTTAAGAAGGGAGCTTAGCACACAATTCCCAGCCATCTGAAGGAATTTCCTTGCGCCTGAGCTGCGGCAGAGTTGGAAAAAGGTGCACGGGTAATCCTCGATTTACATCCATGAACATTTTTTCAGCCTATAATTTCGGTTGCTAAGCAATACGGTTGTTAAGTGAGGTTTTTCCCCCATTTTACGACTTTCCTTGCCACAGTTGTTCAATCCGGCACGGCACATTTAACAGCCACTTGCCAACAGAACCACAGAGAGAGGAATAGAAGAAAGGGAAGAGGAGAGGAAGAAAGGAAGGGGAAATAAGAGTAGGAGAGAAGGTTAGGTAGGGAGGAAGAAAGGAGGAGGGGGAGAAAGGAAGGGGAAGTAGAGAAGGAGTAGGAGAGGAGAGAAGAAAATAGGAAAGACAAAATAAAGAAGGGAGAGGAACGAGAAAGAGAAGAAAGATTGGTGTAACCAAAAAAGATGAACCCCGAACACGTTTGAACGTATCAGGATAAAGACTGAATTATCTAAAATATAATAAAAGAGAATTTTACTGTATATCAGTAAAAATGGAGAAATTAAAACCTGAGGGCGAAAGGAGATGTGGTTTATATAAACAAGCATAGAAATATTAAGATACGATTAAAAATATGGAAAAATAATATTTTGGCAGAAATTGTAACTAAGTAAAATGTATTTGGATATGATAAGTTGTATAAGATATGATATGGCCGATACTCTGTTCATGTGTGAAGGAAAAAAAATCAATAAAAATTGGTTTAAAACAAACAAAAAAGCCCCCACAGAACAACAACCAAGAGTTCTGATTTTGGACATAGGTTGGAACTATCTGTAGTAGACTAACTTTGTCGGCAATGCTGCTGTTCCTTCAATGTACTCTTGTCTGCTGGGAAATGCCTGGACAAATCCTGGCGTTTATTTGGGGCAGCATTTTAACAGAATAACAGAAAAATAGAATCACAGATTTGGGAGGGACCTTGGAGGTCTTCTAGTCCAGCCCCCTGCTCAAGCAGGAAACCCTAGACCATTCCAGACAAGCAGCTGTTCAGTCTCTTCTTGAAAACCTCCAGTGTTGGAGCATTCACAACTTCTGGTGGCAAGCCGTTCCACTGATTAATTGTTCTCACTGTCAGGAAGTTTCTCCTTAATTGAAGGTTGCTTCTCTCCTCGATTAGTTTCCATCCGTTGCTTCTTGTCCTGCCCTCAGGTGCTTTGGAAAACAGCTTGACTCCCTCTTCTTTGGGGCAGCCCCTCAAATACTGGAAGACTGCTATCATGTCACCCCAAGTCTTTCTTTTCATCAAACTAGACATCCCCAATTCCTGCAACCGTTTTCTTTCTCTACCTTGACTTCCTGTTGCCCCTTTTTTCAGCGGCAGGGATGTTCTGTGGAGCAGTCTCATAAAACAGTTTTCACCTTGAAACTGCGCGTGGAAGAGCAAAATTAAGATTTTGCATTGCTTTTAATTGCTGGGTGGTGACGCGCTTAAAGCAGGGATGGGCAGAATTTTATGGTCTCCAAGCCTTTCGCCAAGTTTTCCGATGGCATCTCATGACCTGGCCATTTGAGGGTGGGGGGCCACAGTCTTTGGGGTGAAGCTGAGGGTTAAACCAGGTTGGCTTCAGGGTTAGGGTTAGGTGAGATTCTCGTTCCAAACTCACCTATATTTTTTTGTGACTATGGATTAACAGAGTTAATTGGAAGGGACCTTGGAGGTAATATTTCTTAAAAAAACTTCCAGTGTTGGAGCATTCACAACTTCTGCAGGCAAGTCGTTCCACTTATTAATTGTTCTAACTGTCAGGAAATTTCTCCTTAGTTCTAAGTTGCTTCTCTCCTTGATGAGTTTCCACCCATTGCTTCTTGTTCTACCCTCAGGTGCTTTGGAGAATAGCTTGACTCCCACTTCTCTGTGGCAGCCCCTGAGATATTGGAAGACTGCTATCATGTCTCCCCTAGTCCTTATTTTCATTAAACTAGACATACCCAGTTCCTGCAACCGTTCTTCATATGTTTTAGCCTCCAGTCCCCTAATCATCTTGGTTGCTCTCCTCTGCACTCTTTCTAGAGTCTAGTCCAATCCTCCAACGCCCCCCTAGAGTCGGTAACAACTAGCACAGATGTGCGAAGGGAACTTTTACCTTTACCTATGTAGTATATATTGGAGGTAGTGACCCTTTGAGAACTGCATGCAACGAAATTTCATTTTAATGTATGCCGACTGCTGTTCATTCCAAGTGACAATAAAGTTATTCTAAGTCCAAGCAAGGGTAGAAAATCGAGGAAAAATATCGGAAGTGTTTTGAGTTCCAGGTTGCATCACTTTCCTCCAGCTGCTAGGCGGGGAGAATTCCAGAGTTTTTTTTGCCGCCTGGTTCACAAGGGGCGAATTCTGACGTAAATCAACCCTTCCTGCTTTTTCTCTTTTAATGTCTCTCCAGCTAATAATAATTTGGGGTCAGAAGGAAGAAAGCGAAGTCCATCCGAACTGGTTTTGTAAACAAGGACATTCTGTATGTAACAGAATAAAAGAGTTGGAGGGGACCTTGGAGGTCTTCTAGTCCAACCCCCTGCTCAAGCAGGAGACCCTATACAAGTAGTCCTTGACTTATGACCACAACATTTTGGTTGGTAAGCGAGATATTTGTTCAGTGAGTTTTGCCCCATTTTTCGACCTTCCTTGCTGTTGTTATGTGAACCACTGCAGTTGTTAGTAACACGATTGTTACGCGAATCCGGCTTCCCCCTCGACTTTGGCTGTCAGATGGTCGCAAAAGGGGATCACATGATCATCCCACAACACTGCAACCGTCATAAATATGAGTCAGTTGCTAAGCGTTTGAATTTTGATCACATCACCATTGGGGATGCTGCAAAGGTTGTAACTGTGAAAAAAACTACGTAAAAACAGAAAAACAAGTTTAACAACATTATTATAACAACAACAGAGTTGGAAGGGACCTTGGAGACCTTCTAGTCCAACCCCCTGCCCAGGCAGGAAACCCTACATCATCTCAGTCAGATGGTTATCCAACATTTTCTTAAAGATTTCCAGTGTAGGAGCATTCACAGCTTCTGGAGGCAAGTAGTTCCACTGGTTAATTGTTCTAACTGTCAGGAAATTTCTCCTTAGTTCTAGGTTGCTTTTCTCCTTGATGAGTTTCCATCCGTTGCTTCTCATCCTGCCTTCAGGTGCTTTGGAGAACAGCCCGACTCCCTCTTCTTTGGGGCAACCCTTGAGATATTGGAACACTTTAAGTCCCATTTTTCAGTCCAGTTGTAACTTTTGAACGGTCGTTAAATGAACGGTTGTAAGTCGAGGACTGACTGTCATAATTTGTCTGGCGGGAGTTGGCCTTCCAGGAGAGGAATATAAACGCACCTCTCAAAATAGCTCTTTCCAGGATAGACAACTCCCCCGTCCAGCTGTGCCAGCAGAAAACAAAAACACCGTCACAGCCACAACCGCACGCCAGGCCCAAAGCGACAGACGTAAAACGGGCAGGAAATTGGCCCCAAAATTTGCAAAAACAGGAAACATCCGGAGGAAACCCAAAAGATGCACGGAGGGGACGGGGGGCTGCAGAAAAGGAAGGGGAAAAGGGAGAAATAGCAGAATAGCAAAGAATTTTTCATTGGCCAAGTGTGATTGGACACACAAGGAATTTGTCTTGGTGCCTATGCTCTCAGTGTACATAAAAGAAAAGATATCTTCATCAAGGTACAACATTTACAACACAAATGATGGTCATAAGGTACAAAATTAACACTTAATGATATAACACTTAATGATAATCATAGGGTACAAATAAGCAATCAGGAAACAACATCAGTATAAATCGTAAGGATACAGGTAAGGTTACAGTCATAAGCGGAAGGAGATGAGTGATGGGAACTATGAGAGGATTAATAGTAGTGCAGATTTAGTAAATAGTTTAACAGTGTTGAGGGAATTATTTGTTTAGCAGAGTGATGGCCTTCAGGAAAAAAACTGTCCTTGTGTCTAGTTGTTCTGGTGTGCAGTGCTCTATAGAGTCGTTTTGAGGGTAGGAGTTGAAACAGTTTATGTCCAGGATGCAAGGGATCTGTAAATATTTTCACGGCCCTCTTCTTGATTCGTGCAGTATACAGGTCCTCAATGGAAGTCAGGTTGGTAGCAATTATTTTTTCTGCAGTTCTAATTATCCTCTGAAGTCTGTGTTTTTCTTGTTGGGTTGCAGAACCGAACCAGACAGTTATAGAGGTGCAAATGACAGACTCAATCCAGCTTTCTTGGATTTTTGCATTGCTGTGTGTTTGTGTGTTGTGTGCATGTGAAGCCATTTGGAATGCAAGGAAATAAGAAAGAATTGGGGGGGGGATGAAGGATAGGTTGGAGATGGAAGAGAGCAGTCAATTTTTTTAAAAAACAAATAATGCAATTTTGCAAAACAAAGCAGAAAAACCCCTTTCCCCCCCCCCTCCATCTAAGCCAGATTTCTATAATTATACAGAGAGACCCTGGAGGTCATCTATCTGGCGCCTGCAGCAAATCCTCGACTTACGACCCCAGTGGAGCACAAAACCAAGGTCTGGCTCATCAACAGAAATTTTGGGCTCCGTTGGGTCGTAAATCGAGGACTACTTGTCACTGCCTATCCAGCGCCTCCAAATCCCATCATCCTCTGCGCCGGGTTGACGATGTTAGAACTCAAGCATCTTTTCCACGCCCACCGGACCCGAGATCTAGAGGCGTGGCGGTGAACGGTGGCTGGGGGCCAGAGCGCATGCGCCCTAACTGCGGCGGTTGTTGTGGGCTATTGTCCCTGCGCGGCCGCCGTTAGCTTCGCCGGAACTGTCTCCGTTCGGCCGCCGTAGCGAGCAGGCGCGAAACCAGGGACCGCGGCCTGGCGTTGCCATGGCGGCGGCGGCGGCGGGTGGTCGCGGAGAGGAAGGGGCGTTGTGGGGATCTCGGGGCCCGGGTCGCCCCGTCATGGAGGACGAGCTTTACCTGGAGAACATCGACGAGTTCGTCACGGACCAGAACCGAGTGGTGAGTGCGGATGAGGGAGGTGGGGGAAAATCTGTGGGAAGGCTGTGTGTCACTAAAAAAACCTTTATTATTGCAAATAAATAAAACACATAAAAACGTTTTTAATGGTTGAAATGCGTCCAGTTGCGTTTCTCAGGCGCTGCGGCCCTTTTTAGAGCCGCCTGCCTCCCCCCCCCCCAACTCGAAGGCAACCTGCTCTACTCCAACTCCCATCATCCGCAGCGGGCGATAGGGACTGTGGTAGGCCGAGAGTCTCTTGAGGGAGGGGGGCACCAAGCAAGAGGGATTCGAAGGGGCGACCCCTGAGGCCCCAGTGGGGGCCTTAATGTGCCGCTGCTCTACAAGGGACTACAAACATCCCATAATATTCTTGGCCTTTTTGACCTTCGGGTCCCTCCAAGAGTCAAAAGGATCCCACTTTTTTTTTTGGGGGGGAGGCTGAGTTTTCAAGTGGCAGGTCTGGTTCTGCGTCTCCCTTCATTTGGGGAGGGGGCTTATGTGTCGCCCCCCCACCAATCCAGAGCAGCCCTGAACTCTGCAGTCCCCCCCTCTTTTTGCATTAAGGGAAATCATGATAAGTGATAATAAATGTATTTCTCTCTGGGTGTCTGCCTGTGTGCAGTAAATGAGGAAAGGAATGGGATGACTTCTCCAGAAAATTAAATATATAAACTACACGTGTGTGTATAAACAAACACTATATATTTATGTATGTGTGCCTGTGTTTATATATGTGTGTGTATAAACACATGTGTATATATATATATGTGTGTGTGTGTGTTTTCTGAAGTTTTCGCGGGTGTTTGTATGTAGGTCTTTGGTTATTCGGGTTTTTTCTCCTCGTAAAATTAGAAGTGTCTTGGCGACGCTCCGACGACGTCTCATTCGTCATCTTCAGGCTTCAGCTTCGTGCTTCTGGGAGCAATGTGTGATCGCAGCTGTTTCTTCCTTTTAACTGCTAGTGGGGGTTTGAACTGATTGGGTGGGAGCTTGGCTGTGCTCTGATTGGATGTTTTTTGTTCTCTGATTGGCACAAGGACAAGAAGCCAGACCGCAGCTGCAACATTAGCCATTTCAAACCCCTCCAATCCATACATGCAGCAGACTGACACCCATCATGAAGATGTAGCACGACCACGACCACAAAGCCAAACAACAGCAATGCAGCTCACTAGCTCAAATCCCGCTGCAACTCAGACTAATCTGAGCGCAACCAACCCCCACCCAAACAGGACACACCCCCAGCCAATCAGAGCACAAAAAAACCCCCATCCAATCGGAACACAGCCAAGCTCCCACCCAATCAGTTCAAACCCCCACTAGCAGTTAAAAGGAAGAAACAGCTGCGATCACACATTGCTCCTAGAAGCACGAAGCTGAAGCCTGAAGATGACGAATGAGACTTCGTTGAAACGTCGCCAAGACACTTCCAATTTTATGCGGGAGAAAACCCGAATAACCAAAGACCTATATATGTGTGTGTGTATATGCCTGTATTTATACCCTGTTTTCCCGAAAATAAGACATCCCCTGATAATAAGCCCAATCGGGCTTTTGAGTGCATGGGCTAAAATAAGTCCCCCCCCCCAAAAAATAAGCCCTCCACGAAAATATTTAAATGCAAAGCTGGAAATCAGGTAAGATGGCAAGAGGAGCCCCATCTTGCTCCACACGCCCCAAAGTAATAAGATCTCCCCAAAAATAAGGCCAAACGCTTATTTCGGGGTTCAAAAAAATATAAGACAGGGTCTTATTTTCGGGGAAGAGAGAGAGGGAGAGGGAGAGAATAACATGGGTTTTAAATTGGATTTTAAACGGGGTTTTATATTATGTCTTTTATAGTTTTAATTTGGCCAATGTTGAATAAGTTTTTTAAATGGGTTTTATTGTATATTGTATTGTATTTTTATGTGGCTGTTAACCGCCCTGAGTCCTTCGGGAGAAGGGCGGTATAAAAATAAAAAAATAATAATGAATGAATAAATAAATAAATAAAGAATATGATGATCTCTCCAGAACAATAAATATATATATATAAACTATATATATGTATACATTATATATAAACACACATACCTTGGTTGCACACACACATACACAGAGTTTAAATGAGAAAAGAATGGGATGACCTATCCAGAACAATAAATTGTCCAAACAACAATTGGGACGGCCTCCTGTTTAAGAATAAGAATAATTTAATTTCTATATATAGTAATTTTATATAGTAATTTTATTTATGCCTGCATAATTGCATGCAAACCTCAAATGACTTTCTACAGCCAAGGTTTATGGCTCCCCCAAAAGTCAGCTGTGAGGTATAATGAATTATATTCTGAAGAATTGCATTGTGAAGAACAGTACATGTAGTGACAGTTACCTGTAGAGTAGAGGCTGGAGGGGTCACCCTCAGTGGGCTCAAGGAGTCTTCCCAACTCCAGGATGATTGCAATAGTGGAGGTTCAATCCGTGGTGGCGTTTTTGTTAAAATAATGGCATGCCTTCCTTTGCAGGTAACATATAAATGGCTGAGCTTTACCTTGGGGGTTCATGTGAATCAAGCAAAGCAGTAAGTTATCGATCTCTCTTGCCTGTACTTAATAATCCAGACTGAAAAACTGAAGCCACATAATCTGTAATCCTCATGTCGTTCACATGACCACAATTGAGCCCAACATTTCTGTTGCTAAGTGAGACTGTTGTTAAGTGAGTTTGCCCCGTTGTACAACCTTTCTTGCTACACTTTGTAAATGAATCATTGCAGTTGTTAAGTTAATCTGGCTTCCCAGCTGACTTTGCTTATAAGAGCCACAATCTGGACTGCCGTCACTGAGCAGCCCAGCCACGTGATGTTTTGCTTAAAGACCGCTTCATTTAGCGATGGAAATTCCAGGACTACGTGTAAGAGGCTTTGTTACGTGTCCATCTTAATTTGGGAATACCTTTAGGGGAGGGATCTTACCCTCAAAGAGAGGGAGTGGCCCAAAGTCACCCAGCTAGCATACATGGCTAAGGCAGGACTTGAACTCACCGTCTCCTGCTTTTTAGCTTTGTGCCTTAGCGACTGGGCCAAACCTCTTTTAATTTCAGCTGTTTAATCTTGAGCTGCAAAGCTTACTTTGGCTGACATATGCTCTTGTTTAGTTTTTCAGTGGACAGTTATTGAAAATTTCAAAAATTAATTGTCCGTTTTAATCTCGGTCTTTGCCCTCTTTTTTACAGAATGTTATATGACTACGTAGAAAGGAAACGGAAGGAGAATGCTGGAGCCCAGTTGCATGTCACCTATTTACTGGCAGGGAACCTTGTTCAGAACGGGCACACCGTAAGTTAGAAAGTCTTGACATATTGGGAGATAACAAATTTTGAGACTTTAGAAAGTGTGACTGGAAGCTAAAACATGAAGAAGGGTTGCAGGAACTGGGTATGCCTAGTTTAATGAAAAGAAGGACTAGGGGAGACATGATAGCAGTATTCCAATATCTCAGGGGTTGCCCCAAAGAAGAGGGAGTCAAACTATTCTCCAAACCACCTGAGGGTAGAACAAGAAGCAATGAGTGGAAACTGATCAAGGAAAGAAGCAACTTAGAACTAAGGAGAAATTTCCTGACAGTTAGAACAATTAATAAGTGGAACAACTTGCCTTCAGAAGTTGTGAATGCTGCAGCACTGGAAGTTTTTAAGAAGAGATTGATGTAGGGGGTTGGACTAGAAGACCTCCAAGGTCCCTTCCAACTCTATTCTATTCTATTCTATTCTATTCTATTCTATTCTATTCTATTCTATTCTATTCTATTCTATTCTATTCTAAATATTTGCTAAAGTAACAAGCTGCCCTTTCTTTTTAGTACCATAAGGTTGCAGTAGTGAGAGAAGATAAATTAGAAGGTAAGTTTGTACAAAACTTCAAAATCACCTCTGAAAAATACGACAATTTTTTTGGTATATTTTTTTATTTTCCCCATAACAACAACCCTGTGAGGTGGGTTGGGCTGAGAGGGAGAGACTGGCCCAAAGGCACCCAGTTTACCCCACTTGTTTTGAGAAAACCTCCCTCCCTCCCTTCTTCAAGCGGCTTCTGCCTCCTTTCCAGCCATGAAGTCCAAGTTCTCCACGCTGGCTAGCGTGCATGTCTACAGCATCCAGAAAGCCCAGCTCAGGGACAGCAGCCCCCTCTTCAACACCGACTACGACATCCTCAAGGCAAATCTCGAGAACTGTGGCAAGTGAGTGGGATCGTGGCAAGGCAATTGTTGGCGTCATGGCGGCCGTTCTGCTGAGCTACGCATTGCAAGCTGACAGCCTGACATCAGTAACGGTGGGGTGGGGTGGGAGGGAGCAGTGGGGCTGGGGGACGCAGGGAGGGAACTTACAGGAATCGAACCCAAGATGTACTGTCCCATGGGAAGCGTCAGCCGCCGGCATTGCACAAAGAGAGGGCTTAAACCATTTGTTAACACCTGATTGGACCTTGACTGTTAAGCCAATTGGGGCGGGGGACTGTCCGGGACCAAGGGAAAGTTAACGGTATCTTTTGCGTGCAGAAATCTCTGAACCAGCTTTGACTCTTCTGCTGAGTTCTGCTATGTAATTTGTATTTTAAATTTTTTCGACAAATTGAATAAGTTTTTTAAGGGCTATTTTTAATATTGTATTTGTCTGTGGTTGTATTTTACTTGGTTGTTCACTGCCCTGAGTCCTTCGGGAGAAGGGCGGTATACAAATTAAAATATTATTATTATTATTATTATTATTATTATTATTATTATTATTATTATTATTATTATTATTATTATTATTATTATTATTATGTGAAATGTATTTTCACTTAGCAGAAAAAATGGATTTTGCCCCATTTTACGATGTTTCTTTCCACAGTTATTAAGTGGATACTGCTGTTAACTGCTGCTGTTAAGTTAGTCACAAGGTCGTTAAGTGAATCTGGCTTCCCCGATTGACTTTGCTTGTCAGAAAGTCGCAAAAGGGGATGGTGTAACCCCGGGACACTGCGACCGTCGTAAAGATGAGTCAGTTGCCAAGTGTCTGAATTTTGATCCCATGATCATGGGGATGGCTGCAAGAGTTGTAAGTGTGACAAAACTGTATTAAGTCGATTTTTTCAGTGCTGTTTTAACTTTGAACTTTGTCACTAGAATAGAATAGAATAGAATAGAATAGAATAGAATAGAATAGAATAGAATAGAATAGAATTTTTTTATTGGCCAAGTGTGATTGGACACACAAGGAATTTGTCTTGGTGCATATGCTCTCAGTGTACATAAAAGAAAAGATACCTTCATCAAGGTACAACATTTACAACACAAATGATGGTCAATATATCAATATAAATCATAAGGATTGCCAGCAACAAAGTTACAGTCACACAGTCATAAGTGGAAAGAGATTGGTGATGGGAACGATGAGAAGATTAATAGTAGTGCAGATTCAGTAAATAGTCTGACAGTGTTGAGGGAATGATTTGTTTAGCAGAGTGATGGCCTTCGGGAAAAAACTGTCCTTGTGTGTCTAGTTGTTCTGGTGTGCAGTGCTCTATAGCCTCGTTTTGAGGGTAGGAGTTGAAACAGTTTATGTCCAGGATGCGAGGGATCTGCAAATATTTTCACGGCCCTCTTCTTGATTCGTGCAGTATACAGGTCCTCAATGGAAGGCAAGTTGGTAGCAATTATTTTTTCTGCAGTTCTAATTATCCTCTGAAGTCTGTGTTTTTCTTGTTGGGTTGCAGAACCGAACCAGACAGTTATAGAGGTGCAAATGACAGACTCAATAATTCCTCTGTAGAATTGGATCAGCAGCTCCTTGGGCAGTTTGAGCTTCCTGAGTTGGTGCAGAAAGAACATTCTTTGTTGTCCTTTCTGACTAAATGAACTGTTGTAATTCGAGGACCACCTGTGCACTTTTGGCTAATCATGGGCCAGGGGTCTTTCTTTCCTAATTGACCAAGTTGGGACAAATGGATCTGAGCAAGCCAGGCAGGACTTTGCTGGTTGCTAAAATTGTTTCCAGATCTTTCGCAGTTTTACGTAACAATTTTCTCACTCACCGGCATACATTTTGGGCTCATTTATGGTTGTAAGTTGAGGAACTGCCTGTATTTAGTTCCATTGCTAACTGAATGTGTTTGTTCTGTCCCTAGATTTAGCGCCATTTGCTGTCCTGACGCCATCATCAGGCCTGTCGCTGAAGGCTCCCAGGCTGAGACCCCCGCCCAGGTGTCCCCCCAGCCTCCGCCTCCCGCCACAAGTGTGCACCTCGCTCCCGCGCTCAACGGCCACGCCCCAAGCACCTCTTCCAAGCAGCCCGCCCAGCCAATTAAAGGCATCATGGGAATGTTTGCGGCCAAAGCAACCTCCAAAACCAAGAACATCAACAAGGAAGCTAAACTGGAGACCAAAGAGACGCCCAGCGTAAGTTTTAAATGCTTCAAATACTTGGCGATAGAACCCGGGCTGGCTGGGGAATTCTGGGAGTTGAAGTCCACACATCTTCAAGCCCATAGTCCTCGGCTTACATTTAGCGACCGAAATTACAACAACACTGGAAAAAAATGACATGACCATTTTTTCCTCCCTTGGTCACGTGATCAGAATTCGCACTCTCTGCAACTGGCTCACATTTATGACGGTTGCAGCGTCCCGGGAGTTGCGTGATTCTCCTTTTGCGACCTTCTGACAAGCAAAGTCAATGGGGGAAGCCGGATTCACTTAACAACCATGCTACTGACTTAACAACTGCAGTGGTTCACTTAACAACGGAAAGAAGGTCGTAAAATGGGACAGAGCTCACTTAACAAGCGTCTCATTGAATAGGAATTTTGGACTGAGTTATGGTCGTAAGTTGGGGACTCCCTGTAAAGACTTGGTCATCCCTGAAGTGGTTTTATTGATTTTTCTTCTGTTTCCGGGATATCTTCTTTCCTAACTGTTCCTTTTAATGACTTTTTAGGCTTCGGTGACCAACAACAGCAAAGCCCCAACGAAAGGAAATATCCTGAACAACTTCTTTGGCAAGGCAGCTGTTAGCAAAGAGGGTGAGTTCTTCTGTATCTTCTCCTCCGTTGTAAGTACAGGTAGTCCTCGACTTACGACGACTGCCGTTGAGTCTAAATGCGGTATTCCCAAGTGAAATTTTTTGTTAAGTGAATTTTACGACCTTTCCCGCCACATATTAAGTGAATCACTGCATTTGTTCAGATAGCAAGACGGTTGTTAAACGAATCTGGCTGTCCCCATTGACTTTGCTTGTCAGAAGGTCGTAAAAGGGGATCACGTGACCCCGGAGACACTGCGATCGTCCTTAAATGTGAGCCAGTTGCCAAGTGTCCGAATTTTGACCATGTGACCACCCGGGGATGCTGCAAAATTCATAAGAATGTAAAACAGTCATAAGGCACTTTTTTCCACTGCCGGTATGACTTCGCACGGTCATTAAAGGAATGATTGTAAGTCGAGGACTTCCTGTTCTAAAAAAAGATGGAAGACTGGTTTTGATTGGAGGCGGCCTGCTGCCGCTGGAGGCTGACAGGATGAACTTACGGGGGTTCATCCCTCTGAAGGTACTTATCCCATCTTGATCATCACACGCTAACTTTCCTCTTTTCCTCACTTCTGTGCAGACAAAGCCAGAGCTGAACCCGAGCAACAGAAGGAAGAGCGATCCACGTCAAAGTCACCGGTTTCTTCCACGGACCCAAAATCTCCCCTTAATCCTCCTGGTCATGAGAAGGCCAGCAAGGAGGCCGAGCCGGCCAGAGGGCAGCAGAGGGATAAGAAAAGGTAGCGGATTTGTCTTTTCCTCGGTGATCTAGGCTGCTTTGGTCGTTCGTGTGATTCATTGCATCACGTATACTGCTGTTTCCAGGCCTTGACAACTTTAAGATATGTGGACTTTGCCTCCCAGAATTCCCAGCCATCATTCATGAACTCCAGCTCCCAGAATTCCCCAGCCACGATGTGTGGACTTCAGCTCCCGAAATTTCTGTGACCTAAAAGCTATAATCAAAGCTTTGATGTTGAATTCCCAGAATCCCCCAGACAGCATGTGTGGATTTCAGCTGCCAGAATTTCCCAGCCAGCATGTGAGATTATTCAGGGGGAAAAAATAATTACAAGAATTGTTGTTGTTAGTTGCGAAGTCATGTCCGACCCATCACGATCCCATAGACAACATTCCTCCAGGCCTTCCTGTCCTCTACCATCCTCTGGAGTCCATTTAATCTCACACCGACTGCTTCAGTGACTCCATCCAGCCACCTCGTTCTCTGTCGTCCCCTTCTTCTTTTGCCCTCAATCTTTCCCAGCATTAGGCTCTTCTCCAGTGAGTCCTTCTTTCTCATTAGGTGGCCAAAGTATTTTGAGTTTCCTCTTCAGGATCTGGCCTTCTAAAAAGCAGTCAGGGTTGATCTCCTCTAGAACTGACTTGTTTGTTCGCCTTGCAGTCCAAGGGACTCGCAGGAGTCTTCTCCAGCACCAGAGTTCAATTTGAGTAGAGATCAATTAGAAGAATAACATCCCTTTAAAAAACAAGGAAGGAAAGGAGGGAGGGGGGAGGGAGGGAGGGAGGAAGGAAGGAAGGAAGGAAGGAAGGAAGGAAGGAAGGAAGGAAGGAAGGAAGGAAGGAAGGAAGGAAGGAAGGAGACAGACTGACTGACTGACTTGCCTGGCTCCAATTTTTAATGGTGGCAGAATAGTCCTGGCTGAAAGTTGTAAAATTTATAAGGAAAACCTAACTTCTGTGCCTACAAAGAGTACTTAGTTTTAGGAAGATTCTTTAGGGGACTCTCCACTGAGCTGTTTATTTTATTTTAAAAGCTCAATAAGAGATTGTCTTCTAGCTTAAGTCAGAGGGGGCTGTTAAGTGAGTTTTGACCCATTTTACGACTTTTCCTGCCAGAGTTGTTAAGTGAATCACTGCAGCTGTTAAGTTAGTAGCAGCGTTGTTCAGTGAATCTGGCTTCCCCGTTGACTTTGCCTGTCAGAAGGTTGCAAAAAAGGGGGGGATCAAATGACCCCGGGACAAATATGAGTCCGTTGCCAAGCATCTGAATGTAAATCACGTGACCGTAGAGATGCTGCAACGGTCGTTCGTACGTGTGAAACACGGTCATAAGTCCCTTTTTCTTCAGTGCCGTTGTAACTTTGGACGGTCACACTGAGCGAATGGTTGTAAGTTGAGGAATACCTGCTTCGGCAAAGCTTTTGTTTTCCTTCCTTTTTTTTAACCTAAGCCGAGATCTCTGTTCTCCCAGAGCAAAGAGGACAGACGTGTCTGATGAGGAGGAGAAAGGAACGGGCCGCCTGAAGAAGAAAAGGCGCCGAATCAAACAGCCTCAGTCAGACAGCAGCGATGATGAGGAAGGTGAGTAGAAGTGGGCCTCACCGACACTTTAAATCAGGGGTCTCCAACCTTGGCAACTTTAAGACTTGTGGACTTCAACTCCCAGAATAACTCCCAGCCAGCTTTGCTGGCTGGGAGGTATTCTGGGAGTTGAAGTCCACAAGTCTTAAAGTTGCCAAGGTTGGAGACCCCTGATTTAAATCAACCCTTGAACCAATTTGAACCCTCGTAAATCTTTGGCTGGGCTTCCCAACCTGCAAAAATGTAAAGGCCACTAAACCTTCCTGACCGTCTGGAACCTTTGAAAACGAAGAACAAAAGGCTACATATGCAGCCAAGCCATATAAACCAGGGATAGTCAACCTTTTTATACCTACCGCCCACTTTTGTATCTCTGTTAGTAGTAAAAAAATTTAACCGCCCACCGGTTCCACAGTAACGCGCTATATATCGTCGTCTGCACATGCCTCTCGCGCATCGTGTAGTGGGTTTGAGGGTGGGCACTGGCTACCAGCTCTGCTTGTCTGTTACAGCTGGACATGCACGAGCTATTCTGGGACGAGGCTCTTTTGTTTGCGGTTGCACTATAGCGCCATTTAGTTTCACTTATGTGCGGGTGATACAAATAGTATATTTTCAGAAATTTAAATTGTCACGGGGAATTTTATGAAAACCTAATGAAAATGTTTTTAAATAATGCTATGAATTTTTTTTAAAAAAGTCAATTAAATTAAAAAAAAGGAAAGTATCGGACAAAACCCCGACCGCCCACCATGAAAGCTGGAACGCCCACTAGTGGGCGGTAGGGACCAGGTTGACTACCGCTGATATAAACAATAGGGAAAACGGACAAATTATTTTTCTCTCCTTGTATGGTAGAAGCATTCATCTGTCGAAGGTCATTTTTGGGAGATTCAGAACCAAATAACAGGAAGTAATTTGTACATAATGTCCCAGGAACATTTTTTATTTTTTATTTTATTTATTTATTTATTTTATTTTATTTACATTTATACCCCGCCCTTCTCCGAAGACTCAGGGCGGCTTACACTATGTTAAGCAATAGTCTTCATCCTAGTTGTATATTTATATACAACTTTTATTGCCCCCAACAATCTGGGTCCTCATTTTACCTACCTTATAAAGGATGGAAGGCTGAGTCAACCTTGGGCCTGGTGGGGCTTGAACCTGCAGTAATTGCAGGCAGCTGTTGTTAATAACAGACTGTTTTAGCAGTCTGCGCCACTCAAGGACCCAACATTCTGCCAACAGGTATAGAAGTAGATAATTTAGATGGAGGTTCCATCAGTGGTCAGTGGTTTCTTAAAGGATCATGTCAAGCCTTTGGTATCACAGGGAAATGGTCTATCAAGTACCAGTTATTAGAAAAACTCTTGCAAGTAAACTCTTAGGGCATTACTAGTAGTAATTATTAGTCTTTAGGCTTATTTAGGCTTATTTTCAAGTTTGGGCAACATTTGACTGGTTGCCACGATATAAAAAAGATTTTGAGACTTTTTTTAAAAAGTGCAGAGAAGAGCAACAAAGATGATTTAGGGGGCTGGAAGCTTAAAATATATGAAGAACAGTTGCAGGAATTGGGGATGTCTAGTTTAATGAAAAGAAGTCTTCCAGTATCTAAGGGGCAGCCCCAAAGAGGGGGTCCAGCTATTCAGAGCACCCGAGGGCAGGACAAGGAGCAACAGATGGAAACTAATCAAGGAGAGAACCAGCCTGGAATTAAAGAGAAATTTCCTGACAGGGAGAAGAATTAACCAGTGGAACAGCTTGCCACCAGAAGTTATGGGTGCTCCATCACTGGGAGGGCTTTAAGAAGAAAGATTGGACGGCCATTTGTCTGAAATGGTCTAGGATTTCCTGCTTGAGCAGGGGGGGGGGTTGGACTAGAAGACCTCCAAGGTCCCTTCCAACTTTTTTTTCTCTGTGCTGCGCTGAATGCCACTCAGCTTCATCCTGGACGTCGCTGACTTAACAGAATGAACCAGTTTCAGATCCAGAACATACTTTGTGGCTACTTCATGACCAAAACAGAACTGCCCAATAAAAGTGGACATAAAGGGAGACTGGACAGTCTTTAGCCCAATGTTTCTTTGGCATACATAAAGCAGATAGCAGGGAAGGTATCACTACAGGGAAAGCCATACTCTGATCCTCCCTCAGTCCTGGAGGCTCATGGAGTCATTTGTTGACTTGCAGAAGGAAAGGATACAGCTGAAGTCACACAGGCAACAGCAAGTCAAATTTACAGTGTTGTTTCTTCTTGCAGATTCTTCCTCACTGGCAATTTCTGAAGACAATCCTCCTGCGCCAGCTCAGAAGCCACAGCCACAGCCAGCCCCTGCACCTGTGGAGGTAAATACCCCTAAGCACAGGTGTGTGGGTGTGAGAGAGGAGAGAAGGAGGAAGGAAAGAGAAAGAAAGAAAAATGTGTGAGAGACAGACAGAAAGGAAAGAGAGGAGAGACACAAGAAAGCGATGAAAGAGAAGGACAAGAAAGAAACAAGAAAGATGAGAAAGAGAAGGAGAGAGAGAAAGGGGAAGGAAGGAAAGGAAAGGGGGGAAGGAAGAAAAAGAGGAAGGAAGGAAGGAAAAGAGGAGGGAGGGAGGGAAGGAAGGAAGGAGGGAAGGAACAGAACATTGGGTGTGTGTCTATCCTGAATAGTGCCTCCAGCCTGATAATAATAGGAGGTCCTTGACTTACAACCATTCATTGGGTGACTGTTTGAAGTTACGATGACACTGAAAAAAGTGACTCACCGTTTTTCACATGATCAAAATCCGGATGCTTGGCAACTGGCATGTACTTATGACAGTTGCAGCATCGTGTGTGTGTGAGTGAGTGAGTGAGTGAGATGCGATCCCCTTTAGCGACCTTCCGACCGGCGAGCTTAATCGGGGGAAGCCAGATTCACTTCACAACCCTGGTTCTAACTTAAACCACTGCAGCGGTTCACTTAACAACTGAGGCAAGAGAGGCCGTAAAATGAGGCAAAACCCACTTTAAAAAAAGGGTCTTGCTTTTTTGGGGCTCAATTGTGGTCGTAAGTCAAGGACTACCTGTATTGGTAGAAAAGGATTCCGTACGGCTGACGTTAACAGCCCGAGCCGAGTCCTGCTGGATCCAGCCGAGGGCTCTCTAAATCCCCTGGATCTTTTTTTCTCCCAGATGCCACACGCACACAGGTGTGCCCGGATTCTTCTCCTTGCAAGAAGGCTATTCCCTGAGGCATATCCCCCGGCTTTTATTCACCCACAATAAAACATTCTCCCGCGGTGACCGACAATTGTGCTTGTTGAATATGGTTGAGTAGGGCAGGGACTTCTCACTGTCTTTCTTTCCGTTGCCCTCTTTCAGGCTTCCGTGGGAGTGAAGAAACGCAAGCGGAAACGTGTCTTGAAATCCAGAACCTTTGTGGACGAGGAAGGCTGTATCGGTAGGTAGCTCAGGTGTCCCTGGGCACAATGAATCTCAGTGCCCTCCTGTGGTTCTGAATGGATTGGTTGGTTTTTAATTACGGTAACTGCTTGAGAATGTCCCATCGGGTTATAAATATTTATATAAATAAATTAAATAAAGTGCCCTTGGCAGCTCCTTCCTGAGATGTCACCTGTCTCTGGTGAACCTCTTTGTAGTCCAGCCCCCCACCCCCACCCCTTTGGACCTATGGAAGTCAGGTGTTCCCACCTGGTGAGTGTTGGGACAGCCAAGAAGCGCATACAAAGCTTTAGCTTAGCCATATTGTTTGGTCTAGAGCAGGCCTCGGCAACCTGTGGCTCTGGAGCCGCATGTGGCTCTTTTATCCTTCGGCTGCGGCTCCCTGTCGCCAATCAGTTTCACAATTGATAGGGCTTTCAGTTAGAATAAAGTAGAGGAAAAAGGATGCTGCGCTAGGAAGAGAACTATGGTGGGGGGAACCGGACTTCCAGTTGGCTGCAGAATTGGAATGGGGAGGGTTCCGGTTAGGGCCTTTGTGGCTCTTTGAGTGTTTAAGGTTGCCGACCTCTGGTCTAGAGTTAAGGCATCTGGCTACAAAATGGGAAGTGGTGAATTCAAGTCCCATTTTAGGCATGAAAGCCAGCTGGATAACTTTGGGCTAAACACTAGGAGACGGTGAGTTCTAGTCCCGCCTTAAGCATGAAAGCTGCCTGGGTGACTTTGGGCCAATCACCAGGAGATGCCGAGTTCCGGTCTCGCCTTAGCCAGTAGGGTGATTTTGGGACAGTCAATTCTCAGCCCAACCCATCTCGCAGGGTTGTTGTGAAGAAAATAGGAGGAAGGAGCATTAGGTATGTTTGTTGCCTTGAGTTATTTGTAAAAATAATAAAGGCAGGATACAAACAAACAAATATTATCCTGTAACTGAAGCCCTGTTTTAGAAAGGTTATTCCTTTCAACATTGGTCCTTGACTCACAACCCAAAATTTATGTTGCTAAGTGAGAAATCTGTTGAAAAGCAAAGCTGGCTGAGGAACTCTGGGAGCTGAAGTCCACAAGTCTTAAAGGGACCAAGGTTGGAGACCCCGGTCTAAACCTATGTCTCCTCTTATCCCCAGTGACGGAAAAAGCCTACGAGAGTGAATCTTGCACGGAGAGCGAAGAGGAGGTCCGCACCAAGCCCAGCGCGGCTCACAAGGCCCCTGCTGGCCCCCCGAAAAAAGACCCCAAAGAGGAGAAGAGAGGCACCAAGAAAGGAGGGGCGGTTCCGGGCAAGGCCAACAAGCAGGCCTCCATCATGGGCTTCTTCCAAAAGAAATGAGCTCCAGAGGATCTGCAGGAATCCCTGCCTGAGCGAGCCTCTTCCCCTGGAGGCACGGGATTTGCTACCTAGGTGAGCTCTCGGGATCCAGGCGGCGGGACTTGAGAAGCTTCTGATCCTGAAATTTAGGCGGACGCCGGGTGCTTGAAGACTTGGCGGGGGGCAGCCAGGTGCTTAGAAGTTTTCAGCCGAAGACAGTACACCTTCTTTGATCTTTTTAACGCAGAGCTTTTGAGGCAGGTCCTCCTCAGGTGTGGTAGCTCCACCTCTTTGGCTCAGAAATTGAAACGGCCATCCCTCCTCTTCAGGTGTGGCAGGTTTGCAATCCCTTCCTGGGAACGGGAAGGGGGTGGTTGTCTTTCTTGGGAAGGGGGTTGTCTTTGGGGCCACAACTAGCCCCCTCGCTGACAAGAGGTCCACGGGGGTCTCCAGAGGAAAGCCAGGGGAGATGCCTCCAAGAAGATCCAGGCGAGACTTCATGGTTCCACAGGGCTTGCTTCCAAGAAGATCCCCACGGAATCTTCATGATCCACTAGGACTTGCAGCTGGAAACATCTGACCTGGCCTCTTTTAAGGCTCTCCACTGCCTAGCCCGGTAAGGCCCCTCTGTTCCCCAGGGACAACTGCCAAGTTGAGATCGTTGAGGGACACTTTGGTCTTCTAAGAAGGCCATCTGTTGACTTCCGATTCCTTCAACCGAACCCTCCGGATTCCTCAGATCCTGCAAAGCTTTGATCCAGCCTCCGAAAGATCCCCAGCCTGGGACTCGACCAAGGCTTGCTTTCTTGAAGCCCCTAATCGGATTGGTCGTTGTGAATTCTCCACAATGGGAAACCCTTCAGGATTGGCCAGGAGCACCGTTGAGGCGGAAGGTCCTACTCTGTCCTTCACACATCGGCCGAAATAACTACCGATACCTTCCCAACATGGTTACACAAGCCAGTTGCCCTGGTTTCCCCGCCTCCAAAGAATGTGGCTTTGGCTTGGACCCTCTACGGGGGGATGTAGAGCAGCCCCTCCATAAACTGGGATGAAGGGATGCGTGGAAAATTGGTGGCCTTACGCTATTTTGGGGGCAGGGTCTGCTCAAGAACTTGGCCGTTGATATCAAAGGAACAAGAAGGAAGATGCTTCGGGGCCCAACTCCCAAAGAAATTAAAGATCTACAGAGGCCTCAAATTTAGGTAAAACAACCAGTCCTACAATTTGGACATTGTCAGCTATGTGTGACAAAAGTCACAACTGCCTCTTGGATTACCGTTTTGCCTCTCTCTGGTGTGCCTCCTCCTTTCCACTTCTCCAGGAGTTTTCTGATAAGTGGGTAGTGTTATTTTCCCAGGTTTTCCACGGGATATTCTCAACGGGGAGCGGAAAAGGAGCAGGAATTCAGATCAGTTGTTCTCAGGCTACACCAGGCAAGTATTGTACAGACACACGCACACAGACAGATTAACCCAGTTCAACTCTAGCAGTTGTTAACCGTGGTTTTGCAGCCATTAAAGGCTTCATGTTTGCAGACATGCAGATAACCCCTCAATAGTTAGGCACATCCATGCATCTCCTCTCCCGACTAGTGGGCTGGCTGTTTGGATTTTTGCAGCCAAATAATGGTAGTTGAGTTATAGGCCATCCGGCAAAAGATGCTTTCCGGGAAGATATCCCCCCCAATAAACTTTCTCTTAAAATTCCGGATGGCTTCTTAGAATGGATTGTCTGTTTGGTCTGCTAGAAGGCCAAATGAAAAAGCGTTCACTTTTTCAGCTAAAGTGTATTTCTGCACAGCATTTTAAGCCTGCAAAAGCTTTGATTTCAACGAGCAAGTTTAATTAATCCCTTGCTGAAAAATCAGAAATGATCCCAAAATTATTCAGAGAGCAAGAAATGTCTCTTGCCCTGGTTTGATCAGCTTCCGGGTCAGTGTTTCCCAATCTTGGCAGGTTGTAAGTGGGCTGGACTTCAACCCCCAGAATTCCCCCATTCAAGCAGAGCCGGCTGGGGAATTCTGGGAGTTGAAGCCCACCCTTCTTAAAACCTGCCATGGTTGGGAAACACCGCAATCCTAGTGGGTCATTTTACAATGAATGCCCCAGGGCAGTAATAATAATAATAATAATAATACAGATATTTTTTTGGGGTGTGGGTGCGTTTGTCAACTTCCAATCAAGAACCAGTCTGTAGTGTTTAACTCCAGTTTTGTATGTCAAACCCCAGGGCAAGAAGTGAGTCTGACTTTCTTGGAGAGAATTATGGGTTGGATAAGGAGTTAAGAGGCCTCTGTTGTTTCCCTTCTTTTTTTGTCTTTTCTTAAAACATTGTCCTCCAATTTCTCCCCCCTCCCCCAAGAAATTTATACCGGAAAAGCCAAGTTGAATAAAGACATGGTCTTGTATGCTGCTTTTCGCCCCTCTTAATTTGTTTTTGGCGGGAGGAGGGAAAGGTGGTTCGGTTTGGGATTTGTGTCTCTACTGCTGTTTGGTCAACATCCTTCCCTGAAACTTTGGAAAGTTTCCCACGCAGGTGAATACTTCAAAAGCGAGTCCATCCATAGCCGTCTTCCTTGTGTTCATTTTAAAAAAATTTAAACAGAATAAATGAGTTGGAAGGGACCTTGGAGGTCTTTTAGCTGTGGTGTCACCTCCTATTCCTTATTTTCATTAAACTACTCAATTCCTGCAACCGTTCTTCGTATGTTTGAGCCTCCAGTCCCCTGGTCATCTTCGTTGCTCTTCTCTGCACTCTTAAACGCAGCTGGAATTATTGACTTATCAGGACTTATCTAGAAATACCTTGACATAGAAACAATCGAGAACTTTTGAGTTCAACCCTTGTTGGCTGCATGGCCACTTCCATATACAGGTTTGTCCTCAGTTTTGACTACAATTAGTCAGGAAATTCATTTTTTAAGTGACGTAGCCATTAAGTGAGACATCACACAACCACTAAATGCATGGCCATTTTTGCAATGGTCATTAAGGGACCCACCGCTCATTAAAGCAAGATCTCACGGTGGCACCTAGCTTCACCTATTAGCCTGCCTGAGGTCAGCCACTTGGTTGTGGGGAGGGCTACCACATCTGGCCTGCAAAACATCCGGATCAGGTGTCTCCAACCTTGGCAACTTTAAGACTTGTGGACTTCAACTCCCAGAATCCCTCAGCCAGCAAAGCTCTGGGACTCTGGGAGTTGAAGTCCACAAGTCTTAAAGTTGCCAAGGTTGGAGACCCCCGATCTGGATGGAATGGCCTATGCACCTCAGGCCTAGCTGTCTTGTATGGGCTTACACTGCCGGTCTTTTGTGTGTGTGTGTGTGTGTATTTGTGAGAAAAAGATGGCACATTCAAATCCCATTTCGATGAAAGTACACGAGAGAAAAATATAAAAGTATGTAACATTTCATTTCTCAGAGCCAGCAAAGTCTCCGTTATGGGTTCTCTTTTGGCACTCTGATGCTTTGGGGTGCGTGTCTGTGTGTAGAGAGAGACATATACAGATGTGCAGCAGATGCGTGTCATTGAGCGTAATGCTATGCACACGTGTAACAGACACGCGTCCGCCCAGCCTTCGGGGACGCATTAGGCTCCACCTCTTCGTGGAGGGGGGGAAAGGCACTTCAGGCGGGAGAAGCCCGGCGCTCATGAATATTCACGAAGGGGCGTGGCCACCCGCCCTACGCCAGGGCCGCGCTCCGCCAGGGCCGCTCATGAATATGGAGCAGGAGGCGTGGCCGGCTCCGCCCCGCCCTCCTCCCGCCGGGAGAAGATGGCGGCGGCGGCGGCGGAGCCAGGCGGGCGGGCCGCGGGCTCGTCGGTTCCGTCGCTACGACGAGGCCGGGGTCGGCGGCGTCGGGACGAGGCCGTGCCCGCGGACGACGACGGAGTCCCGGAGACCCCTGGGCGGCGCTCGGGCCAGCGGGAGGGCTCCGCAGGAGATCCGGGCCCTCCGCGAGGTGCGTGGCCGACGTAACGTGTGAACGGACGCGCGTCGACGTGGCCGCGGGGGGGGGGAAGGGAGGGAGGGAGCGGGAAGCGCGCCCATTGGCTGCTTTGGAAATGGGGCGTGGCCGCCGCCGGGCTCGTGTGAACGCGGGCCGAGAGGCCTCGGGCGGCCCACACCCGCCTTCCCATCATCCGCGGCCATCCTGCGATTGGAAACGGGCGGAGGGCGACCTGGTGGCACCCGCGCGTCCGCCGAAGGGGTCGTGGGGATGCCCCGGTGGTTTTTCCCGGATTTGTTGGCCGGCCAGCCCGCCTTGACGCTCGGGAGCTTGTGAAGGGCAGCGGTGGTTGTGTGAATGCGCGCTGGCTGCCCCTGCAAGGCGTTCACGTGAAAAAGAGGCCGCGATCTGCAAATGTCGTCTGGATGGGAGTCTTTTTTTCTAGCACGGGGGTCTCCAACCTTGGCCACTTTAAGCCTGGAGGACTTCAACTCCCAGAATTCCCCAGCCAGCTTTGCTGGCTGGGGGATTCTGGGAGTTGAAGTCCTCCAGGCTTAAAGTGGCCAAGGTTGAAGACCCCTGTTCTAGCAGACCAAGATTTGTGGTTGGTTTGTGTGTGTGTCCAGCTTAGTATCTCAACCTTTGGCCCCTCGATGATGGGTGGACTCCAACTCCCAGAATTCCCCATCCCGCGGAGATGGGAGAAAGACCCAGCGGAGCTGGCTTGCGGGAACTCTGGGAGTTGAAGTCCGCCCCATCTCCATGTGGTTGAGAAATACAGGTCGTCCTCGACTTACAACCGCAACTGAGCTCCAGATTTCTGTTGCTGTGAGTTTTGCCCCGTTTTACGACCTTACCGGCCACGGTCGTTGCGCGAATCACTTGCAGCTAATAAATTAGGAACGTGGTCATTAAGTGAATCTGTCCTCCCCGTGGATTTTGCTTGTCAGAAGGTCCACAAAATGGAATCGCATCATCCAGGGACCGTCATAAATACGAAACCAGTTGCCAAGCGTCTGAATTTTGATCGTACGAAGGGGTCGTAAGTGGGCGAAAAACGGTCATAAGTCACTTTTCTCCAGTGCCATTGTAACAATTCGAACAGTCACTAAATGAACCGTTGTAAGTCAAGGACTACCTGTAGAAGCATTATTCATGATGGCTGGGGAATTCTGGGAGTTGAAGTGCACATGAGAAAAAGGAAATGTGGTGTGTTTTGGTTGCTCTAGCAATAATCTTGGTGGGACAGGAAACAAACAAGGCTGGGGGATTCTGGGAGTTGAAGTCCACCAATCTTAACAATGGCAGAAACACTGGTTGAGAGAGCACTTGGGTGCGAAGTGGGGTGTCTTTTGGTTGCTTGCAAGAGGGGTCTCCAAACTTGGAGACTTTTAAGACACGTGGACTTCAACTCCCAGAATTCCCCAGTCATAATGGCTTCCTGTTTTTCTCTGCATCATAACTGGCTGGGGAATTCTGGGAGTTGAAGTGCACATAAGAAGGAAACGTGGTGTGTTTTGGTTGCTCTAGCAATAGTTCTGGTGGGACAGGAAACAAGACTGGGGGATTCTGGGAGTTGAAGTCCACCAATCTTAAGAATGGCAGAAACACTGGTTCAGAGAGCACAAGGGACCTTGGGTGTGAAGTGTGGGGTCTTTTGGTTGCTTGTAATAGAGGGGGTCTCCAAACTTGGAGACTTTTAAGACTTCAACTCCCAGAATTCCCCAGTCATAATGGCTTCCTGTTTCTCTCTGCATCATAACTGGCTGGGGAATTCTGGGAGTTGAAGTCCAAAAGTCTTAAAAGTTGGCAAGTTTGGAGACCCCCTGTCCTAACAGTGTTGATACCGTTGCAGTGGGACCCTTGCCACACCCAGCGCCCCCCCCCCTCCCCAGATCCAGCGAGAGAAACAAAAAGCAATTATGGATCTTGGGTGTGCTAGAAGTCTCTTTTCCAGATCTGTCTGGATCGGGAGAGCAATGAGATCCCTGGCCTGGAATGAAGAGAACAGGAGGAACCACATTTTTCTAACTTGACTAGCAGCCGATTTTCCTCCACCTACCTTGAAAGGACTTTCATGGTCCTTCCACCATCAGAGTCTTCTCTACACCAGCGTGTGCATTCACAAGTGGGCTTTGCACACACGTTTGTGCTAAAAGTCACATGACGCCTGGTTTGCATTTTGGGAGGTTTTGTTAATTTATTTGTATCCTGTCTTTATGACCATTACAAATAAGGTGGTAAACATATCCAACGCCCACTTCCTTTTCCCGTTTTCCCCACAACAACAACCTCGTGAGATGGATTGGACTCGGAGGGAGGAACTGGCCCCAAATCGCTCAGCCAGCTTTGTGCGTAAGGCAGAACTAGAACTCACCGTCTCCTGGTCATTGGCCCAAAGTCACTAAGCAGGCTTTTGTGCCTAAGGCGGGACTAGAACTCTCCGTCTCCTGGTCATTGGCCCAAAGTTACTAAGCAGGCTTTTGTGCCTAAGGCGGGACTGGAACTCACCGTCTCCTGGTCATTGGCCCAAAGTTACTAAGCAGGCTTTTGTGCCTAAGGCGGGACTAGAACTCTCCGTCTCCTGGTCATTGGCCCAAAGTCTCCCAGCTGGCTTTTGTGCCTAAGGCAGGACTAGAACTCACCGTCTCCTGGTGATTGGTCCAAAGTCTCCCAGCCAGCTTTCATGCCTAAGGTGGAACTAGAACTCACCGTCTCCTGGTGATTGGCCCAAAGTCACTAAGCAGGCTTTTGTGCCTAAGGCGGGACTAGAACTCACCATCTCCTGGTCATTGGCCCAAAGTCTCCCAGTCGACTTTCATGCCTAAGGTGGAACTAGAACTCACCGTCTCCTGGTAATTGGCCCAAAGTCACTAAGCAGGCTTTTGTGCCTAAGGCGGGACTAGAACTCACCATCTCCTGGTCATTGGCCCAAAGTCTCCCAGCTGGCTTTTGTGCCTAAGGCGGGACTAGAACTCACCGTCTCCTGGTAATTGGCCCAAAGTCTCCCAGCCGGCTTTCATGCCTAAAGTGGGACTAGAACTCACCATCTTCTGTTTTCTAGACGGGTGCCTTAATTCCCCGACCAAAATAGTTCTCACTATTAATATTCACAATGAATATTCCATTCACAAGCCCAGTCCGTACCATTTCTACCAGTCTTCTGTTCTGGTCCGGGAAGCTCACGATCTTTGTGTAATTTTGAAGGTTTAGCTGGTTTGAATTTTATCTCGGTTACTGCTGTGTGTTACCCAGGATCCTCCCGGGCTGTAGTAACGAACTAAATAATAAAACCTTTCTGTCCAGAAAACAGCAGGGAAGCCAAGATGACTCACAGGGGAGATCTTGCAAAGTGCAAAATAAATTGGGCGTAGAGGTTTTGGTCTAATCTTGGTTTGAAAAAAGCCGCACACACAAAACAAAAAACACACCAGAGGGAGGGCAGGGCACTTAGGCAGTGCCACTGAGAGCATCGGTGTGTTTCTTGGCACGTTTTGACTCTTCCCTGGGCAAAGATTTCCGACGGAAGGACATGCAGGAATGCCAAAATTCTCCCTCTGTGTGTCTTTTTAAAAATAACTGCTGAGCATGAGTCACCTTAGCGTTAGAGTTGGCTGGGCAAGTTATGCAACCGAAACAGGACGGCGGGAGCAAAAAAATCGAGCCTTCCAGATATGTGGTCCCTGCCCTAAGTAACCACACAACAACGCCCCAAACTAAGATGACAACAAATTCAACAATCCGTCCTAAGAGATCTAAAAGATGCAAAACAAACAAACAAACCCCAACAAAACCACACATTCTGGTGGGATACTTTTAGGGGCTATAACTGCAGCGCAGTACATTAAAAGGAGGAGAAAATTTGGCTTGGAAATTGACGAGGGAGGGGCTCAGGGAAGTTAGAGAGCATTCCCCCCCCTCACCCCGTGAAATAACCAGGGATAAATCTCAGTTCCAATAGAAGAGACTGGGTAGATAAGGATTGAAAACTGGGCCCTGGGTGCTCTCTGAGCTTGGTGGTTTTCTTGCAGACGTTTCATGACCCAACTACGTAACAACATCAGTGCTGGAAAGGAGCGGGGTTTGTGGAGAGAAGGAGGAAGAGAATGGTGGGGTGGTTTTCTTGCAGACGTTTCGTGATCCATCTGGGTAACATCATCTGGCTGGAGGGGAGTGAGGTTTGTGGAGTGGAGGAGGGGGTGAAGGGAAGGAGGAAGAAGGCTGTGAGGTCCTTGGTGCTCTCTGAGCTGGGTGGTTTTCTTGCAGGCGTCTCATGACCCAACTAGGGAACATCATCAGTTACCCAGCATCTATGTTCCCACTGGTTCAAGTGATGCTTTGCCAATTGAATGGTTTTCCAGATATTTTGGCTAAGGTCTTCTCTGCTGGATCCCCCATGATTTTATATAAACATTGGTTTACAATAAACCTGGTTTTCAGCTCATGCTGATGACCCCAAAGCAAGCCAGGGATTCTTCCCACTCCTCAGCCGAGATCTCGGTCCACATTGCTGACATGAATGAATGAATGAATGAATGAATATTTTAATTTGTATACCGCCCTTCTCCCGAAGGACTCAGGGCGGTGAACAGGCAGATAAAATACAGATATACACAATAGTTAAAAAATCCCTTAAAAAACTGATTTAAATTTGCCCAAATATTAAAATAACATACACCCCCATAAAATTACAAAACTTTAAAAACCCATCAAATTCAATTAAAATTTAAAGGTAAAAATCAAGCTAGTCCAGCCATACGAAATAAATAAGTTTTAAGTTCGCGGCGACATAACGGCTGCCTGGATTTATTTTTCCTCCCGTGTGTCAGGGCCATGTGCTTCTCTTTGAAAATAAACACACCCATGTCCTCATTTGAAACACACCCGTTTCGTAACGAAATCTGCGCATGGAATATTTCTCTTTCCTGCTGGCTTTTCTTATAAGTCCACAGCCGCCTTCTGCATGAGCAAAGAGACACTCAGAAATCTTTTGTGGGGGGTGACTTTGTCTCTTTGCAAGAATCTGTCCGCCCAGCCCCCCCAATTTGAGCTGGCCTGGGTCCACGGGAGCGAGTGCGAATTCCAATCTCTCAGTATTCCAATATCTCAGGGGTTGCTACAAAGAAGAGGGAGTCAAGCTCTTCTCCAAAGTACCAGGACAAGAAGCAACGGATGGAAACTTTTAATCAAGGAGACAAGCAACCTGGAACCAAGAAGAAATTTTCTGACAGTGAGGACAGTTAACCAGTGGAACAGCTTGCCACCAGAAGTTGTGGTTGCTCCAAGACTGGAAGTTTTTAAGAAAAGACTGGGTGGCTGTTTGTCTGAAATGGTGCTTGTAGAGGTTTCCTGCCTGAGCAGGGGGTTAGACTAGAAGGCCTCCGAGGTCCCTCCCAACTCTGTTATTCTATATCCTGTTCAATTCTGAAGCCCTTGAAGGCACAGGAGGTACCAAACGGGGTGTTTCCATGATGGGGGGACCTTGAGGAATTTGGGGGGGGGGTTGGTCTGGAGAAAGACCTTCATTCCAACATTGAAGTTTCAACTCCCAGAGTTCCTCAGCCAGCTTTGCTCTAGGGCAGGGGTCTCCAACCTTCGTCCCTTTAAGACTTGTGGACTTCAACTCCCAGAGTTCCTCTGCCAGCTTTGCTCTAGGGCAGGGGTCTCCAACCTTGGTCCCTTTAAGACTTGTGGACTTCAACTCCCAGAGTTCCTCTGCCAGCTTTGCTCTAGGGCAGGGGTCTCCAACCTTGGTCCCTTTAAGACTTGTGGACTTCAACTCCCAGAGTTCCTCTGCCAGCTTTGCTCTAGGGCAGGGGTCTCCAACCTTGGTCCCTTTAAGACTTGTGGACTTCAACTCCCAGAGTTCCTCAGCCAGCTTTGCTCTAGGGCAGGGGTCTCCAACCTTGGTCCCTTTAAGACTTGTGGACTTCAACTCCCAGAGTTCCTCTGCCAGCTTTGCTCTAGGGCAGGGGTCTCCAACCTTGGTCCCTTTAAGACTTGTGGACTTCAACTCCCAGAGTTCCTCAGCCAGCTTTGCTCTAGGGCAGGGGTCTCCAACCTTGGTCCCTTTAAGACTTGGTTCAAAGGACCCAGGTAGTCCTCAACTTATGACCGTTCAGTTAATTAGTGTCCATTCCAAATGACAGCACTAAAATAAGCGGCTTACGACAATCACAACGTCCCGGTGGCCGCCGGCTCGCTTTTACGATGCCTGCCGTATCCCCGGGGTCACACGATCGCCATTGGTGCCCTTCCCAAGTTATTTCCGGCCAGGCAAAATCAGTGGGTGATTCGCTTAACAACCGGAGCAAAAAAAAGTTGTAAAATCTGGGGATGCAGGTCATGTTCACGGCTCACCAAGTGACCGCATTGCTTAGAAATGCATGTTTCCACACTCTACTGTGGTCATAAATTGAGGACTGTCTCGTTGTAGGGGCTTGTCTTTTGGCAGCAGGTGTGAATGGAAATGCTCAATGTTTGTCTTCTTTTTTTCCTTTTTTCCTTTTTTTTTTGTTTTTGGGTAGATTTTATCTTCAGAACGCCCATCACTTTGGCCAAACATGGAGAAGTTCACGAGGAACATAAAAGCCACTTGCGAAAGGTAAGTTGGGCAGGGCACATTTTATTTAATCAATATATTGTACCGGTAATCCTCGACTTACAATTGTTCGCTTAGTGACTGCTCAAAGTTACAGTTTCCCTGAAATATCTTGGGACCGTTTTTCACAGTTACGACCGCTGCAGCCTCCCCAGGGTCACGTGATCAGAACTGACTCATATTTATGAGAGTCGCAGCATCCCGAGGGATCTCGCGATCCCCTTTGGCAACTCTCTGACGAGCAAAGTCGAAGGAAAAAACCAAATTCACTTAACAACCGTGTGACTCACTTAACAATGGCAGCGATTCACTTAATGTGGGAAGAATGGGGCAAAACTCACTTAACAACTTAGCAAGAGAGTCCAGTTGTCGGTTGTGAGGAAATTCCTAAAACTTTGCCTCCATAAGGGGAGCAAGTTAAATCCATTCCTTGCTCCATGGACGGGCAGTTTTGGCAACCAACTCCTGATAAAATTAATTAAGTTTCGATTAAAAGCATCGGAAAGAACAGGTGGGGAGTATAAGATCGAGACATTGAAAGGTGATTCCCCGTTTACACAATTGACACAAATTCTCATCCGAAGGAAGTTGCTGCCGCCGTTCCTTTTTTCACAAAATCAACCTTGCTTCCTAGCTGAGACATGAAAAATGGCAAGAAGAGAAAAACCCGGAGGATTTGATGCACAAGCTGATGGCGGACGAAGCTGAAGTGGACAGAAGGAGGACGGATGACCAGAAGAAAGAGGAATCCCTTATGGCCAGAGTGAGCCATGAACGTGTAAGTGTCGTGGCCTGTTGGCCGCCAGCCCCTCCAGCAGTTGAATCAGAGGAGGAGGAGGAGGCGTCAAGGCAACCTGAGAGCTCCAAAGGGGAAGAGGGAATGGAGCTGGCAGAGAGACAGAGGCAGAGCCTGGGCCGTCCATCAGCCCTCAGATGGAGAGTCAACAGCCCCCAGGTCTGGAGGTGGCTGATGAGGAAGAGGAGGAACAGCTGGGTCCAGTGCCTGACACAGGGATAAGCAGAAGACAGAGGAGAGGAGAGCAGTGGAAATCTATGGGCCGGTCCTTGTGATGGAAGAGCCACCTAGCGAAATACCCCACCCTAGCTCTGGGGATGAAAGGCAGGGGGCAGAGATGAATAGGTGTGGCAGACATCTATTCGTCTTCCGGATGGACGGATGGACTTGTTAGCCTGAGAAAGGCTGGAGGCTGATTGGGAAGAGGGTTTAATGGTGAAGTTGAAGCACATGGGTGATTCTGGGGCAGCTGACCACATGGAGTTGAGAGTGGGTGGATTGTATACCTTCTCTTGAGCTTTGCACTTGAACTTCCTGTTCCTGTGCAAGAACACATATTCTATTGGCTGTTATCAGACTCCCATGGGGCCATGTATAGGGTCATGTTTGTCTGAGCTAGTTTGGTTGAAGTTTGCTGGGTGATGCAGTGTCGCCAGAGATTGTGCCATGTGGTGAACTCTGCTGCTAGATGGGTTAATCCTATTATGTCCTGAGTGGTCATGTCTTAATCCCATCACCCTGGAGCTGGAGGTCTTTTGTCTTGTAGATAGGCTGGCTCAGTCTTTCTTAAGGGGCACCAAAATATCTGCTGGGAGCAGGGAGCTGGGTTTCTGGTTCCTTTTAAGATTTTTATTTATCTTTTAGGGGAAATGTTTTATCCTGCCTTTTTAATATTTCCTAAAATATTTCATTCTTCTGGGAGGGGAGGGGCTTCCCACAGCGCTCTGTGGGGTGCCGTGCTTGCCGTGCTTACATCCTGTTTTTTTTTCTTCGCTTACCGCCAGTTTCCCGAGTGCCTGTCGGATTCCGAAAACGAGGAACCCTTCCAGTGCCGGCCCGTCTATCGGTCGGCTTTCGTCTCCAAGGGCAGCGCCTATTCCGTCGCCTTGCTGGCTGGGTGAGTTTCTCCGGCAGTTCCGGTTTAGCAATAGCGGATCATCGAAAAACTCGCTTCGACAGTAAGGAGGGTGGCTTATAAATTAAATGAATGAAGAAATGAAAGTTTTTAAAAGGAGGTTGGTTTTCAGCAGAATGACCGACTAAACGGCAGGCAGTCCTTGATTTACAACCGCAAGCGAGCCCCAAATTTCCGTTGCTAAGCAAGACATTTGTTAAGTCAGCCTTGCTCTGTTTGTGACCTTTTTTGCCACCATTGTTAAGTGAATCACTGCCATTAAGTGAGTCACACGGTTTTTAAGTGAATCCGGCTTCCCCGTGGACTTTGCTTGTCAGAAGGGCATCACACGACACTCCCCCAGGACACTGCGACCGTCATAAATACGAGTCGATTGCCAAGCGTCCGAATTTTGATCACATGATCATGGGGATGCTGCAACAGTCATAAGTGCGTAAAACGGTCACAAGTCCCTTTTTTCAGTGCCTGTTGTGGCCTGCCGGCGGCCAGCAGAGCAGTCGGACAGTAAGGAGGTTGGGGAGGAACTTGGGTCAATCCTGTGGGGTGGAGGAACGGTTGGATGTGGGCTCTGCTGTTGTGTCTCGTCCGATCTCACCACAGCCAGGGTCTTCTTATCTGCTTCTGAACACTGAGGAATGTCCTAGTATGCCTCCCGGCCCCAGCCCTGGCTCCATGCCCAGACAGGCTGAAGAGGAGGAAGTATCTCCAGCCCCCAGCTCTGGCTCCATGCCCAGGCAAACGGAGCAACTAGACCCCTCCCCCTCCTCCACAGCATGTGAGCCTGAGGGAGGTCAATTACCAACAGCTGCAGACTGGAGTGACCTTCGCATCAGAAGACTTGATAGACGGAGGCGACAGAAGGAAGGGAGGGGCAGGCCTGGATAAGTGCTGAGTCATGGAGCCACACCCCATGGCCTATATAAAGGATCTGCTTTCTGGCAGTCTCTGAGTCAGGCAAAGTCTAAACATATCTTGCTGAAGTCACTTTCTGGTCTCCTGCCCTGAGGACTTTTGTCGTGTCCCACTCCTCCGCTGACGGCCGGGTCAGGGAAATCCGAATCAGGCTTGCCTCTGCAGCTCTGCCCAAAGTCCTAGCAAAGTCCTCAGAGCAGGCAGGAGACCAGTAAGTGACTTCAGCAAGATAAGTTCGACTTTGCCTGACTCAGAGACTGCCAGAAAGCAGATCCTTTATATAGGCCATGGGGTGTGGCTCCATGACTCAGCACTCATTAAGGCCTGCCCCTCCCTTCCTTCTGTTGCCTCCGCCTATCCAGTCTTCTGATGCGAGGGTCACTCCAATCAGCTGTTGTTGGAAGTAAACTTTCCTCAGGCTCACATGCTGTGGAGGTGGGGAGGGGTCTAGGTGCTGCTTGCCTGGGCATGGAGCCAGGGCTGGGGCCGGGATGCTCCTCCTCTGCAGCCTGCTTGGGCATGGAGCCAGGGCTGGGACCGGGAGGTGCCCCCTCCTCTGCAGCTTGTCTGGGCATGGAGCCAGAACTGGGGCCGGGAGGCATACATTCCTCCGTGTTCGGGAGCAGATAAGCAGACCCCGGCTGCGGTGAGAGCGGACAAGACACAACAACTTTGCTAGGACTTTGGCAGAGCTGCAGAGGCACACCTGATTCGGATTTCCCTGACCCGGCCGTCAGCGGAGGAGTGGGACACGACATCTGCGTCGCAGGCAGAGAGGGAGATAGCAGCGAGGCAGAGGAACGGCTGGAGCCCGTTCCCAGTGTGCGCACGCGCAGAGCTGCCAAAAAACAAAAACAAGAAAGCAGGGTCAACTCAGGAGTACAGCCACACCTTGGAGGTGTTTGGCCCCTCCCACAGGAAACAAAAGAGGAGCGAACGGGGGGACATGGACTTTTGGGGAAGTAATTAGTTCATTTAGTCGATTCAAGATTGGAAAGTTGTGTTCGTGCCAAGTTTGGCCTTGCCCTGCCTTTGGAAATTAGTTCTCTGGCAGCGTTCCAGGTGAGATACGGGTGGGTGTTGATAAACATTCCTCTGAAAGACTATTTGCCAAAACCTCGTTGACTGTGAATGAAATAAATTCACAGTCATTTAAATAAAAGAGACTTCGCTTCATGCTTTCTAAGGCAGCCTAGGTCAGAACAGTGCCATTCTAACTGAGCGGTCACTAAATGAATTGTTTTAAAGTCGAGGACTACCTGCGTCTCAAGGGACAGGCTGGCGTTTTAATAATAGTGATAAGGAATTATTTTTGCCATGGCTTGAATGGAATGGAATAGAATTTTTTTTATTGGCCAATAATTTGTTTATTGGACACACAAGGAATTTGTCTTAGTGCATACGCTCTCGGTGTACATAAAAGAAAAGATGCATTCGTCAAGAATCTAAGGTACAACACTTAATGATAGTCATCGGGTACAAATAAACTATCAGGAGACAATATCAATATCAATCGTAAGGATACCAGCAACAAGGTCACAGTCATACAGTCATAAGAGGAAAGAGATTGGTGATGGGAACGATTAGAAGATTAATACTGCAGATTCAGTAAATAGTTTGACAGTGTTGAGGGAATTATTTGTTTAGCAGAGTGATGGCCTTCGGGGAAAAAAATGGCTAACGTTATTTTTTCACTCTTATTTTTCCCCCCCAAAAAAATCTCTGTAGAAATTTCAGCTCCCAAGTGGAAAGGAGTCAAAGTTGCAACGATACTCTGGGAAATCGATCAAAGAGCAGGCAGAGATCGGCTCCTGTTCGAACAAAGGTACCGGATCTTTGTGACGCCAGGGAAGAATCATGGCCGTCTATAAAAAAAGTCTCGAATTTTCCTCTAGAAAAAGAGATTCTGAAGAGGATATTAAGCCCTCGACATACGACCGTGATGGAGCCCCTCCGCTACTGTTGCCTGTTATAATGGTTGTAAAAACAATCCATCGTGCAACTGATCTGATTTTAGGACCTTTTTTACAACGGTTGCGAAGTCATTAAGTGAACCAACCATTCACTATAAGGTTGGATTTTACTGAAAACTGGGTGTAAATTTTTGCCAAAAACTGGAACTATATATAGGAGTGGCAAAAACTGTGGAAACCTTTTGGGAAAAGTGTATTTTCTAAAACTAGCTAATAACACCACTTTTTTTTGGAGTAGTACCATAAAATTATATATCAATGGAAAGATAATTTAATCCGGAATGTAATGCAATAACTTTTATGAAGGATTTGCTATTAGAATAGCGGTTACAGTACAAAGAAGAAGAAAATAAGTGAAACACATAGAAAAAACGAGATACACAAAAATTAATCACCATAGAAAAAAATGAGATATACAAAAATTATCCCCAATGTCAGTTAATCCTTAGTTGGGTAACCTTTAGCATGAATTACGGCCTTACAGTGTCTTCCCATGGAGTGAACCAAGTCTTTGAGTTCTGCAGCTGTTCTAATCTGACTAATCGGCTCCATAGATTTTCAATTTTCCATTGGGAGAAGGTCTGGGCTATTCCCAGGCCATTCCAGCAGGAGAATAGGATTATCTTGAAACTCCAAAAAAAGTAGTGTTATTAGCCAACAAACCTCAAAAAGACATTTTTCCCAAAAGGTTTCCACAATTTTAGCCACTACTGTATAATGTAGTTACATGAGAGCAGGATACTATTAATCAACGAATACCTGTCTTTAATAATTTAATATTTAATTTTGTGGGAAAGGTGATATGAATCAACACTGTGGTTCCCCCCCCGCCCTCCTCCATTGTTCTGAATTTATTTTCCATTTTGCCTCCCAAAGGTGCCTTTTCAAGAGGCACCTGGACAAAAGTCTCCGGAGATTGTCAGTCATCCAGGTCATGGTTGTCCAAAGGGTTTTTTTTCAAGAGGCAACTGAACTTTTTTTTTTTGAAGACATTTCACTTCTCCTCCAAGGAGCTTCTTCAGCTCTGGCTGGATGGTGGGGAAGGGAAGGATTGATACTCCTTGCAGACAGCTGGACATTTGCATCCTTTTAGAGGGGCCTTGAGGCCACTTGGAGGTTTACCTGTGTCCTCAGGGTCTCACCTGAGTGGTGCAAATGGGTGTGGTGAAGGGGGACAGGCCAGAAAATATCCTGCAGCCAAGAAGGCTCCACACCCATTTGCACTTGAGGACTCAGACAAACGTCCAAGTGGCCTCAATGACCTCCTAAAAGGATTGAGATGTCCAGCTGTCTTCAAGGAGTATCAGTCCTTCCATTCCCACCATCCAGGCAGAGTTGAAGAAGCTTCTTGGAGGAGAAGCAAAACGTCTTCAAAAAATATCCAGAAAGTCCAGTTGCCACTTGAAAAAAAGCCCCTTTGGGACAGCCGTGACCCGGATGACGGAGAGTCTTCGGTGACTTCCATTTTGTGGCGCCACCCCTGACTAAAATGTCTTCTCTTACAGGCCAACCCCTTCACTGGTGCCTCCGTTTCCCTCGTGGGCGTCCTTTCTTCCACCCAGAACAACCGCTGCCTCTCTGCTCCGGACCTGACGGCCGAGAAGCGCCTGGTCTCTCACCAGGCGCCGTCTTCGTTCCCTGTCCTGCCTAGGCAGGAGCGCTCGATCAGCCCCGAGAGCAACGACAGCATCTCTGAGGAGTTGAACCATTTCAAGCCCATCGTCTGCTCGCCCTGCACGCCTCCCAAGCAGCTGCCGGATGGGCGCGTGCTGAGCCCCCTCCTCATCAAGTCCACCCCCAGGAACCTGACCAGGAGCCTGCAGAAGCCCACCACGTACGAAGCCAGCCCTCGGATCCTGAAGAAGTGGGAACAGATCCTCCAGGAACGTCAAGTCAAGAACACTCTCTCCAAGGCTACCTTGACCTCCTCGGTTCTCGAGTCAGGTGAAGATTTCCCGGCTCCGACCCTCAACGTCCCCATCAAGTGTCCTCTGCAGATGCCCAACGAGGTCTCCTTGCCAGACCCTCTCCGTCCCCCTTCTCTTACAAAGGTGGACAGTTCTGCACACAGTCGGAGAGACTCGGAAGCTACGGAGCTGACCCCCAGGGTCCTCCCGCCAAGACCCACCGAAAACCCCCCCAATTCCAGGATTTCCGAGCTCTCCGAAGCGAAATCAGTGCCCCGTCTGGCTGGGCCATGCCTTCACTTCGATGCCAAAACGATACCCCGGAAAGTCGTCCGAGTGAACTCAGCCTCGGAGAACGGCACTCTCGGTAATACGGCCGAGCGGAAGCCGCGTAAATACTGGGACGAGAGTGAACTGTGCCGTCTCTCCAACGGCCTCCGTCTCGAGAGGGGGCTCGGCGAGGAGACCCCCTCTCTGCGGCGCGGACAAAAGCGGCCGTGTAAAACCAAGCACCTGGACCCTTCGGTCAAGCGGCTGAGGCCGTCGGCGGGCTCTCGCAAGGGCCCTCCAGCGTCCGACCCGCTGAGACGTCAGAGGCGGCGACAACGTGGCAGGACCGAGCAGCGACTGCAGCAGGAGGAGGCTGACCGGCGGCTGGCCGTGCAACTCCAGCGGCAGTTCGAGAGGGAGATCCGGACAGCGGAGAGGCCGAAGGGACGAGCCGATCAGTATTTCTTACGGTCCAAGAACACCACCGGGGCAAAGTAACCCTTCGCCAGCTACGCGGCTTTTTCGAGATATCCCATGTAGACGTCGCTTCATCAGTCTGGTGGAGTTCCGGGGAACAGGAGTTCTGCCCGGTCAGTACGGGAGCCGGATGGAGGTCACAGTCTGGAGCTTTCCGCCCCCTCCCCTCCTCCAACTGACTCCGAGATCATCAGTCTCTCTCGCAGCGAAGACCCCTTTTGTCTGTTCTCGTTCGGAGGTCGGATCTTGGGTGCCGGTCCGGCTGTCGCTGCCTTGGGATCCGAGTCGGTTACAATAACGGGGGTGAACCGACGTTGCGAGCAGCGTTTGCAATTTCAGGAGCAGCCCTGCGCTGCTGGAAGGCCCGGTTGGCAGAATGGTGGATCTGCAATAAAATATATTTGAATCTATAAATACAGGTAGTCCTCGACTTACGACAGTTCGTTTAGTGACCGTTCAAAGTTACAGCATCAGAGACAAAAGTGACTTACGACCGTTTTTCACACTTAACGACCGTGGCAGCATCCCCGTGGTCGCGTGATCAAAATTTCCAGATGCTTGACGACTGACTTGTATTTATGACGGTCGCAGTCTCCCTGGGGTCACGCGATCCCCTTTTGCGACCTTCTGACAAATAAAGTCGATGGGGAAGCCAGATTCACTTAACGGCCATGTTATTATCTTAACGGTAATGGTTCACTTAACAACGGTGAGAAGAAAGGTCGCAAAATGGAGCAAAATCCACTGAACAACCGTTCTCGCTTACCAACATAAATTTGGGGCTCCATTTTGGACCGTAAGGCGAGAACCTCCTGTATTTAAATCTATAATATATGGTTGCATCTCCAGACCCATGAAAGGAGCACTTGCTTGCGCTGAGTCCAAACTAACCACCGTGGGCCAGAGAGAACTTTTGGCTGCCTGGTGGGGTATTTCTCACCTCCACCCCACCTCCTTGGCCCTCCAACCCCATCAGTCCTTGGTGTGGGGTTGCGCTGCAGCAGTATCAAAACACACACACACACATCCTGCTTTGGGGCAAGCAGAGCGCGAAACAAACGGCGCACTTAAGCTGTATCTCACCAGTATGTACGGTATGATGAGGCCTCCACAACCAGGCTAAACGTCCCGAATAGAAGCCGCGAAGCCAGGATCCCATGCTGGGTTTATTTTTGGCGGGCTCAGATTTATGCACAAACCTCGTTTGCAAGACGGGATGGTTGCAGAGTCCTCCCAGCGACTTTTCAGTATTTGAGGTTTTGTTTCCTGACAGAGGTTGCATGTCCCTCCCGGGCCAGTTTGCAGTTATCTCCAGAAACCCCCGTTTTTCTGGCGTTCGGAGAAAAACCTCTTCCAAAAAAGGAGGTGAAGGGAACAGGTGTTTTTTTTTCAAGCGCTTCCAAAGCGGCAATTTTGGCTGACCCAGGCAGCCGTTTGAAGCCATTGGCGGCACAACTCGGAAGTTCTGGGAAAGTAGAAAAAAGTGAAGCTGTTTTTCCTCAAGGAGTTAGAATTACGAGGTCTCTGGAACCAGGTTGCATTTCAAAACCAACTTTGCCCTGCCTGAGTCTGGGGGTTCCCCTCGGCTCCCAGAATTCCCCAGCCAGCATGAATTCTGGGAGTTGAAGTCCATCCAAGCTGGTGGAGGTGTTTGGGAGTTGAAGTCCTTTCTCCATGCTGGCTGGGGCATTTTGGAAGTTGAAGTCCACATCTTAAACTGGTCAAGGTCCTCAACTGTCTGGACTTTAACTCCCAGAATGCCCCAGCCAGCATAAATGGACCAATTCCCAGAATTCCCCAGCCAGCATGGATAGCCTTTGACTCCCTGAATACCCCAGCCATAATGAGTTCTGAGAGTTGAATTCTGGGAGTTGGAAGTCCTTCCTTCATGCTGGCTGGGGCATGCTGGGAATTGAAGTCCACACAAAGTTGAAAACTGGCCAGTATAAGTGTGGACTTCAACTCCCAAACTGCCCCAGCCATCATGAATGGACCAATTCCCAGAATTCCCCAGCCAGCATGAATTCTGGGAGTTGAAGTCCACCCAAGCTAGGTGAGGTATTTGGGAGTTGAAGTCCATCCATACTGGGAAGGAAGTCCACACTTAAACCGGCCAAGGTGGTCAAGTTGCCTGGAATTGTATCGGGCCTTTGCTTCAGCAAGAGGGTTGGACTAGAAGACCTCCAAGGTCCCATCCAATTCTGTTATTCTGTGTTATATAAGGAGAAGGAAGGAAGAAGGAACGAGGGATAGATGAGAAAGAAAGAGAGAAGGGAGGGAAGGAGGCAACTCCCACAGTGTCCAGTTCCCAGAATTCCCCAACCAGCATGGGTGGACTTCAACTCCTAGAATGCCTCAGCTAGCAGACTGGCTGAGGAATTCTGGGAGTTGAAGTCCATATTCCTTAAACTTTGCTGAGCTGGGAAGTGCAACTTTTAGAGACTGACTGGGCCTATTTCCTAACCTCCCCGATTCAAAAGCATATTCTGATGAGGATTAAAACTACCTTCCAATACATCCGTTCTTTTGATTTGGATTAAAAGCCTTAGTTTTGGGGGTTACCACCCCACCTTTCTGGTTCCGTGACTTATTCCAAAGGGTAGCTATGTATTCTGTCATTTACCAGGATGGATGAAAAGCAGGTTGTGGGAGTGGGTGGGTTTGCAGGGAGAGGGATTTGGGCAGGACAGGCGTGGCCACCAATGATCTAAACTGACTGCGAAACCTCCGTTTAGCTTTTCGGGAGATTTTTCCTGCGGGAAACGACGCCTCCGAATGTTTTCTTGGGCTTCCGCAGCCCGTGTCGGCAAGGAAAGCCACCCCAAAAATGAGATTTTTGTATTGCATCGATCATCAGTCTCCTTTCTTTTAATTTGCATCCGTGGAAGCGAAGGAAGAAGAAAGTATAAGCCTTAAAAGACTCTTCAATGAACGGATAATTTTTTTTTGCGGGGGGGGGGGGGGAGATGGTTCTAACCTTGGAGCCCTGCGAGCAGAAACTGCCCAAGAATGCGCTGAATATTTTCATTGTCATACCTCCGAGGACTTCAACACCGGTAGTCCTCGACTTTCCGACGATTCATTTAGTGACCTTTTAGAACCACAAGAATCCTAAAAAAAGATGACTTGCGACCGATTTTCACTCTTCACAATCGTTACAGCATTCCCCGTGATCCAAATTTGGACGCTTGGCAACTGGCTCGTATTTACGAAGGTTGCAGTGGCCTGGGGGCGGGGGGGTGACGTGATTTGTGACTTTCTGACGAGCAAAGTTGGTCAGAATTCACTTAACAGCCGTAGCCGGACAGGCTATAAAATGGGGCAGAACTCCCTTAGGAAATGTCTCGCTCAGCCACGGAAATTTTGGGTTCGTTTGCAGTTGTAAGGCGAGGACTCCCTGTAGGGTCTCTTGCAGAGGTGCTCCCCAGCCCAGATCCGAGTGTTGTTGTTGTGTCGGCATCTACAGAAGGCAGAATATTGTGCTCCATTGCATATTCATCATTAACCAAGCTTTCATTCGGACTTCCGAATCCCTGCCTGCCTTTTTAAATACATAATCCTCCACTTAACAACTGTTCATTTAGTGACCACCCAACGTTACGACGGCACTGGAGAAAAAAGCCACTTACGGTCATCTTTCACACAACCGTTGCAAGCCTTCCCCGCCATCCCGTGATCAAAAATTCAGCAACCAGCATGTACTTACACCTGTTGCAAGTCTTCCGGGGTCATGTGATTCCCCTTGGCCAGGGGTCTGCAAACTTGGCTCTTTTAAGACTTGTGGACTTCAACTCCCAGAGTCCCTCAGCCAGCAAAGCTCAGGAACTCAGGGAGTTGAAGTCCACAAGTCTTAAAAGAGCCCAGTTTGCAGACCCCTGCCCTTGGTGACCTTCTGACGTGCCAAGTCAATGAGGGGGAAGCCAGATTCACTTTAACAACTGTGACTTAACTGATCAACTGCAGTGATTCACTTAGCAATGGTGGCCAGAACGGTCGTAAAACGGGGCACTTAACTCCCTGAACCGACGTTTTGGCCACGTAAATTTAGTTGCAAGTCGAGGACTACCGGTATTGGAGTCTTGATGGGAGGCAAGCCTCTTCCCTCCCTCCCCCCCGGCTGTTTAAAAACGCAGGTGTGACGTTAAGGATCCACTATGCCAGGGGTCTGCAAACTTGGATCTTTTGGACTTCAACTCTCAGAATTCCTCAGCCATCATCTTCATCAGTGACTTGGACGAGGGGATAGATGGGGAACTCATCTAATTTGCAGATGACACCAAGCTGGCAGGAATAGCCAACACTCCAGAAGATAGGCTCAAGTTACAGAAAGATCTTGACAGACTTGAACATTGGGTGCTAACTAACAAAATGAAATTCAACAGTGAAAAAAGTAAGGTTCTACGTTTAGGCCAAAAAAAACAAAATGCACCGGTACCGTATATGTGGTACCTTGCTCAATAGTAGTACCTGTGAGAGGGATCTTGGAGTCCTAGTGGATAACCATTTAGATATGAGCCAGCAGTGTGTAGCAGCTGCTAAAAAAGCCAACACAGTTCTGGGCTGCATAAACAGAGGGATAGAATCAAGATCACGTGAAGTGTTAGTGCCACTTTATAATGCCTTGGTAAGGCCACACTTGGAATATTGCATCCAGTTTTGGTCGCCATGATGTAAAAAAGATGCTGAGACTCTAGAAAGAGTGCAGAGAAGAGCAACGAAGATGATTAGGGGACTGGAGGCTAAAACATGAAGAATGATTGCAGGAACGGCATGGCTAGTTTAATGAAAAGAAGGACTCGGGGAGACACGATAGCAGTCTTCCAATATCTCAGGGGCTGCCCCAAAGAAGAGGGAGTCAAGCTATTCTCCAAAGCACCTGAGGGTAGAACAAGAAGCAATGGGTGGAAACTAATCAAGGAGAGAAGCAACTTAGAACTAAGGAGAAATTTCCTGACAGAACAATCAATAAGTGGAACAACTTGCCTGCAGAAGTTGTGAATGCTCCAACACTGGAAATTTTTAAGAAAATGTTGGATAGCCATCTGCCTGAAATTGTGTAGGGTTTCCTGCCTGGGCAGGGGGTTGGACTAGAAGACCTCCAAGGTCCCAACTCTATTATGTTAAGTCTTAAAAGAGCCAAGTTTGCAGACCCCTGTGCTATGCAATTGAGGAAGCACCTTTTGGTTGTCAGGGATGGGAGAACGTCGCCTACACCTGTTGATTTTTACCTGGGATCGACTGTGGGATGGTTTCAAAGAAATTGCAAAACTGCATTCGCTCTGCTTCCTTAATCCCACCCTGAGTCGCCTCCGTAGGCTTTGAAATCATTTTGTGCTTCGGTGTTTCTCCTCGGCTCGAACCCCCCCCCCCCAGAAATCCGCCCAGCCCCGAGACTCGAAAGTGTTGCTTTCCGAGTCCCACCTGAATCGCTGTGGCTTCGTCCGATGTTTTGATAAAAGAAATCTGTTTAATGAGAAAGGAGTTTGCGTCTTTTTCTTCGTTAAGATTGAAGAGTCTCTCGAAACTTTTATTCCAAGTTAATTTGGGAGAGGGCGGGAGAGATTTGGAAAGTGTTGTGAGTTGGGATTAAATGAGACCTTTTCTTTTGGTCGTTGATAATTCCAATTATCATCTTTTTAACGACCCCATAATCCCTTGCGAGGATGGAGTCTGGGCAATTGAGTGGTGCTAGAAATGTTTACTGGGCGGATGCCCTTCCTGTCACCAATGCGGAGTTTTGTTCAGGAGATAATATTCTCATCGTGCCAATATTCCAATTATAATAGGAGGATATGGAGTATATTCTGGTGGAACTACAACACTGGTGATCGTTCCTGTTGTGGATTTTGCTAAGACACTGGTGTTCAAGTGTCCTGTGGAGTTGCATGTGGGAACAGACCAGCAGCTTAATCAGTCTGGTCTAGTGGTGAAGGCACCAGATTAGAAACTGGGAGACGGTGAGTTCTAGTCCCTACACCAGCATGGAAGCTGGCTGGGTGATTTTGGGCCAATCCCTGGGACAGGGTGGTAGTTCTAGTTCTGCCTTTGGCATGAAAGCCAGTTGGGTGACTGGAACAATCACCAGGAGACGGCGAGTTCTATTTCTGCCTTCAGCATGAAAGCTAGCAGGTTCACTTAGGCCAATCACCAGGTGACGGTGAGTTCTAGTTCTGTCTTGGGCATGAAAGCCAGTTGGGTGACTGGAACAATCACCAGGAGACGGCGAGTTCTATTTCTGCCTTCAGCATGAAAGCTAGCAGGTTCACTTAGGCCAATCACCAGGTGATGGTGAGTTCTAGTTCTGCCTTGGGCATGAAAGCCAGTTGGGTGACTGGAACAATCACCAGGAGACGGCGAGTTCTATTTCTGCCTTCAGCATGAAAGCTAGCAGGTTCACTTAGGCCAATCACCAGGTGACGGTGAGTTCTAGTTCTGTCTTGGGCATGAAAGCCAGTTGGGTGACTGGAACAATGACCAGGAGACAGTGAGTTCTAGTTCTGCCTTACCCATGAAAGCCGGCCGGGTGACTTTGGACCAATCACCAGGACACAGTGAGTTCTAGTTCTGCTTTAGCCATACCTAACACTCCTTCCTCATTTCCCCCACAACTACCACCCTGTGAGGTGGGCTGAGTTGAGAGGGACTGACCCAAAGTCACTCAGCCATGGGATAACCATGGTTTCTTTCTATAAAGCTGACTGATTTCCTTGCTATAGTCGCCAGGATGAAAGTTAAGACTTCTTCGGTATTTCTTGGCTAACCGAAAATTCAATCCATCTTCCATTTCAAGGAAGAAACCATGGTTATCCCACCAGATCAAAGCCAAGAATAGGTCGCAGTTAAGTTCACATTCTCTGTGGTGAACCTTTGTGAATTAACTCTGGTCTGAAACTCCATGTGGCAAGCAGTCCCTGAAGATTCAAGGGAGAGAGCAAAACCAGAGTAATTTAAGGATTTAATCCTTCATGAGGTTAATTTTATTGCGTTTAGAGAATTTAAGAACGTGCCTACAACAATTGCCAGGAAAATGAAATTAACAGCCGTTGAGACAGAAGAAGAATCTTCGTTCTGTGGAAACTTCTGACGGTCTTCCACAGGGAGAGAAACGGTAAAATAAGGGAAAAAAATGTGTGGGGGGATTGTTGGTCTCGCAGGAAGATACTGGAACTTGGTCGTCTCGGTCTACCAGTGACACCTTCCCCAGGAGACCTTCTGGAAGGTCCCGATGGCCACTGATTGACTCTCAACATGGTCTCCATCGATGGTTTCTTCTCAACACGGGTCAAAGAGAGTCCTCCTAACAAACCAGAGGCCCATCATTCGTGCAGCTGTTCATTGGACTCTTCCAGGTAACGCCGGTTCCATTTTGAACGTTCCCTTCAAGGTGGACCTCAAGATTCCAAGATGCACCTCAAGGCTTCAAGTTTGTGAAGCCTTCCTACTTGGAGGACCTCAACGAAGCCTTCAAGTCCAGGGGTCTCCAACCTTGGTCCCTTTAAGACTTGTGGACTTCAACTCCCAGAGTCCCTCAGCCAGCAAAGCTGGCTGAGGAACTCTGGGAGTTGAAGTCCACAAGTCTTAAAGGGACCAAGGTTGGAGACCCCTGTTCAAGTCTATGGAGTCGTGGAAACAAGGATGGTGTCTCCTCCATGGGGTAGATAGGACCATGGGTCATCACTGCTCCATCAGCTGCAGCTTCTTTCAGCAAAAGTTCTCCAGGAGGCCACGTCGTACTTGAAGATCTTCTACAACAGGTAGGTAGGTTACGGCCCGCCAAACTAGGTGGGATCTCTTTTATTGGCTGGTTGGAAGGGAGTCGTTCTTCTCTTGAAGGGCCTGAGCGGAGGACTCCTCCGCCTTTCTCCTCGCCTTGATCTCAGGAAGACTTCGGAACTTCGGGATGGGGTTGAGGTCAGTTTTGGGAACCTGGGCATTACCAATTGCCCTGGATTCATTGGCCTTGTTGCAAACGGCCACCGTGGCTTTATAATTTCTCTGAAATTCCTTCAGGAGTTCCAAAGCTTCCCGGTATTCCCGCCAATTCTCTTTTCTCCGCAAGATGCACACTAAGGGGAAGCGGAAGCAAACCACCATCAGCCGCTTTCTAACCCAGTTAAGATTTTGCAAAACTACCCAGACATCCCAATGCGTGCATCGTGTGATGTGGCTATCAAGAGAAGTTAGTTTATTGATTAGCCCACGGGCCATGCCAAAAGCGCAGAATTCCAAACACAAATTAGGACTAAAATCCGATAAAAAAAAAAAGTACAATTTAAAATGGAATTGGGCTATCGAAAGAAGCCAGTGAAGTAGCCTGCTTACCAGTAGCCCTCGACTTATGACTGTTCTTGAGCCTGGAATTATAGTTGTAGGTCATTTTGGTCAACATTGGGGCCATCGAGTGACTGGATCCGATTTTTAAAAATATATTTTTGCAGCAGTTGTTAAGCAAATCAGCAGTTATTAAGTGAATCAAGTTTTCCCCAATTGGCTTTTTTTTTTTTGCTTAGCAACTGTACAAATTTATGACCAGCCAGGAAAAAAAGGGACTTGTATTTAAGAATAGAGCCGGAAGGGACCTTGGAGGTCATCTAATCTAACCCCCCGTTCAAGCAGGAAACCCTTGTGCCATTCCAGGCAAGTGGCTGCCCAATCTCTTCTTAAAAGCCTCCAGTGTTGGAGCACCTACAACTTCTGGTGGCAAGCTGTTCCACTGGTTGTTCTAACAGTTAGAAAATTTCTCCGGAGTTCTAGGCTGTTTCTCTCCTTGATGAGTTTCCATCCGTTGCTCCTTGTCCAGCCTTCACGCGGGCCCCTTCCACGCGGGCCCTGCATTTACCTGGCATCCAAAATGGGCTGTGTGGAGACTCCTGGGAGGGGTGGGGTGGCCAGGGTCAGCCAGTCCTTGCAACTACTGGTTCAGTGAACCAGGTTAATATTAACAGCCGGTTTGTCTGAAATGGCTAAATCCCACCCCTGCCTTAGACTTTCTCTGTTAGACCAGGGGTCTGCAAACTTGGCTCTTTTAAGACTTGTGGACTCCAACTCCCAGAGTTCCTCAGCCAGCTTTGCTTTGAAGTTGAAGTCCACAAGTCTTAAAGTTGCCAAGGTTGGAGATCCCTGCCCTAGACCAGAGGTCTGCAAACTTGGCTCTTTTAAGACTTGTGGATTTCAACTCCCAGAGTTCCTCAGCCAGCAAAGCTGGCTGAGGAACTCTGGGAGTTGAAGTCCACAAGTCTTAAAGGGACCAAGGTTGGAGACCCCTGTTCAAGTCTATGGAGTCGTGGAAACAAGGATGGTGTCTCCTCCATGGGGTAGATAGGACCATGGGTCATCACTGCTCCATCAGCTGCAGCTTCTTTCAGCAAAAGTTCTCCAGGAGGCCACGTCGTACTTGAAGATCTTCTACAACAGGTAGGTAGGTTACGGCCCGCCAAACTAGGTGGGATCTCTTTTATTGGCTGGTTGGAAGGGAGTCGTTCTTCTCTTGAAGGGCCTGAGCGGAGGACTCCTCCGCCTTTCTCCTCGCCTTGATCTCAGGAAGACTTCGGAACTTCGGGATGGGGTTGAGGTCAGTTTTGGGAACCTGGGCATTACCAATTGCCCTGGATTCATTGGCCTTGTTGCAAACGGCCACCGTGGCTTTATAATTTCTCTGAAATTCCTTCAGGAGTTCCAAAGCTTCCCGGTATTCCCGCCAATTCTCTTTTCTCCGCCGCAAGATGCACACTAAGGGGGAAACGGAAGCAAACCACCATCAGCCGCTTTCTAACCCAGTTAAGATTTTGCAAAACTACCCAGACATCCCAATGCGTGCATCGTGTGATGTGGCTATCAAGAGAAGTTAGTTTATTGATTAGCCCACGGGCCATGCCAAAAGCGCAGAATTCCAAACACAAATTAGGACTAAAATCCGATAAAAAAAAAAAGTACAATTTAAAATGGAATTGGGCTATCGAAAGAAGCCAGTGAAGTAGCCTGCTTACCAGTAGCCCTCGACTTATGACTGTTCTTGAGCCTGGAATTATAGTTGTAGGTCATTTTGGTCAACATTGGGGCCATCGAGTGACTGGATCCGATTTTTAAAAATATATTTTTGCAGCAGTTGTTAAGCAAATCAGCAGTTATTAAGTGAATCAAGTTTTCCCCAATTGGCTTTTTTTTTTTTGCTTAGCAACTGTACAAATTTATGACCAGCCAGGAAAAAAAGGGACTTGTATTTAAGAATAGAGCCGGAAGGGACCTTGGAGGTCATCTAATCTAACCCCCCGTTCAAGCAGGAAACCCTTGTGCCATTCCAGGCAAGTGGCTGCCCAATCTCTTCTTAAAAGCCTCCAGTGTTGGAGCACCTACAACTTCTGGTGGCAAGCTGTTCCACTGGTTGTTCTAACAGTTAGAAAATTTCTCCGGAGTTCTAGGCTGTTTCTCTCCTTGATGAGTTTCCATCCGTTGCTCCTTGTCCAGCCTTCACGCGGGCCCCTTCCACGCGGGCCCTGCATTTACCTGGCATCCAAAATGGGCTGTGTGGAGACTCCTGGGAGGGGTGGGGTGGCCAGGGTCAGCCAGTCCTTGCAACTACTGGTTCAGTGAACCAGGTTAATATTAACAGCCGGTTTGTCTGAAATGGCTAAATCCCACCCCTGCCTTAGACTTTCTCTGTTAGACCAGGGGTCTGCAAACTTGGCTCTTTTAAGACTTGTGGACTCCAACTCCCAGAGTTCCTCAGCCAGCTTTGCTTTGAAGTTGAAGTCCACAAGTCTTAAAGTTGCCAAGGTTGGAGATCCCTGCCCTAGACCAGAGGTCTGCAAACTTGGCTCTTTTAAGACTTGTGGATTTCAACTCCCAGAGTTCCTCAGCCAGCTTTGCTTTGAAGTTGAAGTCCACAAGTCTTAAAGTTGCCAAGGTTGGAGATCCCTGCCCTAGACCAGGGGTCTGCAAACTTGGCTCTTTTAAGCCAGGGCCGCGGTGTGGCTCAGGCTGTAAGATAGCCTGTTATTAAACACAGCTGCCTGCAATTACTGCACACTCGAGTCCCACCAGGCCCAAGGTTGACTCAGCCTTCCATCCTTTATAAGGTAGGTAAAATGAGGACCCAGATTGTTGGGGGGGCAATAAGTTGACTTTGTATATAAATATACAAATAGGATGAGACTATTGCCTTACACAATGTAAGCCGCCCTGAGTCTTCGGAGAAGGGCGGGATATAAATGTAAATAAATAATAAAAAAAAAAACTCCCAGAGTTCCTCAGCCAGCTTTGCTTTGAAGTTGAAGTCCACAAGTCTTAAAGTTGCCAAGGTTGGAGATCCCTGCCCTAGACCAGGGGTCTGCAAACTTGGCTCTTTTAAGACTTGTGGATTTCAAAGCTGGCTGAGGAACTCTGGGAGTTGAAGTCCACATGTCTTAAAAGAGCCAAGTTTGCAGACCCCTGGCTTAGACAAACCGGGTTCCTGCAGCCATTCTTCCTTTGAATTGGCCTCCAGACCTCTGATTCGCTTTGTGAACAAACAAACTAGGACAGCTGCTGCCTTTCCCTGAAAGGGATCTAGGGGCATTCCCCTCTTCCAGGTCTCCCCAAAGCCCTCCTGGGATTGAGCACCGGCCTTGGGGGTCCTTCTCGGGTGCTGCATCCAAGCACTTCAGCCCTTACCTAGAGGGATGTGGACGATGTTTCTGGGCTTCCTCAGGTCCAGCAGGATTTCCTCCAGCCGTTCCATCCTGGTCTTCCGAGGTTTTGGCGCAGGGACCCTCAAGACCTGTGTGGAAATATAAACGACGGTTTCAGGAACTGGGTAATTGTCTACTTTAAGGAAAAGAAGGACGAGAGGTGAAGTGATGGTAGCCTTCCAATATTTGAAGGGCTGCCCCAAAGAAGATGGAGTCAACCTGTTGTCCAAAGCCAGGACAAGAAGCAATGGATGGAAATTAAGCAAGGAGAGAAGCAACCTGGACTTAAGGAGAAACTTCCTAACAGGACAATTAATCAGTGGAACTTCTTGCCTCCAGAAATTATGGGTGCTCCAACATTGGAAGTTTCTCCTGCCTCAGCAGGGGGTTAGACTAGAAGACCTCCAAGGTCCCTTCCAACTCTGTTATTGTGTTATATTCTGTTAAAACATATGAAGAACAGTTGCAGGAATTGGGTATATCTCGTTTAATGAAAAAAAGGACTGGAGGGGAGTGACACGATCTCAATCTTCCAATATTTGAGGGGCTGCCCCAAAGAAGAGAGGGGTCAACTTATTTTCCAAAGCCCCTGAAGGCAGGACAAGAAGCAATGGGTGGAAACTGATCAAGGAGAGAAGCAACCTGGAATTAAGGAGAAACTTCCTAACAGTGAGAACAATTAACCAGAGGAACAGCTGGCCACCAGAAGTTGTGGCTGCTTCATCACTGGAAGCTTTTAAGAAGAGACTGGACAGCCATTTGTCTGGAATGGAATAGGGTCTCCTGCCTGAGCAGGGGGTGGGACTAGAAGACCTCTAAGGTCCCTTCCAACTCTGGTATTCTGTTAAAAAGCAGATTGAAAGCTACTGAGCAAGGATGAATTCCACCTCCAGCCTCCGTCTGGTTTCTCCATTTCTAGGCCCATAATTTGTCTATAAAATTTGCAGAAGTCAACAAACTGCCATAAATACCATACAGGTAGTCCTTGACGTACAACCGTTCGCTTAGTGACTGTTCTAAGTTATAACAGCACTGAAAAAAAAAGCGACTTAAAACTTACGACCATCGCTGCATCTCCACGGTCGTATGGATAAAGTTTGGGTGAGGGGCATGTATTTATGATGGTTGCAACGTCCCAGGGAGACGGGACTGCCGTTTGCTTCTGACAAACGAAGGCAACCGGGCAAGCCAGATTTGCTTAGCAACATGTGTTTCACTCTTATGACCGCAACGATTTGCTTAACAATCTTGGCAAAAAAAAGTCATAATATTTAGCGTGACTCACAAACTGTGTCGCTTAGCAATGGAAATTCTGGTTTCGGCCATGGGCGTAAGTTGAGGATGCCCTGCACTCTGTCGGGCTAAAGCCCAGATATCATTGAGTTCCTGTAAAATATGAACACTAAACCAGAGGTCTCCAACCGTGGCAACTTGAAGACTTGCAGACTTCAACTCCCAGAGTTCCTCAGCCAGCAAAGCTGGCTGAGGAACTCTGGGAGTTGGAGTCTGCAAATCTTCCAAGTTGCCAAGGTTGGAGACCCCTGCACTGAACCACAATGGTTGTCGTTTGCACAAAATGTAGACGAGCAAAACAGTGGCCATGCGGTTGCATTTTTGTGGCTCAGCAACCAGCCCGCGCATGACTGTTTTGCAGCGGCCCCATCCTCATGTGGCCACGATTCAGGAGCTGTTGGGCCGGCTTCTGGCAACACACGGCCATTGCAGACAATGGCTCCACTTAATGACTGCAGGTTTACTTAAATGGCCATGGTGATACCCTGCATAATGACTGGCACGATTCATGTCCATTTTAACGAGAGGAGACTGAAGGCAAAAAAAGCTGGCTGGATCCAGGATGGGGATCGTCCCCCCCCCAACCCCTCTCCCACTCCCCACCCCAAGGATCTCCCGACCTTCTTTTTGGCGGAGACGTAAGGTTTCTGGTAGGAATCCAGCCTGGCTTTTGGGTCACGGTAGACCAGTGGATAGCGAAGGGCCTTCTCCAAAGCTTGGACGTTCTGTTGTATTCCTGGTTCAAGGCACATGATGGAAAGGAAAAAAATACCGATTTCTCCATTATCATTTAGTAGGGGAATTGTGAGTTGGTTCTATGCTATTCTAGCCCTGATGATGTTACTTGGCAGGGTGATGAAATGTCTACCGGAAAACCCCCAAGTCCTTCCTGTCCTTCTCCTCTTTCTCTCTGCAAACCCTCCACTCCCTTCTAGCATTGATGATGTTCCCTAGCTGGGTCCTGAAACGTCTTCAAGGAAACAACCATCCGACAAGAATCGCCAGAATGTTTAAGGATAAATCTGAAAAATGCTGGACGTGTCATCAGACACCTGGATCATATTACCATATGTGGTGGACATGTGTTGATGTGAAAAGATATTGGACTAAAATACACACGTGGTAGGAAAAAATGATTAAAAAACACATAGATTTTAAGCCAGAAGTCTTTCTGTTGGGAATTATACCGTATTTTCTGGAGTATAAGACGCACCTTAGTTTTTGAGGAGGAAAATAAGAAAAAAATTGATTGGCAGGTGGATCGGCCTCCCGGAATACCCCCAATCAGCGGTACCCAGAGGTGATTTTTAGCAACAGATTGGTTGTGAGCTCTGGGCCTTGCTTTTTTTGGCTTTTTTTTTTTTTCTGCCTCTGAAACTCTGTTTCAGAAAAAAAAGTTTTTTCTGCCTCTGAAAGTCTCCAAAACAGACCTTTAGAAAAAAAGCCTCTGAAGCTCTGTTTGGGGGCTTTTTTCTGAAGCTCCGTTTGGGGCTTTTTTTCTGAAGCTCCGTTTGGGGCTTTTTTTCTGAAGCTTTGTTTGGGGCCTTCTTTTCTGAAGCTCTGTTTGGGGGCTTTTTTTCTGAAGCTCCGTTTGGGGACTTTTTTTCTGAAGCTTTGTTTGGGGCCTTCTTTTCTGAAGCTCTGTTTGGGGGCTTGTTTTCTGAAGCTCCGTTTTTTCAGCCTCTGAAACTTCCGTTTGAGAAGCTGGCCAGGGCTACATTTAGAGTATAAGATGCACCCAGATTTTCACCCTCTTTTTTGGGGGGAAAAGGTGCATTTTATACTCCGAAAAAATACGTTAAGTAGTTACACTTCCAACATTTGGCAGACGATGTTTTTAAACATCTTTTTGATTTCTTTGATAAGCCCCTCCCGTCAGGATCCTGTCAATCCCATGGCCATCAGCTTCCTTTGGAGAGGACCCGAACAGGGGGTTGTCTCCTTTCTGATCTTTTTTTTCAGGTACCCCAACCCACCCACCCCCCACTCCAAAAAGAAGCCCTTCCAAGCCAGCCAATGGGGCGCCCTCAACGAGGGGCAGAGGGATCAACTTACCTTTCGGCTCCACAAAATCTGATCCGGGGTCTCCTCCCAGCAGCTCTTCGTAACCCCTAAGCTTCTCCGGCACATTGAGGGTCACCTTCCCCAGGTTCAAACGGGACCGTCTGGAATCGAGAGATTCCTCCACCTTGCCCCCCAGGAGAAGGAAAGCGGGAAAAAGAGATCACGACAAACTGAGTGTTATTTTCAAACGAGGCTTTTGAGGAAGAAGGTTTGACTAGAGCCTTGGTTTGACTTCCAAGGTCAGGATAAGAGAATAGCTGAGAATCGGAAGGGACCTCGGAGGTCTTCTAGTCCAGAGGTCTCCAACCTTGGCAGCTTTAAGCCTGGAGGACTTCAACTCCCAGAATTCTCCTGGCTTAAAGTTGGCAAGGTTGGAGGCCCCTGTTCTAGTTTAACTCCCTGCTCAATCCCCCTACCGTTTCAGACAAGCAGCTGTATAATCTGTTCTTGGAAAACCTCCAGGAATGGAACACCTGCAACTTCTGGAAGGAAGCTGTCATACATTTCCACGATCTTATGTGGCTATCTGAATTCTTTCTTTCCTAATTCTAATGTATTTATTATCTTCATATATTTTTTTGGTTATGTTTTTAATTGGACTGCAAGGCATCCAGAGTCAAGCAATTTAGAGAGCGGGTTTTTGTGTAGGGGTTAAAGTGCTGGCTTAGAAACCAGGAGTCAGTGAGTTCTAGTCCCACCTCAGACTTGAGAGCCATCTGGGTGATTTGGGGCCGATCACCAGGAGATGGGGAGTTCTAGTTCCACTTTAGGAATGGAAACAATGTGGGTGATTTTGGGCCGATCACCAGGAGATGGGGAGTTCTAGTCCCACTTTAGGAATGGAAACAATGTGGGTGATTTTGGGCCGATCACCAGATGGGGAGTTCTAGTCCCACTTTAGGAATGGAAACAATGTGGGTGATTTTGGGCCGATCACCAGGAGATGGGGAGTTCTAGTCCCACTTTAGGAATGGAAACAATGTGGGTGATTTTGGGCCGATCACCAGGAGATGGGGAGTTCTAGTCCCACTTTAGGAATGGAAACAATGTGGGTGATTTTGGGCCGATCACCAGGAGATGGGGAGTTCTAGTCCCACTTTAGGAATGGAAACAATGTGGGTGATTTTGGGCCGATCACCAGGAGATGGGGAGTTCTAGTTCCACTTTAGGAATGGAAACAATGTGGGTGATTTTGGGCCGATCACCAGGAGATGGGGAGTTCTAGTCCCACTTTAGGAATGGAAACAATGTGGGTGATTTTGGGCCGATCACCAGGAGATGGGGAGTTCTAGTCCCACTTTAGGAATGGAAACAATGTGGGTGATTTTGGGCCGATCACCAGGAGATGGGGAGTTCTAGTCCCACTTTAGGAATGGAAACAATGTGGGTGATTTTGGGCCGATCACCAGGAGATGGGGAGTTCTAGTCCCACTTTAGGAATGGAAACAATGTGGGTGATTGTGGGCCGATCACCAGGAGATGGGGAGTTCTAGTCCCACTTTAGGAATGGAAACAATGTGGGTGATTTTGGGCCGATCACCAGGAGATGGGGAGTTCTAGTCCCACTTTAGGAATGGAAACAATGTGGGTGATTTTGGGCGATCACCAGGAGATGGGGAGTTCTAGTCCCACTTTAGGAATGGAAACAATGTGGGTGATTTTGGGCCGATCACCAGGAGATGGGGAGTTCTAGTCCCACTTTAGGAATGGAAACAATGTGGGTGATTTTGGGCCGATCACCAGGAGATGGGGAGTTCTAGTTCCACTTTAGGAATGGAAACAATGTGGGTGATTTTGGGCCGATCACCAGGAGATGGGGAGTTCTAGTCCCACTTTAGGAATGGAAACAATGTGGGTGATTTTGGGCCGATCACCAGGAGATGGGGAGTTCTAGTCCCACTTTAGGAATGGAAACAATGTGGGTGATTTTGGGCCGATCACCAGGAGATGGGGAGTTCTAGTCCCACTTTAGGAATGGAAACAATGTGGGTGATTTTGGGCCGATCACCAGGAGATGGGGAGTTCTAGTCCCACTTTAGGAATGGAAACAATGTGGGTGATTGTGGGCCGATCACCAGGAGATGGGGAGTTCTAGTCCCACTTTAGGAATGGAAACAATGTGGGTGATTTTGGGCCGATCACCAGGAGATGGGGAGTTCTAGTTCCACTTTAGGAATGGAAACAATGTGGGTGATTTTGGGCCGATCACCAGGAGATGGGGAGTTCTAGTCCTGCCTTTAGCACAAAAGCTTTCAGGGTGACTTTGGGCCAATCACAAGGAGATGGTGAGTTCTAGTCCCACTTTAGGAATGGAAAGAAAGTGGGTGACTTTGGGCCGATCACCAGGAGAGAGTGAGTTCTAGTCTCACCTTGGCATGAAAGGCAGCTGGGTGACTTCAAGTCGATCACCAGGAGATAGGGAGTTCTAGTCCCACCTTAGGCATGATTCATTAACAGCTGTGGCAGGGAAGGGGGTAGAATGGGTCAAAACTCACAACTGTATCTCACTTAGTAACAGAGAGATTTTGGGCTCCGTTGTCATAAGTTGAGGACTACCTGTAATCTGGCATTTCGCCGGCTCACCCACCTGAGTTATGAAGATGGGTTCGGTGACACCTTGTCCGCTACTCGTGAGCATCTCCTCCACCATGGAAGCATCTTCCTCGGGTTCTGGAGGCAAGGCGTAGTCTCGGACCTGGGCAAACAGTTTGTACAGGTCTCCAGAAACGGATCGGGAGGGCGGAACCAAAAACCGTGAAGATGTTTGTGTCGACAGATCCACCAACGTCAGGTTCTCCTTCTCGCCAAGAGGAGAGCTTGGAGATCCAGGGTATTCCTCTTCCTCTGAAGAACCCAAGAGAGTCATGTCTTCCAACACAAAGGTGGGAAGCTGAGAAGGTTCCTCTTCCTCTTCCTCTTCTTCTGAAGAAACAGTGGGCAAGGCCACCTCTGGAAGAAGCTCCCCTGATCCAATTAACGGGACGCCTTCTTCTAAATCCTCCTCGCTGGGATAGGAGATGGGCACAGATTCCTCCCGATCTTGATCTTCTGCAGATGATCCCCTTGATGGGAGATCCTTTTCCGCTGAAAGCGATCGGACGGGTGAAAGAGGGACACTCAAGTCTTCTTCTCCGAGGCCAGGTTCAGACGATACCAGCGGTTCGGATCCTTTCTGTTCCAGCAAAGACTGAGTCAGCTCTTCACCAGAAGCAGTGGAAAAGAAAGTTCTACCTTCTTCTTCTTCTCCCTCTTCTTCTTCTTCTTCTTCTGGTCCAACCATCTGAACCGATTCTGACCCATCCTGTTCCTCCGAAGGCGAGTTTGGAGGGGCAACAGGTTCCAAGTGTACCTCCGGTAGATGTTCTCCTGAAGAAGTCCTCAGGTAAGGTACGGATTCTGACCTGCCCTCTGCTAGAAGTGGAGGCTCAGACGGAAGGTGGCCTGATGAAGGTGCCTCTCTTGGTGCTGGCAACCCAGGGGGACCTTGCGAAGCCAGCTGAGACGGGGGGAGAACTTCGGAAGGACTCGGGCCCAACCGGGACTGAGATGCAGAAACCTTCCCAGCCAGGATGTGGTCTACGGAAGACTCGCGCGGAGTGTCGCTTCCGTAGGACGTTCCCTCGAGGGAGGACCCGGGGGTAAAGGCTTCATTGTATAAAGTGGTCAGAGAGATGCAGGCTGACCTCTCCTCTGGCCGAAGAGGGGACAGGATGGGCTGATCGGGATCGTAGGCCATAGAAAAGGATCGGCTGTCTGGAACAGCTAGTGAACCCAGTCTTTTGTCAGGATCCAGATCTGCTCCCATCCACAGCTGCCAGAAAGTGGTCTCCAGAGACCTTTCGACCGTCATGGGCTGCTTTCGGATCTTAGGTAGCCGGGATTTAATCTAGAGAGACACAGAGAAGATCGGGAGAGGGGGAATCGTAACCACAGAGGCCTCAGCCTTCTGAAGTTCACTAGACATTCCTCTTGAAGCATCTCAGGACTTCAGAAGGTAATCTCTGAAGATCAGGGTGGAACAGTGGGGACTTCAGTGGTTTTCCTGAAGACTTTTCATGACCCAACTAGGGAACAGCATCAGTTCTGGATGGGAGTGATTGGGGGGTAGGAAGAGGAGGAGGAGGAGGAGGACAACAACAACAACAGTGGGATCCTTGGTTCTCTCTGAGCTGTGTGGTTTTCTTGCAGATGTTTCATGACCCAACTAGGTAACTTCATCGATGGTAGAAAGGAATGGGTGTGTGGAGAGGAAGAGGAGGAAGAGAAGTCCTCGATGCTCTCTGAGCTTGGTGGTTTTCTTGCAGCCGTTTTAGGACCCAACTAGGGAACATCATCAGTGCTAAAAGGGAGTGAGGTTTGTTCTCTGTTGGCTTGTATATATCTGTTGTGGCCTGCCAGTGGCCAGCAGAGCTGGCAGCAGATTCGGACAGTGAGGAGGTTGGGGAGGAACGTGGGCCATACCTGGAGTCTGGGGAAGGCTTGGACGAGGGCTCTGAGTTAGAGGCAGAGAGGGGGCCAGGGCCATCTGGTAGTTCTTTGCTGCCTCCAGAGTCTCAGGAGTCTGACATCAGCGAGGCAGAAGAAAAGCGTGAGCCTGTTCCCAGTATGCGCATGCGCAGAGCTGCCAGGAGACAGGAACAATTAAGGAAACAGGGTCAACTTGGCAGTAAGGCTTGGAGATGATTGGCCCCTTTCATAAGATATAAAAAAGAAGCAAATGGGACGTGAGCTTTTGCAGGAAAAAATTAGTTCATCTGGTCGGTAAAAGCTGTGGAAAAGCTGTTTGACTCTGTGCTATGTTTGGCCTTGCCCTGTGTGTGGCAATTAGTTCTCTGGCAGCATTCCAAGGGAGATAAGGTGGGTGTTTGTAAACACTCCCCTGAAAGACTGTTTGAGAAGCCTTTCAGACTGGGAATGACAATAATTCACAGCCATATGAATTAAAGAGGTTTGCTGGGACTAAGACTGTGCTGTATCCTTTCTAAGGAAGCCTAGATCAGAACAATATCCCACTCCCTTCTAGCACTGATGTTGTTCCCTAATTGGGTCATAAAATGTCTCTTAAGAGTACAACCCAGGTCAGACAGTACAAAAGGACCCCACAGTCCTCCTCCTCCTCCTCTCCCCAAATCAGAGGTAGGTTTCAGCAGGTTCTGACCAGTTCTGGAGAACCGGTAGCCGAAAGTTTGAGTAGTTCGGAGAACCGGTAGTAAAAATTCTGACTGGCCCAGCCCCCATCTATTCTCTGCCTCCCGAGTCCCAGCTGATCAGGAGGAAATGGGGATTTTGCAGTATCCTTCCCCTGCCACACCCACCAAGCCACACCCACCGAACCGATAGTAAAAAAATCTGAAACCCATCACCGCCCCAAACCCTCCTCCTTATAGCACTGATGACATTACCTAGTTGGGTCACGAAACATCTGCATGAAAACAAACAAACTCAGAGAGCATGAAGGATTCTACAGTCATCCTCCTCCTCCTCCTCCTGGCCACAAATCCTCCTCCCTTACCTATCTGGATAACGAAATAGTCCCCTTAAATTGTCCCCTTAAATAGCTGCAAGGCAAGGGGCAAATAGATGAGAATACTTTCCTTCCTACAGTTATATTTTTATGCGGCCGTATTTTTCCAAGCATCAGCTCTCTGTCCCATGCCGAACTCTTTCGATCAGGGGTCTCCAAACTTGGCAACTTTAAGACTTGAGGACTTCAACTCAACTTTCTTACATAGTGGAAAAAAGAACCCAAACACTAAGTACATACTTGATGGACATTACCTTACAGATGACCCCCATCCTTTTAAAGACCTTGGAGTTTTCATATCAAATGATCTAAGTGCCAAAGCCCACTGCAATTACATAGCAAAAAAAGCTCTAAGAGTTGTAAACCTAATCTTGCGTAGCTTCTTTTCCAAAAACACTACACTATTAAACAGAACATATAAAACATTTGCTAGGCCAATTCTAGAATACAGCTCGCCTGTCTGGAACCCTCACCACATTTCTGACATCAGTACAATTGAACGTGTCCAGAAATATTTTACAAGAAGAGTTCTCCATTCCTCTGGTGAGCTGCATAGCTGTTGTTTGGCTTTGTGGTCGTGCTACAGCTTCATAGTGGGTGTCAATCTGCTGCATGAATGGATTGGAGGTGCAGCTCACCAGCTCAAATCCCCCTGCAGCACAGACTAGACTGAGCACAACCAAGCCCCCACCAACACAGGACACACCCCCAGCCAATCAGAGCACAGAAAAAACCCCATCCAATCAGAGCACAGCCAAGCTCCCACCCAATTAGTTCAAACCCCCACTAGCAGTTAAAAGGAAGAAACAGCTGCGATCACACATTGCTCCCAGAAGCACGAAGCTGAAGCCTGAAGATGACGAATGAGACTTCGTCGAAACGTCGCCAAGACACTTCCAATTTTACACGGGAGAAAACCCGAACAACCAAAGACCTATATACAAACACCCGTGAAAACCTCAGAAAACAAATATATATATATATATATATGCTTATATATATGCTTATATATATATATATATATATATGCTTATACCTCCTTATATTTCCTCATATATATGTTTATATACTATATAATCTTTTTGTGTGATGCTTATATATATTGTTGTGACAAAATAAATAAATAAAAATAAATAAATAAAAAAAACTCCCAGAATTCCTCAGCCAGCAAAGCTGGGAGTTGAAGTCCTCAAGTCTTAAAGCTGCCAAGTTTGGAGACCCTCTGCTTTAGATGGAACACCTTGTGACCAAGAATGGTTTACAAAGTCAAGCCAGAAACCCATTTTTCTCCAAAAATTACTTTCTCCCAGTGGCCGCTCTGCTCCCTCTCGGAGTGCCAATACCCTCCACTTACAACAATTCATTTAGTGCAGCTTTAAGGTTACAATGGCGCTGGTTAAAAGTGACTTAGGACCGTTTTTCGCACTTACGGCCGTTGCAGCCATCTCCATGATCACAGGGGGATCAAAATTCAGAGGCTTGGCAACTGGCGTGTCCTTATGACGGTGGCCATGTCCCCGGGAGACACGTGATCCCCTTTTGCTACCTTCCGACAAGCAACGTCAATGGGGGGGAATTCGATTCGCTCAACGACCGCATGATTCACTTAACAGCTAGAGTGATTTGGTTAACAATTGCAGCAAAGAAAGGGCTGTAAACCGGGGACAAAACTCACTCAACAGCTGCCCTGCTTAGCAGTGGACATTTTGGGGCTCCACTTTGGTCGCAAGTACAGGCAGTCCTCGGACTTACGACAATTGAGGCCAACCTTTCCGCTCTCCAGTGAGACCTTTGTTGAATTTTGCCTCATTTTAGGACTTTCCTTGCCACGTTTCTTAAGTCTATCGCTGCCGCGGTTCAATTTGTCACACCGTGGTTTAGGGAATCCGGTCTCCCCATTGACTTTGCTTGTCGGGAGGTCGCCCAAGGGGATCACGTGACGCCCCCCTCCCCCCGGGGGACGCTGCAACCGTCGTAAGTTCATGCCAGTTGCCAAGCCTCTGAATTTGGATCGCATGACCTGCAAAGGTCGTAACTGTGAAAAGCCAATCACAAGTCACATTTTTTAGTGCCGCTGTAACATTAAACGGTCCCTAAACGAACAGTTGTAAGGTAAAGACTGCCTGTCCTAAATTTTATTCCCTTTAAGCCAGGGGTTTAAAGACTTGTGGACTTCAACTCCCAGAGTTCCTCAGCCAGCTTTGCTCTAGGGCAGGGGTCTCCAACCTTGGTCCCTTTAAGACTTGTGGACTTCAACTCCCAGAGTTCCTCAGCCAGCTTTGCTCTAGGGCAGGGGTCTCCAACCTTGGTCCCTTTAAGACTTGTGGACTTCAACTCCCAGAGTTCCTCAGCCAGCTTTGCTCTAGGGCAGGGGTCTCCAACCTTGGTCCCTTTAAGACTTGTGGACTTCAACTCCCAGAGTTCCTCAGCCAGCTTTGCTCTAGGGCAGGGGTCTCCAACCTTGGTCCCTTTAAGACTTGTGGACTTCAACTCCCAGAGTTCCTCAGCCAGCTTAGCTCTAGGGCAGGGGTCTCCAACCTTGGTCCCTTTAAGACTTGTGGACTTCAACTCCCAGAGTCCCTCAGCCAGCTTTGCTCTAGGGCAGGGGTCTCCAACCTTGGTCCCTTTAAGACTTGTGGACTTCAACTCCCAGAGTCCCTCAGCCAGCTTAGCTCTAGGGCAGGGGTCTCCAACCTTGGTCCCTTTAAGACTTGTGGACTTCAACTCCCAGAGTCCCTCAGCCAGCTTAGCTCTAGGGCAGGGGTCTCCAACCGTGGTCCCTTTAAGACTTGTGGACTTCAACTCCCAGAGTTCCTCAGCCAGCTTAGCTCTAGGGCAGGGGTCTCCAACCGTGGTCCCTTTAAGACTTGTGGACTTCAACTCCCAGAGTTCCTCAGCCAGCTTTGCTCTAGGGCAGGGGTCTCCAACCGTGGTCCCTTTAAGACTTGTGGACTTCAACTCCCAGAGTTCCTCAGCCAGCTTAGCTCTAGGGCAGGGGTCTCCAACCTTGGTCCCTTTAAGACTTGTGGACTTCAACTCCCAGAGTCCCTCAGCCAGCTTTGCTCTAGGGCAGGGGTCTCCAACCTTGGTCCCTTTAAGACTTGTGGACTTCAACTCCCAGAGTTCCTCAGCCAGCTTAGCTCTAGGGCAGGGGTCTCCAACCTTGGTCCCTTTAAGACTTGTGGACTTCAACTCCCAGAGTCCCTCAGCCAGCTTTGCTCTAGGGCAGGGGTCTCCAACCTTGGTCCCTTTAAGACTTGTGGACTCCAACTCCCAGAGTCCCTCAGCCAGCTTTGCTGGCTGAGGGACTCTGGGAGTTGAAGTCCACAAGTCTTAAAGGGGCCATGGTTGAAGACCCCTGCTTTAAGCCAACCTAGGTGGGGGCCTCTCTGAACCCAAGGGACTAACCCCCCAGCCCTTCCCGATTCCTCCCCCTGGACCAAAACCAGACAAGGTCAACTCCTCCCCAAATCTCTATTTAATGAAGCGTTTTTATCACCTATTTTCTCAAAGTTTGTACCTCCCGGCTGGCTTTGATGGGTATAAAAACTCGCGGCTTCTCCAGCTTGGAAACTTTCTTCCTAACCAGCTTAATTCCCAGTTTGTTTTGGAGGAAACTGGTGAGCAGAGGTGGGTCACCTTGGGGAAGAGGGAAGGAGGGGACAGGAAAAGAGAAAGATCGCTTTTTACACACCTGGCAAGAAAAAAATTATTCTCTTCGTTGGCGGGGAGTCCTCAACTTATGACCGGATGCAAAACAACCGTTCCACGTTACAACAGACCCCCAACATGGTTTTTATGATCTGGACTCCAAGTTCTGACAGCTGTCCTCCATCTTTACTGCCCTGAGTTCACGTGATCGCATTTGCAAGCCCGGCAAACCAACCACCACCAAAAAAAATGTCAATAATGGGATGACTTGCTTAATGACTAACACGACTTCGGGGCTCAATTGTGGTCATAAGTCAAGGAATAGAATAGAATAGAATAGAATTTTATTGGCCAAGTGTGATTGGACACACAAGGAATTTGTCTTGGTGCATACGCTCTCAGTGTACATAAAAGAAAAGATACCTTCATCAAGGTACAACACTTACAACACTTAATGGTAGTCATAGGGTACAAATTTAACACTTAATGATAGCAACAAAAAGTTAGTCATACAGTCATAAGTGGAAAGAGATGGGTGATGGAAACGATGAGAAGATTAATAGTAGTGCAGATTTAGTAAATAGTTTGACAGTGTTGAGGGAATTATTTGTTTAGCAGAGTGATGGCCTTTGGGGAAAAAACTGTTCTTGTGTCTAGTTGTTCTGGTGTGCAGTGCTCTATAGCGTCGTTGTACTTGTATTTGCTTTGTTGTGGCCCGTCGGATGCTGGCCACTCCTGCAGCCGACTCAGAGGAGGAGGAGGAGGGAGCGTGGGAGTCGGGGTCAGCATCAAGGAAACCTGGGAGCTCCGAGGGGGAAGAGGGAATGGAGCTGGCAGAGAGACAGAGGTGGAGCCTGGGCCGCCCGTCAGCCCTCAGATGGAGAGTCGAGAGCCCCCAGGTCTGGAGGTGGCTGATGAGGAAGAGGAGGAACAGCTGGGTCCCGTGCCTGACACATAGATGGGCAGAAAGCAGAGGAGAGGAGAACAGTGGAAATCTATGGGCTGGTCCTTGGGACAGAAGAGCCACTGCTGCTAGCGAGGCCCCACCCTAGCTCTGGAGATAAAAGGCAGGGGGCAGAGATGAAGAGATGTGGCAGACAATATTAATCTCCCGGCCGGCCAGACTTGTTAGCCTGCGTTGAGAGAGAAACTTTCTGCCGGGGCTGCTGGTGCTCCTAAAAAAAGGAATCATTGATTTAAATAGAGAGGGTTTGTCGTGTTTGGGGAGCTGGGTGATAACATGCTTGTACAGAACATGTAGATTCTTAAAGGGATTATTCCAGGCCCATAAAGGGAAGGAGTGGCAGAATCTGGGGGTGGAGAGGGACGGTCCCTCTTCTGCCCCAGGGAAGGCCCCACCCGTGGACCCCCCAGGCAGGTGGTACCGCTTCTAGACGTGGTGAACGGGTTGCCGTAGAAGGTCAGCTCCGTCAGGGAAGGGAAGAGAGCCACGGCCAGCAAGTCTTCTTCATTTTCGATCTGCAAAAAAGGACGGAGAAGCTGTTCAGGCGGAGGGTGCAGTTGCACTGATGATGTTAGCTAGTTGGGTCATGAAACATCTGCAAGAAAGCCACCAAGCTCAGAGAGCACTAAAGATGACTACTACTATTAATAATAATACTTCTTCTTCTTCTTCTTCTTCTTCTCCTCCTCCTCCTCCTCCTCTTCCTCCTCCTTTTCCTCTTCTTTCTTCTTCCTCCTTCCTCCTTTTCATCTTCTTCTTCCTCCTCCTTTCTTCTTCTTCCCCTTCCCCTCCTTCTCCTCTTCCTCCTCCTCCCCCTCTCTCCCTCCCTCCCTCCCTCCCTTCTAGCATTGATGCTATTGCCTAGTTGGGTCATGAAACATCTGCAAGAAAACCACCAAGCTCAGAGAGCGCCAAGCACCCTTCACGATCATGACCTATCTTAAGTACAGCAAAGGTTTCTACAGACAAAAACCACAACTGCGCCATGAGCTCACATGTGTCCCCCCTCCCCCATTGACGGCCGTCGCCAGGGGAGCTTTTTATCAGGTTCGCCTGATCCGCCAGTTGCGTCCCTTCCTTGACCGGGATTCTCTTTGCACGGGCACTCATGCCCTTATCACTTCCCGCCTGGACTACTTTAACGTTCTCTACATGGGGCTCCCCTTGAAGGGCACCCGGAGGCTCCAACTGGTCCACAATGCAGCTGCGCGGGTAATAGAGGGAGCAACTTGAGGCTCCCATGTAACACCTGTCCTGCGCAGGCTGCACTGGCTTCCGGTGGTCTTCCGGGTGCAATTCAAGGTGTTGGTTACCACCTTTAAAGTGCTCCATGGCTTAGGACCGGGCTATTTACGAGACCGCCTGCTGCCACCGATTGCCTCCCATCAACCTGTGTGCTCCCATAGGGAGGGTCTCCTCAGGGTGCCGTCAGTCAAACAATGTCGACTGGCGACCCCCAGGGGGAGGGCCTTCTCTGTGAGGACCCCTGCTGTTATGTATTAATGCTGTACCTTTAAATATTTGAGCGGGAAATCAGCACGTTGCTGATTGGTCAAAACCTCCAACAGAACTATATAAAAGGAGAGGGTTTTCGCCCAGCCTGTCGCTGGGTTCACCCTATATTAAAAGAGCTGTTGTCACTACCCTGGTCTCCAGCCTCGTTACTTCCCGAACTTAACATTGGCGACGAAGGTGGGATCTCGAGGCTAAGGAGAACCAGAACCGAGCTGAAGCACGATAGTTCCGAACCCAGCAAATTCAGGGCAGAAACGCGGAAATGGCAAACACGCCACCCGCACCGTACAACCCGGTCAAGGAGAAATGGGGAACGTATATGACCCGTTTCGAAAGCTTTCTAGAAGCCAACGAACTACAGGGGATCCCGGATAACCGCAAACGGGCTTACTTCTTAAGCCATTGTGGGCCGGAGGTCATCGAGATTGCGGAAGCCCTGGCAGAGCCAACGCCGATACAATCGGTATCGTGGCCGACTCTGCAGACTTTGCTGAAGAACCATTTCGCGCCGACGCCGTCCAAATACGTGCAGCGGTTTGAATTCGGAGAACGTAGACAGATGGAGGCGAGTCCGCCGGTGACTATATGGCCGCTTTAAGAAGAGCGTCCAAGGACTGCGGATACCGAGACCTAGACGAGGTGCTACTCGAACAACTCATCCGAGGTCAAGGACATCCGTCTGGCGACGGCTGCTAGCCAAGAGCAACCTGACACTAGCCAAACCGCTGGACGAAGCCAGAGCACACGAAATGTCTACTAAAGCAGCAGAGACCCTGCATAAGCCTCTTGGATCCAGGGCGAGCTCAAAGCCAACGCGAGTACACCAGGAGGAGATTCAGTGCGACTCCGGCGGTGAGGCGAGGAGGAGGAAGGGTCTGCCGGACTGAGAAAGCGACTTTGAGGACCGTGGCGAGTGCGGAAGCTGCGGAGGGCAGCATCAGCGCCAACGCTGCAGGTTTAAAGACGCAACATGCGGCGGTGTGGGAAGAAAGGGCACTTAGCTCAGGTCTGCAGAGCGGCCCAACCTTCCGCCGAAAATTCAAATCGGCCAATCAAAGCGGAACCGGAAAGGCGGCCCGCGATTGGTTCAAACAAGAAAGGCGCAGTCTAACCAAAGCGACTGTCATTATAGGCCGCGCCTCAACCAAAGTGGAAAAGAAGATTTTCACAAAGCCCAAGATCGAGGGAGTACGGTGCAGGCTTGAAGTGGACACGGGATCAGCGATCACCATCATGTCCTGGGACACTCTGGCGAAGTCGCTGCCGTCCGTCGCAAAGCGCCACCTGCAAGCACAACGGCTACGAGTGCACGACTACCAGGGGAATCGCATCCCTGTTCGAGGGACCACCTCCGTTTGAGTCGAGTATGGTCCACATAAAAAGACCCTGCCCATCACGATCGTCGAAGGAACTCTGCCCAGTCTGTTGGGGCTAGACTGGTTTCGTGCCCTGGGCATGGGAGTGACTGGCATCTACCGAAGTGACTGTAACCTGAAAGACATTCTCTTTAACGAGTTCGAAGATGTCTTCAAGGACTGCCTGGGCAAGTACAAGGGACCCCTATTTCCTTCAACTTAGACCCCAGGTAGCCCCATTAGGCTTAAGGCGAGGAGAGTCCTTTGCCCTAAAACCAAAAATTGATAAGGAGCTGGATAAGCTCATAAATCAAGGGATCTTGGTGCCAGTCGATCACGCAAGGTGGGAGACGCCAATCGTCACCCCCATAAAACCGGACGGGTCAATTAGAATTTGCGCTGACTACAAGGTGACGCTTAACAAAGCCTTACAGAAAAGCGCTTACCCGGTTCCCGTAGTGCAACACTTATTGCACTCTTTGGGGCAAGGGCAAGTCTTTGCAAAGTTAGACTTGGCCCAGGCCTACCAACAACTGCCAGTAGACGCCCGCACAGCCGAAGCCCAAACGACAGACGCACAGGGGTGCCTTCAAGTGCACCGATTACAATTTGGGGTCAGTGTGGCACCAGGGCTGTTCCAAAACCTGATGGAACGACTACTGCAGGGGCTCCCAGGGTAGTTCCTTACTTGATGATGTCCTAATTTCAGGGAAAACATGGAGGAATTGGGGAGTGGTTAAGAAAGGTCTTGAGCATTTTCCGGACAGCCGGGTTAAAAGTCAAGACAAACAAATGCCAGATCGGGGTCGAATCCGTCGATTTCTTGGGCTACCGGATAGACAAGAAAGGAATTCACCCTACTGAGAGCAAGGTTAAGGCAATTAGAAAGGCTCCAGCGCCCAAAAACAAAGCAGAGCTGCAGGCATTCCTAGGATTGGTTAATTTTTACGCGGTCTTTTTAAAGAACAAAGCAACCGTTGCGGAACCGCTGCATAAGCTCTTAGGGAAAAATACTGTTTGGTCTTGGGGAAAGTCGGAAAATAGGGCTTTTGAAGCAGTAAAGAACCTGCTCTCAAGTGATAGCCTGCTCATCCAATATCACGATTCATTACCCCTAGTGTTAGTTTGCGACGCCTCCCCTTATGGGGTGGGGGCTGTACTCAGCCATAGACTTCCAAACGGTACAGAAGCCCCTATAGCGTTCTATTCGAGAACGATGTCCTCCCCAGAGAGGAACTACAGCCAGTTAGACAAAGAAGCACTAGCCATTGTATCAGGGGTCAAGAAATTCCACGAGTATGTATTTGGGCGGAATTTCGAAATCGTGACTGACCACAGACCGCTACTAGGAATACTGGCTGGCGACCGCCCAACGCCTGTGGCACTTTCGCCGCGATTGACCCGATGGACTATATTCTTAGCCGCTTATTCGTACAAGCTGCAACATCGACCAGGAAAAGAAGTGGGGCATGCAGACGCATTAAGCCGATGCCCATTACCTGGGGCGACCGAAGACCCCACTCCAGGGACACCCATCCTACTTATTGACTCCTTGGACTCTGGCCCAGTCACATCTAAGGAAGTGGCTCGGGCATCATACCGGGACATTGTGTTAAGGACTGTACTCGGTTGGGTACAGAGAGGGTGGCCCGCTGCGCCGGGCGAAAGGTTCAAAGAATTTGTCAAAAAACGAGATGAGCTCTCAGCTCAAGGGGGGTGTCTGTTATGGGGTGATCGTGTAATAATTCCTGAAAAGTTAAGGGGAAAGGTATTGGACCTCCTCCACGAGGGTCACCCAGGGATCGTAAGGATGAAGGGGTTAGCCAGAAGCTATGTATGGTGGCCACTTATGGACACAGAGATTGCTGAAAGGGTAGGGAAATGTCAGGCTTGCCAAGAATCCAGACCTCTACCCCCATCGGCCCCAGTCAGAGAATGGGAAAAGCCCCAAGGGCCCTGGTCAAGAATCCACATTGATTTTGCTGGCCCTTTTCACGGCCAAACATTCCTAATAGTTGTGGATGCATTTTCAAAATGGTTGGAGGTCATACTCATGAAATCCACTACGGCCAAGCAGTAATCGCAACCCCTGCGCCACCTATTCGCAACTCACGGATTGCCGGACACTCTGGTGTCCGACAATGGGCCTCAATTCACGGCAGCCCAGTTTGAAGAATACCTGGCAGAGGAAGGCATCCGACATGCCCTCTCTGCGCCTTTCCACCCTGCGTCGAATGGCCTTGCAGAGCGTTCCGTCCGGAGCGCTAAGGAGGCATTGTCCAGGCTAAAGCCAGGTGACTGGCAAACAAAAATAGACTTTTTCCTAGCAATCCAGCACAGAACCCCAAGCACGGCCACCGGGAAAAGCCCAGCCGAATTGCTAATGGGACGGAAACTCCGTGCCCACTGGACCGTTTGAATCCCCATTACACACCAGAGGGTTACAAAGGAAAACTAGAAAAGACCAGGGAAATGAGCATAGGCGACCAGGTGTGGGCCCGAAACTATGGGGACGGCCCTAGTTGGCTCACAGGACAAATAATTAAAGTAACTGGACCAAAATCATACGTGGTAGAACTACCCGACAACAGAGTGTGGAGGCGCCACATAGATCAGTTAAGGAAACGAATAACCGACCAAACTGAACCAAATGAAACATATCATGATCAATACCAATTTGATTCCACAGCCAACAATGACCCGGGGGAGGCGCAAGACTTAGCTGAGGTCCCTGAGTTCCAGCGACGCCATCAGGTTCCCGAGGGAAGCGGCAGGGAAATTGAAAAAAGTAATCCAAGGCCCGATGGCCAAGAAAAAGAGTCGGCCAACAATCCGGAGCCCGTTGGCCCAGAGAAAGAGCTGGGAGGAGAAAACAGCCCCTCCGACCAGCTCAAAACACCACCCAGAACTGAACCGCGCAGGTCAGAAAGGACTAGGAGACGCCCAGGTTATTTGCGTGACTACGTCGAAAAATAACATGTAAATATTTATGTAAATAGAGGTAAAGTGTTTTCTGGGAGGGGAGGAGTGTTATGTATTAATGCTGTACCTTTAAATATTTGAGCGGGAAATCAGCACGTTGCTGATTGGTCAAAACCTCCAACAGAACTATATAAAAGGAGAGGGTTTTCGCCCAGCCTGTCGCTGGGTTCACCCTATATTAAAAGAGCTGTTGTCACTACCCTGGTCTCCAGCCTCGTTACTTCCCGAACTTAACACCTGCCCTCTGGAATGAGCTGCCTCCAGGGATTCGTCAACTCCCTGACCTCCGGACCTTCAGACGCGAGCTAAAGACCTTTCTGTTTTATCGCGCAGGGCTGGCTTAATTTAATTTTAACATGGGGTTTATCATGGTTCTATCAAATTTTTAAATTTTGTTTCGGCTGAATTGAATTAGATTTTTAAAATGTTCTTAAATTTTTATGTAATCTGTTTTTATCTGGCTGTAAACCGCCCTGAGTCCTTTGGGAGAAGGGCGGTATATAAATTTAATAAATAATAAATAAATAAATTGTGGCTAATCCCTACGTGGAAGGAGTCGGAACCAAGGCCCTAAACTCCTTCACAAGGCTTCCACCCACCCACTGGCATAGCTACGTGGACGATACGTGGGAAACTGAAAAAGTCCAGTTGCCTTCTGGAAAAAGCACCTTTGGGGCAACCATGACCTGGATAATGGAGCATCCCCAGAGAGATTCAAGTTTTTCACCATTTCCAGGTACTCCAGGTGGTCACAAAATCGAAAGAAGACCCCGGTCACCTGGTTGTTGGCAAGACTGAGAAATCTCAGCTCCGGTAAGGGAAGGAGGAACTCCGTGCTGATGTTGGGCCAGGGGCTCTTGGAATCCTCCAGAGGTGAAGGAGGCCTTTCCTGGAAGAAAGACAGGAAGAACTGGACCTGCAGGCACCTGGGACCATCACTCGTTGAAGAGGACATCCAAACCCCCAGGATCCTTTTCCTACTCGGTGACAACCCACTCAAGCCTCTTCAAGGTTGAATAACAGGAGAGCTGGAAGGGACCTTGGAGGTCTTCTAGTCCAACCCCCTGCTCAAGCAGGAGACCCTGTACGATTCCAGACCAATGGCTGTCTGGTCTCTTCTTAAAAACCTCCAGTGATGGAGCAACCACGAGTCTGGGATGTAGGCTGTTCCATAGATCTGTCGATGTGTCAATCATCTACCAATCATCTGTCTGTCTGTCTGTATCTTTCTTTCTTTCTTTCTTCCTTTCTTCCTTTCTCTCATCTGTCTATCTATATCTATCGTAATCTATCTATCATCTATCTTTTTTCTTTCTCTCATCTATCTATCTATATCTATCATGATCTATCTATCTTTCTTTCTTTCTCTCATCTGTCTATCTATATCTATCTATCATGATCTATCTACCTTTCTTTCTCTCATCTATCTATCTATATCTATCATGATCTATCTATCTATCTATCTATCTATCTATCTATCACTCATCTTTCTTTCTCTCATCTGTCTATCTATATCTATCTATCTATCTTTCTCTCATCTGTCTATCTATATCTATCTATCATGATCTATCTACCTTTCTTTCTCTCATCTATCTATCTATATCTATCATGATCTATCTATCTATCTATCTATCTATCTATCTATCACTCATCTACCTTTCTTTCTCTCATCTATCTATATCTATCATGATCTATCTTTCTTTCTTTCTCTCATCTATCTTTCTCTTTATCTATCTATCTATCTATCTATCTATCTATCTATCTATCTATCTATCTTTCTTTCTTTCTTTCTTTCTTTCTTTCATCTCCTTTTCTCATCTATCTATATCATGATCTATCTATTTATCTTTCTTTCTTTCATCTATCTCTCATCTGTCTATATCTATCTATCATGATCTATATCTATCTATCTTTCTTTCTTTCTTTCTCTCATCTATCTTTCTATCTATCTATCTATCTATCTATCTATCTATCTATCTATCTATCTATCTATCTATCTATCTATCTATCTATCTATCTATCATTGATCTATCTATCTATCCTATGTATGATATAAAATCTAAGGGCTGGAAGGGACCTTGGAGGTCTTCTAGTCCAACCCATTGCTCAAGCAGGAGGCCCTCTACCAATTCAGACAAATGGCTCTCCAATCTCTTCTTGAAAGCCTCCATTACAGGTAGTCCTGGATTTTCAACAGTTCATTTAGTGACCCTTCGAAGTTACAATGGCACTGAAAAAAAGTGACTTTGCGACTGTTTTTCACACTTAACGACGGTTGTAGCAGCCCCACGGTCACGTGATCAAAATTCAGATGCTTAGCAGCTGACTCATATTTATGACGGTTGCAGAGTTCCCGGGGTCACGTGACCCCCTTTTGTGACCTTCCGACAAGCCAAGTCGATAGGGAAGCCAGATTCGCTTAAACGTGTGACTCATTTAATAACCGCATTGATTTGCTTAACAAATGTGGGAAAAGTCATAAAACGGGGCAAAACTCACTTAACAAATTTATCGCTTAGTCACATAATAACTTAAATGTGGTTGTAAGTTGAGGACTACCTGTATTGGAGCACCCTCTATTTCTGGAGGCAAGCCGTTCCACTATTGTTCTAACTGTCAGGAAGTTTCTCATTAATTAATTGATATTAATTCATTGATTAATTAACATTAATTGACCCTTGGTTATACTGCACTGCTCTGCAATTGCTAATTTAATCTCCGTTTCCCCCACCAGCAACAATTCTTTGGAAACAAGAATTGCTCCTATTTTGTTTCAACCACCCAAAAAGAACTGGATGTCTTTGGCAAAATTTGCTACCTCGCCAAATTGTCAAGAAAGGCAGAGAGAAGAATCGGAAGTCAAGGAGATCTTACCCGAGCCGTTTCTTCCGGAGTTCTGGCCTGAAAGACGACCTCTGTTGAAAAACAGAAACACAGTGGCATCAAGGTGCTTGAAAAGGGAGGCAGCCGCCTCCTAAGATGCCAACAAGGCTAAACCCGTTTTGGATCTTGGCCGAGAGGACTTCGGGGAAGGTTTGCAACCTTCAGCCTTCCCTGCGGGCTCTGCTTTGTCACAGTATTTGATGTACAGGCTGGTCTACAAAAACTCTTGATAAAATAAGGCAACACATCAAGGAAAATCCTGGGATTAGGGATACTTCTCCCCTTGTCACCCTCTGCAGTACATCTATCTATCCATCCATCCATCTATCTATCTATCTATCTATCTATCTATCTATCTATCTATCTATCTATCTATCTATCTATCTATCTATCTATCTAATCTATTTATAACAACAACAACAACAACAACAACAACAACAACAACAACAACAGAGTTGGAAGGGACCTTGGAGGTCTTCTAGTCCAACCCTCTGCCCAGGCAGGAAACCCTACATTACTTCAGAAAAATGGTTGTCCAATCTCTTCTTAAAAATTTCCAGTGTTGGAGCATTCACAACTTCTGCAGGCAAGTTGTTCCACTTATTAATTGTTCTGTCAGGAAATTTCTCCTTAGTTCTAAGTTGCTTCTATCCATCGTCTGTCTGTCTGTCGTCTGTCTGTCTGTCTGTCTGTCTGTCTGTCTGTCTGTCTATCTATCTATCTATCTATCTATCTATCTATCTATCTATCTATCTATCTATATCATCTATCTATCACCTCTATCATCCACCCAACCATGCATCCATCAACCAACCTGTTTGTCTATCTATCCTCTGTCTATCCTATCTATCTGTCTATCTATCTATCTATCTATCTATCTATCTATCTATCTATCTATCTATCTATCTATCTATCTATCTATCTATCTATCTATCTATCTATATCATCTATCTATCATCTCTATCATCCACCCAACCATGCATCCATCAACCTGTTTGTCTATCTATCCTCTGTCTATCCTATCTATCTATCTATCTATCTATCTATCTATCTATCTATCTATCTATCTATCTATCTATCTATCTATCTATCTATCTATCCTATCCTATCCTATCCTATCCTATCCTATCCTATCCTATCCTATCCTATCCTATCCTATTTATCTAGGGGTGAAATGCTACTGGATCGGACCAGATCGGGAGAATAGGTAGCGGAACTGGGAGCAATGGCTGGCTGGCCACGTCCCCGAACCGGCCAAAGCCCTCAGTCCTGCCATGCTTGCCTGCCTTCCATGCTACCTTCCCGGTGTTCCAGTGGGCAGCTTGCGAAGGCAGGCAAGCGGAAGCCATGTGGAAGGCAGGCAAGCATGGCAGGGCTGTGGGGAAGCAGCTAGCAGGATCCATCCATCCATCCAGAGAACAACCAAGCTCAGAGAGCCCAAACACCCTGCAGTTCTCCTTCTCCTCCTCCACTTCACAACCCCCCCTCTTCCCTTCCAGCACTGATGATATTACCTAGTTTGGTAATGAAATGTTTGCGAGAAAACCACCCAGCTCAGAGAGCACCAGGGACCCCACTGAAGGCACAGGATCCAAGCTGGTTAAAGTGACGGCCTTATAGAAATCTAAAAGTGGAACGTGTGATAAACATGCAGCTGGAAAGGACTCTTTGGGGAGCAAATGATCACTAAAGTAAATAAAATCTCCTTAACGACTGGGTGGATAAAACATTTCTTCACCACTTTGAGAAGGAAGGAAGGAAGGGAAGGGAAGGGAAGGGAAGGGAAGGGAAGGGAAGGAAGGAAGGAAGGAAGGAAGGAAGGAAGGAAGGAAGGAAGGAAGGGAGAAATGCATTCCACCCTGAGTAAGTAAGTATTTCTTCTACCACTGAAAGGAGGCCTTACCTGTCTTCTCTGGATCCTGGGTGTTTTGGGTGATAATGTAACTGTACTGCTGGTTTAGCCTCGGGGACCGATCCGGGGGGGGCTTTGGGGGAGAGTTTTTCCGGCAACGTAAGCCTGCCCGGATGCCTGACTTTGCCGATAAAGGATGGATGGAGAAGCGATCGTGGCCCAAGTAATGGAGATACGGGACCTCTTTAATCCCGTTTTTGTCCAAGTTCAGCTGCTTTAGCCTAAGGAGAGAAAAGTATCAGTTCTCAGTTTATTACAGCACAACAATCCCAAATCTGATCTCGATGAATACAAATCACCAGGACCGGATGGATTACATCCCAGGGTTCTAAAGGAGCTGGCAGATTTCCTCTCAGAACCACTGAACTATATCTTTCAAAAATCCTGGAACACCAGGAAACTACCAGAGGACTGGAAAAGAGCTGATGTGGTTCCCATCTTCAAAAAAGGGGAAAAAACAGACCCAGGAAACTACAGACCAGTCAGCCTAACATCAATACCCGGGAAGAAACTGGAAAAGATAATAAAAATACAGCTCTGCCAACACCTAGAAACGAGTAAAGTAATAACTCACAGTCAGCAGAGGTTTGTTAAAAACAATCGTGCTAATCCATTCTTATCTCATTCTTCAACATAGTGACTAAATTAGTAGACCAGCGAAATACTGTGGACATAATATACTTAGACTTCAGCAAGGCATTCGACAAAATAGACCACAATCTACTTCTTTGCAAGCTAGAAAAAAGTGAGATTGATAGCTTCACCACCAGATGGATTCACAACTGGCTGACAAACCGTACTCAACGAGTAGTCCTTAAGGGGTCTAAGTCTACCTGGAGAGAAATAAGCAGTGGGGTGCCACAAGGTTCCGTTTTAGGCCCAGGACTCTTCAATATCTTCAGAAACGACTTAGATGAGGGAACAGAAGGGGAACTCACCAAATCTGCAGATGATACTAAGCTGGCAGGAATAGCTAACACTCTAGAAGATAGGCTCAAAAGCCAGATGGATCTTGACAGACTTGAACACTGGGCCCTATCTAACAAAATGAAATTCAATGTAGAGAAAAGTGAAGTCTTACACTTAGGTAAGAAAAACCAAAAAACCACATATATAAACTGGGAGAAACCAGGCTTAATAGTAGCAACTGTGAGAGGGATCTTGGAGTCTTAGTGGACAATCGGATAAATATGAGCCAGCCGTGTGCAGCGGCAGCCACAAAAGCCAAGGCAATCCTAAACTGCATTAACAAAGGGATACAATCAAGATCAAGGGAGGTACTAATATCATTCTATAAAGCCCTAGTAAGACCACACCTAGAGTACAGCCTCCAGTTTTGGTCAACACACTATAAAAAAGATGTTGAGACTCTAGAAAAAGGGTGGAGAAGAGCAACCAGGATGATGAGGGGACTGGAGGCTCAAACATGCGATAAACGATTGCAGTAACTGGGCCTGGCTAGTCTAGTGAAGAGAAGGACCAGGGGAGACAGGATAGCAGTCTTCCAATATTTGAGGGGCTGCCACAGAGAGGAGTTGGGGATCAAGCTATTTTCCAAGGCACCTGAAGGCCAGACAGAAACTGAACAGGAGAGATTCAACCTGGAAATAAGGAGAAATTTCCTGACAGTGAGAACCATCCACCCATGGAACAGAAGTTGCCTTCGGAAGTTGTAGGAGCTTCATCACTGGAGGCTTTCAAGACAAGACTGGACTGCCACTTGTCAGAAATGGTATAGGGTCTCCTGCTTGAGCAGGGGGTTGGACTAGATGACCTATAATGTCCCTTCCAACTCTGTTAATCTGTTAAACAAATTTTGGGGGCAAACCCACGCCACCATTAATGTCATCTGCCATCTCTCATCTCTTACAGAAAGCTCGAAAATTACGTGGAAGTCACCCCATTGGGGGCACCAGCAGGTGAAAGTCTATAGTAGAGATTCTCAGCCATCCAGGTCACGGTCGTCCCAAAGGTGATGGAGTGATGGAGCATTCACAACTTCTGGAGGCAAGCAGTTCCACTGATTAATTCTTCTCACTGTCAGGAAATTCCTCCTTAGTTCTAGGTTGCTTCTCTCCTTCGAATGATTTTCCATTCGAAAAGCTATTGGTTAGGGTTCTTGAAGAGGCTACAAACCGGTGAGGTCTCGCCTACCTTCGAAGATTGGCCAGACTGAGGAAGACACTGGAGTCGGAGAGATGATTGTCATCTAGAAGCAAGACCTCCAACGCTGGGAACTTCGGGCAGTTCCAGCTGTTGACAGAAAGAGAAAACGTCTACGGGCCACTTTAATCCCCATCTTTGCTGTTTCTCCTGCCTGCCATTCTCCCCTTGTCCTCTCCCACCTTCTGTTTCTTGGGGAACTGAGACAAAAGTCCTAGTTTCATCTCCCAGAGGAAAATCCACTCAAGTCCAAACAGGAATTCTGGGTTATATGGAAAACTCTCCTGTGGCTGTCGACCTGCTTCTCTTCGCTGTCTTCGGAGAAGCTAACTTTGGTGCTCTCTGAGCTGGGTGGTTGTCTTGCAGACGTTTCCTGACCCAACTAGGTAACATCATCAGTGGCGAAAGGGAGTGGGATTTGCAAGGAGGAGGAGAAGGAGGAGGAGGAGGAGGAGGAGGTGGTGGTGGTGGAGGACGCTATGGAGATCTTGGTACTCTCTGAACCTGATCATTTTCTTACAGACATTTTATGACCCAGCTAGGTAACATATTCAGTGCACCTTGCAGTTTAGTCCCAGCAAACCTCTTTAATTCAAACAGCTGTAAATTACTTTCATTTACAGTCTGCAAGGCTTGATAAACAGTCTTTCGGAGGAACACCCACCTATCTCACGTGGAACGCTGCCAAAGAGCTCATTTCCAGAAGCAGGGCAAGGCCAAACTTGGTACAGAGTCACAAAAAGAATTTTCAAATCTTGAATCGGCCAGATGAATCAATTGCTTCCTGCAAAAACTCACATCTCCATTTGCTTCTCTTTTATGTCTTATGGGAGGGGCCAGTCATCTCCAAGCCTTACTCCCAAGTTGACCCTGTTTCCTTAAGTGTTCCTGTCTCCTGGCAGCTCTGTGCATGTGCACACTGGGAACAGGCTCAGGCTGTTCTTCTGCCTCACTGATGTCAAACTCTGGAGACTCCGGAGGCAGCAAAGAACTACCAGATGGCCTTGGCTCCCTCTATGCCTCCGATTCAGAGCCCTCGTCCGAGCCTTCCCCAGACTCCAGGACCGGCCCACGTTCCTCCCCAACCTCCTCACTGTCCAAATCTGCTGCCAGTTCTGCTGGCTGTTGGCGGGCCACAACATCCTCCTCGCAAATCCCACTTCCTTCTACCATTGATCGTATTACCTAGTTGGGTCATGAAACGTCTGCAAGAAAACAAAGCAAGCTCAGAGAGCACCAAGGACCCCACAATTCAACCCTGAGCTATAAATATTCCCCTTTATTGGCAAGATAAAACTCACAATTTCGTAGACGCTGAGCTGAATGGAAGGTAACCAGGATCCAGGTGAGTAAACCAACATGGGAAATCCTAAATAGGCTTCCTTGGGCTCACAGAAGAGGGGACCTGCCTTTTAGGTCGGCCAGGAACTTACCTCTCCGGGGCAGCCAGATTGAGGGGAAGTGAAGAAAGTCCGTTGGCCGTCAGGTGAAGAGCTTTCAGACGCGGTAAAATTCCCAGCGACTGCACATCCTCAGGAGATAAGTTGTTGTAGGAGAGATCCAAGATCTGGGGAAGAAGCAAAACGCCTTAGCCCCCATTTAAACCATTATTAGCTTGAGAATGGAAAAAAAGGCAAGGCACCAGGGCTGGGTTTCACTTACCTTCGCTACCGGTTCGCAACGGGAGCGCATGCACAGATCATCTGTGATGACGTCCAGGCGGGTGGGCGGAGCCTCTCGCAGCCGTTATTACCGGTTTGCAAGAACCGGATCGAACCAGTAACAACCCACCACTGCAAGGCACCCGCTTCAGAGGAGTCTAATTCCAGCAAGCGTGGAAGTCACGATAAACATGGTTTATTGGTTAAGGCTTCAGGTTAGAAACCAGGAGATGGTGAGTTCTAGTCCCACTTTAGGCGCCAAACCTGGCTGGATGGCTTTTAGGCCTGGCTTAGGCATAGAAGCCGGTTGGGCGACTTTGGGTCAATCGCAAGGAGACGGTGAGTTCTAGTCCCACCTTAGCCATGATAATTGGCTGGGTGACTTGGGGCCAATCACCAGGAGATGGTGAGTTCTAGTTCCATCTTAGGCACAAAACCCAGCTGGATGACCAGGAGACAGTGAGTGAGTGAGGGAATGAGTGTCTGTCTGTCTGTCTGTCTGTCTGCCTGCCTGCCTGCCTGCCTGCCTGCCTGCCTATCTATCTATCTATCTATCTATCTATCTATCTATCTATCATCTATCTATCTATCTATCATCTATATCTATAGATATCTATAGATATATAGATATATATCTGTTTTCCAATTTTACGCGGGAGAAAACCCAAATAACCAAAGACCTACATATATATCTATATCTATACCCAACAAGAAAAACACAGACTTCAGAGGATAATTAGAACTGCAGAAAAAAATAATTGCTACCAACCTGCCTTCCATTGAGGACCTGTATACTGCACAAATCAAGAAGAGGGCCGTGAAAATATTTACAGACCCCTTGCATCCTGGACATAAACTGTTTCAACTCCTACCCTCAAAACGACGCTATAGAGCACTGCACACCAGAACAACTAGACACAAGAACAGTTTTTTCCCGAAGGCCATCACTCTGCTAAATAAATAATTCCTTCAACACTGTCAAACTATTTACTAAATCTGCACTACTATTAATCTTCTCATTGTTCCCATCACCCATCTCCTTCCACTTATGACTGTATGACTGTAACCTTGTTGCTGGTAAGCCTTATGATTTATATTGATATATTGACCATCATAACCGCCCTGAGTCCTACGGGAGATGGTGCGGTATATAAGTATGATTAATAATAATAATAATAATAATTTGTGTTGTAAATGTTGTACCTTGATGAAGGTATCTTTTCTTTTATGTACACTGAGAGCATATGCACCAAAGACAAATTCCTTGTGTGTCCAATCACACTTGGCCAATAAAAAAATTCTATTCTATTCTATTCTATTCTATTCTATTCTATTCTATTCTATTCTATTCTATTCTATTCTATTCTATTCATTCTATCTATCTATTTATCTATCTATCTATCTATCTATCTATCTATCTATCTATCTATCTATCTATCTATCTATCTACCTATCTATCTATCTATCTATCAAATATAACGTGCAATTTAGCAGCAAAAGTGCCTGGAGCTGAGGAGGCCTTTCCAAATGGAGTGTACACACAATATATAGAACATGTGAAACTGGTTTTTAAATTGGAAAAAAATTAACCCCGTCCTGCCCGATTCCCAGCTGGGATTCATGCAACTTTCACTTTTGCCCTCCGAACTTACTTCCAAGTGAGGAAAATCCCCAGTCCTCACTTTAAGATTCCTCAGACCGTTCAGAGAAAGTTCCAGCTCCCGAAGGCCAGGAAAGCTACGAAAAGTTTCTAGATGAATGTTAAAATAAGAGACATGTTTAAAAGGCGGCCATCTGAAATAGACTGTTGTTTTGGCCCAAGGATCCAGCAGCCAATGATAAAACATTCGGTGGTATTTTAACCACCACTAATGAAAGATCTCCCTGATATTGCCAAAAATATTGGTGTGGGTTTTTTTTTAAAAAAAACAACCCTGCTCATATACGCAGTTTTTATTTTGGCATAAAAGTTTGGCACCTGCTTACAGCTACCGGTTACAGCTACTCCTCGTCTTACAAACGTTTATTTAGTGACCATTCAAAGTTACAATGGCACCAAAAAAAAGGGACTTACAACCTGTCCTCATATTTATGACCATCGTAGCATCCCCGTGGCCACGTGATAGAAATTTGGGTGCTTAAGTGACCAGCACGTATTGGTGAGGCTTCTGCCAAAGTCAGTGGGGGAAGCCAGATTCACTTAATGACATGCCCGTTGCCTCATTTTGATCACATGACGTAAATACACACATAAACTTCAGCACCGCCTCTAGTCAGAATGGACCAACCAGACATGACCCATCCAAGCCACCCTGGAAATTACGGGTGTTGTTTCCTTACGTAAAGTCAGCAGGTTTTCGGTGGCGTTGATGTAAGCGACGGAATCGAACTGCATGAAGTCGCTCTCCCTTGCCTGTCGAAACGGGAAAAGCAAACAACTCGGTACCTTCACTGACCAGCTGACCCACAGGAGGTGGCCCAGCACCCCATCCTTTGACAGAATCCCTCTGAGCTACAGTTAGCCCTCGACTTACAACCCCAATGCAGCCTGAGATTTCTTTTTATTATTATTTATTATTATTTATTGAATTTCTAGACCGCCCTTCTCCCGAAGGACTCAGGGCGGTGTACAGCCAGGCTAAAAAACATACACAATATACAATTTAAAAAACTAAATTAAGAAACTTATTACACAATCGGCCGAGAAATTAAAATATTTATAAATCTAAAAACCCCAGTTTAAAACATAAATAAAATTTAAAATTTAAAAACTAAACAGTTTAAAAAGCTTAAGCTAGCCCCGCGCGAATAAACAGATATGTTTTCAATTCGCGGCGAAAGGTCCGGAGGTCAGGTATTTGGCGTAAACCCGGGGGAAGTTCGTTCCAAAGAGTAGGAGCCCCCACAGAGAAGGATCTTCCCCTGGGGGCCGCCAGCCGACATTGTTTGGCGGACGGCACCCTGAGAAGTCCCTCTCTGTGTGAGCGTACGGGTCGGTGGGAGGCATGAGGTAACAGCAGGCGGTCCCGTAAGTACCCGGGCCCTAAGCCATGGAGCGCTTTAAAGGTGGTAACCAGAACCTTGAAATGCACCCGAAAGGCAACAGGAAGCCAATGCAGTCTGCGCAGGAGCGGTGTTACATGGGAGCTACGTGGGACTCCCTCTATCACCCGCGCAGCTGCATTCTGGACCAACTGAAGCCTCCGAGTTTCTGCTGCTAAGCGAGGGAGGAGTTGAGTGAGTTTTTTTGCCCCGTGTTACGACCGTTCCTGCCACATTTGTTAAGCGAATCACTGCGGCTGTGACGCTAATAACACAGTGAACCGTGGGTTCCCCTGTAGGCTCAGCTTGGCAAAAGGTCGCCAAAGGGGACACTGCAGCCGTCGTAAGTACGAATCAGTTGCCAAGCGGCTCAATTTTGATCACGTGACCAAATGGGGATGCTGCAACGGTTGTAAAGTGTGCCAAGCAGTCATAAGCAAGTCACTTTTTTCAGCACCGTTGTAACTTTGAACGGTCACTAAGTGAACAGTTGTAAGTCAAGGACTACCTGTGAAAATAAGAAGCAAGTCCCAGCCACCCAAGAGAAAAAGTGAACCAAGGCGCCCAAAATGCGATCCGAAAGGGCCCAGGGCCCTCTGTACCCCAACATCTGGAGGACCCACCCGGCCCCTCCCCCTGAAGCAAAGGGATGTTTGCAGGTTCAGAATTCCTACTCACCAAGGCGAAATTCTGGTGGCTGATATTCACGGAGCACAAATCCGAAGGTGTTTGCACATGGTGGAGCTTAATCTGGAAACCACAAGCCAGAGAAAGTGAAGTCAGCCAAGCAAGAACGGAAAAGTCAAGTCCCTGCTGCCAAAAACCGACGTCCTATGCCTTGGCGATACAAGAATAAGGTAAAGGTAAAGGTTTCCCTCACACGTAAGTGCTAATCCTTCCCGACTCTAGGGAGAGGATTAAAGCCGAAGAGCCAGCGCTGTCCGAAGGCGTCTCCATGGTCATGTGGCCGGCATGACTCAACGCCAAAGGCGCACGGAACGCTGTTCCCTTCCCACCAAAGGTGGTCCCTGTTTTTTCTACTTGCATTTTTTACGTGCTTTCGAAGCAGAAGCTGGGACAAGCAACGGGAGATCACCCCGTTACACGGCAGCACTAGGGATTCGAACCGCTGAACTGCTGACCTTTCAATCGGCAAGCTCAGCATTTGAGCCACTGAGCCACCGCGTCCCTGATACAAGATTACAACTCTAGAAGGCGGAAGTGACCCTCCGCAAGGTCCATCAGGCGGCTGCCTGGGCAGTCGAAGCAGCTACAGCCACCTCTTTCTTCAACAGGGCCTCGTTGTTCTGGCTCCACCTAGTGTTGTGGAGCTGGAAGGAACCCTGAGGGTCATCTAGTCTAACCCTCTGCAACGGGCAGGAGAACCAAGCAGCACAACGAAGACCACGCTCACCAGCTGGGCCCCATTGAGGACTTTCTCTGGCCTGGGGCACTGGGCTTTCCGCAAACACTCTTGCCAGCTCTGCTGGGCAACCTTCCTGCCAAACAGCCATTCGACTTTGGTTTTCTCCACATTATGACGAGCCACCTGCCAGTGACCGGCTCCTGGAGTGATAGGTGCAGAAACAAAAACCAGGTGCACCCGGTTAGGAGAACTCAACTAAGGTGAACTTTAAGTTCCTTTAGTCTAGTCTAGTCTAGTGGTTAAACCAGTATATGGTAAGTTCTACCTTAGGTGTGAAAGTCGGCTGGTTCACTTGGACCAATCACCAGGAGACAGTGAGTTCTAGTCCCGCCTTAGGCATCTCTGACATCAATACAATTGAACGTGTCCAGAAATATTTTACAAGAAGAGTTCTCCATTCCTCTGAAAACAATAGAATACCCTATCCCACCAGACTTGAAATCCTAGGCTTAGAAAACCTGGAACTCTGTCGCCTTCGACAAGACCTAAGTTTAACTCACAGAATCATCTATTGTAATGTCCTTCCGGTTAAAGACTACTTCAGCTTTAATTGCAATAATACAAGAGCAACTAATAGATTTAAACTTAATGTAAACCGCTTTAATCTAGATTGCAGAAAATATGACTTCTGTAACAGAATCATCAGTGCTTGGAACACTTTACCTGACTCTGTGGTCTCTTCCCATAATCCTAAAAGCTTTATCCAAAAACTTTCTACTATTGACCTCACCCCATTCCTAAGAGGACCATAAGGGGCGTGCATAAGCGCACAAACATGCCTACCGTTCCTGTCCTATTGTTTTTCTTTTCTTCTTTCTATATATATGCTTATACCTCCTTATATTTACCCATATATGTTTATATACTATATAATCTTTTGTATGATTCCTACATATATTGCTGTGACAAAATAAATAAATAAATAAATAAAACCCAACTGGGTGACTTTGGCCAATCACCAGGAGACAGTGAGTTCTAGTCCCAAATTAGCCATAAAATCCAACTGGGTGACTTTGTGCCAATCACCAGGAGATGGTGAGTTCTAGTCCTGCCTTAGCCATGAAAGATGATTGGGTGACTTTTGGCCAATCACCAGGAGACCGTGAGTTCTAGTCCTGGCTTAGGCATAAAAGCTCATTAAGGACCCCAAAGTTCAGCCCTGAGCTACAAATCTTCTCTTCTACGGGAATCTTTTCCTTTTACAAACAGAGCAGAAGAGACATTCACAGAATACATTTGCACTCAGTTGCACAACTGGGAGACCTTTTCATTGCCTCAATGTTTTGAGAGGGTGACAGGCTACAAACTGGTAGCACTACTCTAGAAAGATAAGCAGGGCCGCTCTGGGGAGGCGCTTCCAGAATTCTCTCCTTTTTCAGCTGCAAAGATCCTTGAACCTTCCCCAGTTCTTAAAAACTGCCTATCCGGACACGTTACCTTCTTCGTATCGTGGCTGCAAAAGGCTTTTCGCTGGAAAACAGTTGGTGGGGTAACACTGCCCATCATCCAGTTTATACAAGGCCGCCATGGTCTTCTTTCAGCCCTTCAGGCAAACCAAAATGTTAATTAACACCTTTCCAGCTTTTGAAATCTCCCTCAATAAAGTCCTGCATCTGCATCTGCCGAGCTTGAGGCATAAAATTACTTCCTGGTTCCTAGAGAAATAAAACCACAAAAGTTTTCATCCGCTCGAAATGATGGTTCCCCGCAAGCGGACTGAACCCCAGACAAGACAATGGTCTCTGAACCTCACTTTGTTAGACTATTTGGAGCGCATGGTTAAGTTATGGTTTAGTTATGTCATAGAAATCCTGAATATTTGCATAACTGAGTAAATGCTGAAGTTTACAGGTAGTCCTAGATTTGCAACCACAATGGAGCTCAAGCGTTTTGTTGCTAAGCGAGACATTTGTTGAGTTTCACCCCTTTCTTGCCGCAGTTGTTAAGTGAATTACAACAGCTGTTAAATGAGTCACAGGGTTGCTAAGGGAATCTGGCTTCTCCCTTTGATTTTGCTGGTCCGAAGGTCGCAGAAGGGGATCAGGTGACCCCAGGAAGCTGCGACCGTCATAAAGACGAGTCAGTGGCCAAGCTGACTCTGAATGTTGATCACGTGACCGTGGGGATGCTGCAATGGTCGTTAAGCGTGAAAAAACGGTCGTCACTTTTTTTCAGTGCCCTTGTTATCTTCACAGGGTCACTAAACATATGGTTGTAAGTTCAGGACCATGCTAGCTGAGGGATTCTGGGAGTTGAAGTCCACAAGTCTTAAAGGGACCAAGGTTGGAGACGCCTGGACTAGAAGACCTCCAGGGTCCCTCCTGATTCTGTTATTTGTCCCCCTTTGCAAAACCCCCCCCCTCATGTCACTGCTTAACAAAGCAGCCAGACCTCTGTGACACGGGCCAGAGGGACCCTTCTCAGCAGGCCCTGCCAGGAGGAAACCACCACCTGCCCAGACCAGCAATGCGGGTGACACATGGCGATGTGAGGGTTCAAATCAACGTGAACCGTTGCTGCAACGTCCCGCTCCAATGCCAGCCCCCGGAGACCTCGTCCCCCCCCTCACGGAGCCTGCCGCCCCCCTCACGGTGCGCAGCAAATGCCAGCTACAAAGTAAGCAAAGGGCCATGCGTGTTCTCGGGTTGGGGTGGCTATAACTGTTCAAACCCTGTGTTGTGACTCCGCCCCGCCCCCCCGAGCTTGTCCTCATGGAGGAGGATGACTCTGAGAGTGATGGGGAGGAGCCGACAAGGCCTCCCTCTCCAGGACCCTCCTCTCTGGCACCGCCCCAAGTTCCAGCTGCAGGCCAGGAGGAGGAGCTGATAAGGCCTCCCTCTCCCGGACCCTCCTCCTCCCTGGCAACACCTCAGGCTCCAGCTGCTGAGGATCAATCTTGGATTGACCCGAGGCAGCAACGAAAAGATAAGCGCGCGCAGCAAAGGAAGAGGTGTGGCAGGCTCAGAGATTGTTGAGTCACTGAGCCACACCCCACAGGGGATAAAAGCGGGTGGAGTTGCCATCTGGCTCTTGTGACGGACAAAAGCTACCAAGTGCAAACTGCAGATCGGTCGTTTGGGAGTTAAAGGCCTGGACTGTGCAAAGGCTTTTTCCTATGAGCTCTTGGCAACGGATCTTGGACATGTGGGCTTCTGTCTCCGTAAGAGATAAATAACTCAGAACTTGGCAGGCCAGAAAATCAGGTCTGTTGCAAATATAAAGGACTGTGGGACACGAGTCTCTGCGTCTTCTCTGTGAAGTGCGGAGGGAGACAGAACACCCTGGGCTTAGAAATCCCAGATTTTAAACCACCCTTGTCCATTACTTCTGCTTCAATTCCCAAAGTTTGACTGCACCGTCTGATGACTGTATATCGTTACAATATAAGATCATTCTTTAAACCAATTTCATCTGTATTGTTTGTATATTAGCAAAATATGTAAATAACATTATGATAGTTGCCATGTCTTGGGGTCAAGTGATCTGACAAGCAAAGTCAGTGAGAAAGCCAGATTCACTTAAACCACCCTGTTGCTAAATTAACAGCTGCAGCGGTTCACTTAACAACTTTGGAAAGAAAGGTCACAAAGCAGGACAAAACTCATCAAATGACTCGCTTAGCAACAGAAATTTGGGGCTCAGTTGTGATCCTAAACTGAGGAATATAGTAATCCTCCCGACAACCTTGCAAGGTAGGCCAGGCTGCTCGATAAACACCGACCTATCAACTTTGCAGGCTGGGTTTGCATTAACACACCGTACGTGGTTGTTGAAGTAACCGCTTTTTTCTGAGTTTATGCAATACACCGAACCCCGAAAAACAACCACCACCAAAAGCTAAAAGTTAACCTTGACCCAGGTTTGCCCGTTTGGGCCAATGTCTCTGCTGACGTTGGCCTGACCAGGTTAAGAGGATGTCTTGTGGAGGCAGCCATTGCCCTGACCCCTAAAGTGGGGAACTGCCAAGGTCTGCAACCTGCAACTGCAACCAATTTTGATCAACATACCTACAAACAAGATGTTGAGATTTTAGAAAGCAACTAAAGTTACTCTTTAGAGAAGAGCAACTAAGATGATCAAAGGCCTGGAGACTAAAACATATGAAGAACGGCTGCAGGATTTGGGTTTGGCTACTCTAAAAAAAAGAAATAGGGGTGACATGATAGCAATGCTCCAGTATTTGAGGGGCTGCCACAAAGAGGAGGGGGTTCAACTTATTTTCCAAAGCACCTGAAGGCAGGAGAAGAAACAAGGGATGGAAACTAATCAAGGAAAGAAGCAACCTGGAATTGAGGAGAAACTTCCTAACAGTGAGGACAATTAACCAGTGGAACAGCTTGCCACCAGAAGTTGTAAGGGGTTCATCGCCAGAGGTTTTTAAGAAGAGATTGGACAGCCACTTGTCTGGAATGGTATAGGATCCCGTGCTTGAGCAAGGGGGTTGGTCTAGAAGACCTCCAAGGTCCCCTCTAACTCTGTTATTCTGTTCTTCTGAATGGTACAGGTCTCTTGCATGAGCAGGGGGTTGGTCTAGAACAGGGGTCACCAACCTTTCAGACTTCAGGGACCACTAAATACATAATTTTAAATCTCGAGGATCACTAATATGAATTTTTTAAAAAGATAAATAGTATTTAGTACAATATAAAAAATGCAAATATTTTTTCTGCGGACCGACAAAATTTTCTGGCGGACCACCAGTTGGTGACCACTGGTCTAGAAGACCTCCAAGGTCCCTTTCAACTCTTTTAGTCTAACAAAGAGAAGGACTAGGGATGACTTGATAGCAGCCTTCCAATATTAGAGGGGCTGCCACAAAGATGAGGGGCTCAAATTATTCTCCAAGGCACCAGGGCGAGAACCAAACTCACCAAAGAGAGAAGCAACCTGGAATTAAAGAGAAACTGAACAGCGAGGACGATTAACCAGTGGAACATCTGGCCACCAGAAGTTGTGGCTGCTCCCATCCCTGGAGGCTTTTAAGAATAGACTGGAATGGTATAGGTTCTCCTGCTTGAGCAGAGGGCTGGACTAGAAGACCTCCAAGGTCCCTTCTACCTTATTCGTTGCATTCTATTCCTCCCCCAGTATGTGACGGGCGAGGACGACATAAACCATAATCCACAGCCGCCCCAGTTGTGGGGCCAGACCAGCTGGGGCAGGAGATGGGCTTTGTAATTCCCAGGCTGGAAAGAGCCCCCAACTTGGGGAAAAACAGCTGAATGAATGAATGAATGAATGAACAGGAGGGGGGAAAAAAGGACATAATTAAAGTTTCTTAATAAAGGGGGGGGTGTGAGCAAACCATAGAGCGTCGCGTCCTCCCGTGGCTAGAACGCCTCCCGCGCTTTTTCTCTCTCTCCCCCCCCCACCTCCGCAGGAGGGAGGACGGCGGCTCCGACTCCGGCTTCAACCCCAACCAGCCGGCCTTCCTTCCTTCCTTCCTCGGGCTCCTTTCGCCGGTCCAAAGAACCACGATTCCCTCACGGTTCCCTCCCGATGCCCCTCGGTCGCCATGGCAACCCGCCCGCCGGGAACTCCACTTCCCAGGCCGCTCCGCGCGCGCGCGGGCGCGGCTTCCTATAGGGCGGCGCTTCCCCGCCCCGGCGTGCTTTGCGCCGGGCTCTCCCCGCTCAGCCAATCGGCGGCGAACAGGTCGCGAAGGGGGAAAAAAGAGGAGCCAAGATGGCGGCGAAAGGCGGCGGCGCGGGAGGCGGAGGCGGCGGAGCCAACAAGAACGGGATCCTGGACAAGGTAGCGGCTCGGGCGGGAGGCCCCTCGGCCTCCGGGGCGTCGCGGGGCGAGAGAAGGCCCCTCCGGGACGAGGCAGGGAAGAACGCCCGGGGTGAAGGCCTCCCCTTCCCGGTTCTCCTCAGCAGCGTCTCCCCACCCCGAGTAGGCCGGCCTGGCTGGCTCTCCACGTCGCCCCGGGAGTTGAGGGGGCCTCTCCGCCTCAGGAGAGAGAGCCCGAGCCCCGCTGGGATAACCCCGCGCCTGTCAGAAGCGCCGGGACTACAACTCCCAGAATCCTCAGCCGCCCGCCTGGGAGACGCAGATTTGCGGGGTGGGAGGGGGGAGAGAGTAAGAGCTGCTCGTCGTTGATTGGCCAGCTGGGAATTTCTAAGGGTCCGCATTCACACGGGTTGACCCTGCAGGGAGACCGTAGTTCTACCTTATATTTAGGATTTTAAATCTTGTATATATTGAATTGTCCACGTATTTTTTTTTAAAAAAAAATATGATTTTGTATGTGTCTCTTGTTGGATGTTTTTATTTTTATTTATTTTTATTTTTTATTTTTTTTTTTGTTTACATTTATACCCCGCCCTTCTCCGAAGACTCAGGGCGGCTTACAGTGTATAAGGCAATAGTCTCATTCTATTTGTATATTTTTACAAAGTCAACTTATTGCCCCCCCAACAATCTGGGTCCTCATTTTACCTACCTTATAAAGGATGGAAGGCTGAGTCAACCTTGGGCCGGGCTCGAACCTGCAATAATTGCAGGCTTCGGTGTTCTTAATAACAGGCTATTACCAGCCTGAGCTAACCGGCCCTTCTGTTGATATTTGTGCTGGTATGTACAGGTGGTCCTCAACTTGCGACGGTTCATTTAGTGTCCGGAATGACAGCGACGCAGACAAAAGTGACTTATGACTGTTTGCCGCGCTTAACGGCTGTTGCAGCATCCCCCTGGTTGCGTGATCCAAAGTCAGATGCTTGCCGTGTGTTTGTGACATTCGCAGTGTCCCGGGGTCACATCATGCGATCAGAATTCGGGCGCTTGGCAACTGACTTGTCTTTATGACGGTTGGAGGTCACGTGATCCGCTTTTTGCCACATTCTGACAAACAGGGAAGTCAGATTCACTTAACAACCATGTTACTAACTTAACAGCTGCAGGGAGAGTGTAGTTTTACCTTAAATTAGTATTTTATCTCCTATGTTGTATTGTGCACTTTTTATTTATGAGTCTGTATCTACTAATTTAAGATAAAATTACCTTATAACTACTTTATAAGGTAAAATTACTTTATAGTATGTGTGTTGGTTGATTATTTATTTACATTGATATTTGTGCTGGTACGTACAGGTGGTCCTCAACTTGAAATAGTTCATTTAGCATTTAGCAAAATGATACCGACACATTCAAAAGTTACTTACACCTGTTTGTCACCCTTAATGACTGTTGCAGATCATGTCATCAAAAGTCAGATGCTTGGTAACTGGCGTTATTTATGACATTTGCAGTGTCCTGAGGTCACGACATGCGATCAAAATTGTGGCGCTTGGCAACTGACTTGTCTTTATGACAGTTGCACTGTACTGGGGATTACGTGATCCCCTTTTGTGATCGTCTGACAAGCAAAGTCAATGGGGAAGCCAGATTCCCTTAACAAACATGTGACTAAGTTAGCAAGTGCGGTGATCTGCTTAACAGCTGTGGCAGGAAAGGTCATAATCGTGACCTTTCATCAGGAACTGGGTATGTCTAGTTTAATAAAAAGAAGGACTAGGGGAGACATGATAGCTGTGTTCCAATATCTCAGGGGTTGCCACAAAGAAGAGGGAGTCGGGCTGTTCTCCAAAGCACCTGAGGGTAGAACAAGAAGCAATGGGTGGAAACTCATCAAAGAAAAAAGCAACTTAGAACTAAGGAGAAATTTCCTGACAGTTAGAACAATTAATAAGTGGAACAACTTGCCTGTGAATGCTCCAACACTGGAAATTTTTAAGAAAATGTTAGATAACCATCTGACTGAGATAGTGTAGGGTTTCCTGCCTGGGCAGGGGGTTGGACTAGAAGGCCTCCAAGGTCCCTTCCAACTCTGTTGTTATATTATATTATTTTATTTATTATTTAAATTTTTATACTGCCCTTCTCCCGAAGGACTCAGGGCGGTTCACAGCCAGATAAAATAAACAATAATATTACAATATAAATACTATTAAAATACAATTAATTATAAAATGGGGGGAAATTCACTTAACAAGTGTCTCCCTTAGCAAGAAAAATTTTGGGCTCAAGCATAGCCGTAAATGGAGGACTACCTGTGTAATGTGTTTATTTATTAGTGTGGTATGTCAGTGACTGCATGACTGCTGTAGAGGCCATATGCTAAATAAAATAAAAATGACTCCACTGGACCAAGCTGGATTTGAACAGCGTCCTAAACACATACACACACCCTCAAAAATTGGTGTGCTTAAGGTGAACTAATCCCTGCATCATATTACGTAAATCTTAACCCACGTTTCTTAACTTTGCCTTGTGAACACAGTAGTGACCATATCTTTGGAATGCTGGGTTGGCTTTTCAGAGGGTGGTGTTTTAATCCTTTTTTTCATGCTACAGTTCCCAAGTATCAGAGTATACGCATACCGATAAGTCCTCAATTTACAACCATTTGTTGAGTGATCATCCGAAGTTAGAGCGTCACTGAAAAAAGTGACTTGTGACTGATTTTCACACAACCGTTGCAGGATCCCCACAGGCAGACACTTGGCAACTGACTCATATTTATGACGGTCACATATTTACGTGTCCCGGGGTCATACAATTCCCTTTTGTGACCTTCTGACAAGGAAACTCAAAGTAACAACTATGTTGCTAGTTTAACAACTTTTGCAAGAAATGTTGTAAAATGGGGCAAAATTCACTAAATGAATGTCTTATTTGGCAATAGAAATTTTGGACTCTCTTGTGCTCATAAGTCGAGGACTACCTGTATTTAAACGTCTGAAGTACTGTGTGGAATCCTTCCTCTTTTGCTGCGCTTATTTATTCTTAAAGGGAATCATGTCCTTCTCTCTGTTTTCTTCTGGTCTCATTTCAATTTCACAGGCAGATTCCCTCACCCTGTGCAGCTTTCCTTAGATTGAAAACAAAAAATCAAATAATTATTCATTTCTAGTCCTGTCCAGACGTCGGTTTTTGCTTTTTATAGCAGCATTGACTTCACTGCTTTCTTTTCCTTGCTTCTGTGTTGAGAATGAAAACACACGGTGTTGTCTGGATCTGAGCCTTTCAGCTCTTGCCTGAGGGCATTCTGGTCCACAAGCAGGTTTACTGCCCAATTTGATTTTTTTAAAAAAGGTTAGAATTAAGTTGTCATCCCAGACCGTTGACAGTTGAGTTTTTTTAGATATGGCTGTTGGGTTTCAGGAAGGATGATGTGTCTTTCTTTGAAGCTAGCAACAGGAAGTCAACCGGTAGGAGGAAGAGGCACCAAAATGAGAAGTGAGGTAAGGTTACATTAGTTAGACATTAATAAGAGAGTTAATTGATTGACTCCAGCAGGCTGTGTTCATATACAGGTTAGTGCTCGGCTTACGACCACAATTGAGCCTACAATTTCCCTCGCTAAGCAAGACGGTTCTTAAGTATGTTTTGCCCCATTTTACGACTTTTCTTGCCACAGTTGTTAAGTGAATCATTGGCGTTTTTAAGTTAGCCGCGTGGTGGTTCAGTGAATCTGACTTCCCCATTGACTTTGCCAAGCAGAAGGTCGCGAACGGAGATCAGTGACTTTGGGACGATGAGCCAGTTGCCAAGCGTCCGATCCTATGGCCAGTGGGATGCTGCAACTGACGTAAGTGTGAAAAACGGCTTAAGTCACTTTTTTTCAAAACTGCTGTAGCTTTGAATGGTTGCTAAAAAAAGAATGGTCGAGAATTCCCCGTCTCTAGCAGCACTCCAAAGTTCGAATGAGAGCATCCACGGGCAGCCATGATCCAGCTTCTGCTTGCTTTAGTCAGGTGCTATTACGGGGTTCAAGACCCTCGTGGCTTTTGCACGAGAAGATGCTAGAAATTTGGCATTTCAGGAAAATTGGAGTATGTTTAATATTAACATTGGCACTAGGTCCTTCATGCTACATAGCATATCGGACAGCATATTGTTGTGTGTGTGTCCCCTTGGGGGTTTGGGATCGGTGGGTGGGGGTGATCCACCTGATTGTCATACAGTTTTGATGAAGAGTTTGCCCAGTAAGAGCTTTGGGTAAATAGTGGGTGAAATTATCATTGAAGAAGTAAGTCTAATGCTTGTATAATATATTTTCGTAGGTTTTCACAGGTATAGGTATGTAGGGCTTAGCGTATTCAGGACTTTTCCCATGTAAGCTTGAGAGTATCTTGGCGACGTTTCAACGAGGTCTCACTCGTCATCTTCAGGCTGGTGCTTAGGGCTTTGTGCTTGTGTGAGCAAAGCTTTCAGCCGGCTGTCTCAGGAATTCTGGGAGTTGAAGTCCGTAGGTCCTAAAGTTGCAGAGTTGCCCATTCCTGTGTTACGGACTTTCTGGAATCCTACAAAAGTGAGCGCCATTACTTTCTCTCGGGCAGATGGCTGCCCCTAAGGATTCCTGAAAGTACGCCTTTCCTTTTTCTCAATTTTTTTTGTTTTTAAAAAAAGACATCTTGTATTGTTGCAAGGTCGCATGTTTCATTGTAGTATTTTTTATTTATTTATTTACATTTATATCCCGCCCTTCTCCGAAGGCTCAGGGCGGCTTACAATGTATAAGGCAATAGTCTCATTCTATTTGTATATTTACAAAGTCAACTTATTGCCCCCCCCAACAATCTGGGTCCTCATTTTACCTACCTTATAAAGGATGGAAGGCTGAGTCAACCTTGGGCCTGGTGGGATTCGAGCCTGCAGTAATTGCAGGCAGCTGTGTTTTAATAACAGGCTTCTTAACAGCCTGAGCTATTATTGATGAAATGCTTTATACGAAAGCTAATTCTGGCTGCCTTCATGATTTCTAAATTCTGATGTAATTGCTAAGACGACCCTGTGTGTGTCTTTTCACCAGCAGCAGTTGTGTTGTTAAATCTGAATTTCACAACCAGGTCCAGAGTAGTGCTTGTTAAGACAAACAACAGTCTTCACACAACCTACCAAGCATAATTCAGTTGTTTTAATTTAATTTTGTGTGAATCCAACACGGGGCGGAAGTGAGGAAGCATTTGCCATCTCCTCCTCCCCCCCCCAATTTGTTTCTAACCCCCTAAATTTGTTTCTAAACTTTTTTTGCCTCACAGTGGAAAATCGACGACAAACCCGTGAAAGTGGACAAATGGGACGGGTCAGCGGTGAAGAATTCACTGGATGACTCCGCCAAAAAGGTAAAAAAAAAAACCCTCCTCCCTTTTGGAATAGAATAGATGGACTCTTCCCCCCAGTTCCGATGTCTTTCCTATTAATTCCCCCAGCCCTCCCCCCCCCGCTTGTTTTCATGCATTGCTTAAGGACCCCTTTCCTTCTCAAGCTGTTGATCTGCCTCCCTGACAGCTCCCTCATCACAAGCAAACCCTACTCCCTTCTAACGCTGATGATGTTCTATAGTTGGGTCATGAAATGCCTACAAGAAAACAACCACACTCAAGAGAGCACCCAGTCCTCCCTCTCCTCCTCTTCTTCTTCTCTTTCTCCTCCTCCTCTTTTCCCTCCTCCAGTCCAAAAATCCCATTCCCTTGTAGCACTGAAGATGTTTCCTAGTTGGGTGATGAAATGTCTGCCAAGCATAAACAACCAAGCTCCGAGAGCACCTAAGGACCTCATAGTCATCCTCTTTCTCTTTCTCCTCCTCCTCCTCCTCTCTGCACACCCCACTCCCTTCTAGCACTGATGATGTTCCCCAGTTGGGTCACCAAACATCGGTAAGAAAATTACCAAGTTCAGAGAGCACCAAGGATCCCACAATCCTCATCCTTCTACCTCTTCCTCCTTCTCTCTGCAGCCCCCCTTCCTCTTTTAGCACTGATTATGTTATCAAAATGTCGGCAAGAAAACCACCCAGCTCAGAGAGCAACAAGAACCCCATAGTTCCCTCCTCCTCCTCCGTGCAAACCCCAGTCCCGTCCATCCAGCATGGAGGGAGAGATCCCCAGTTGGGTCACAAAATATCTGTAAGAAAACCAGCAAACACAGAGAGCACCAAGGACCTCGTAGTCCTCTTCTTCCTCCTCCCTCCCCCCTCCTCCTTTCTGCAAAGCCCCCTCCCTCCTAGCACCGATGATGGTTCGCCAAGCCCTCCCCCATTCCAACCTTGAGCCCCAATGATTCTCTTCTTATCGGCGAACCCCTTCCTTCCCTTTGAGGGTGCAAGTCCCGGGCTGACGTGGGCCCTCCTTTCCCCACCAGGTCCTTTTGGAAAAGTATAAATACGTAGAGAACTTCTGCTTGATCGACGGGCGCCTTATCATCTGCACCATCTCCTGCCTCTTCGCCATTGTGGCTTTAATATGGGATTATCTTCACCCCTTTCCGGAATCGAAGCCGGTGCTTGCCGTCTGCGTGGTGTCATATCCTTTTTCCGCTGCTCCCTGTCTCGAAAGAGAATTCTTCGCTTTCCAGCCGTTGCTGGTTGCTTTGTTGGGCAACTAGGAAGGCCTGAGCTAAGTTTCCTGCCATCTTTTTTTTTTTTTTTTTTTTTGGTGCCAGGTTTAAGGGAATGCTCGGCTTAGCTGAGCTTCCCAAGTCTGATGCTCTGCCCATTTTCGAGTGGAAAGAAACCGCTGGTTTATCTCATTTATTATCTCTTTATCCCAGGGTCTTCTCGTGGGCCGGAGTTGTAACTTTGGTCACTAAACCAGCGGTTGTAAATAGCGAACTACCTGTATTTATTCTGACCTCTACAGATGGGTGGTCTCCATTCCTTCAGAATTTTCCGTTTTGTTTTAACTGAACTTAATTTTGATTTATGCCCTTACATAGCCACCCATTCTCTTAACCAACTCTGGGCAGCTCCTAATCCAAAATTAAAACAATTTATCAACATTCAAGCATCTGGATGAGCCAGACAGGCTAGGTAGGTGGGTGGATGGATGGATGGAGAGAGAGAAAGAGAGAGAGATGGGTGGGTGAGGGTGGGTGGGTGGAAGGAGAGATGAATGGAGGGTCAGATGGTGGGTGGGTGGATCATTGGATTGGTGGATGAACAGATGGATGAACGAATGGGTGGATTGTTGGACAGATGGGTGGATGGATCAATGGATATGTCGATAGATATGGATAGGTGGATGGAGAGAGAGATGTCAGATGGGTGGATGGGTGGATGGATGGATGGGTGGATAGATGGGTGCATGGATGGAGAGAGAGATGGGTGGATGGATCAATGGATGGATGGGTAGATGGATGGATAGATATGAATAGGTAGCTGGATAGATGGAGAGAGATGGGTGGATGGATGGATGGGTAGATGGATCAATGGATGGATGGATGGATGGGTGGATGAATCAATGGATTGGAGATGGATGGATGGATGGAGAGAGAGAGAGAGATGGGTGGGTGGGTAGATGGATCAATGGATGGGTGGATGAACGGATGGGTGAATGAATGGTTGGTTGGTTGGATTGTTGGATCAATGGATGGGTGGGTAGGTGGCTTGGTGGATGGATGGAACAGCTTGCCTCTTTGAGTTTGGAGTGCTCTATCACTGGAAGTCTTCGAGAAAAGGTTGGATAGCCAGTTGTCTGGGATGATAAGGTCTCCGAGTTTGGACAGGGGTTGGACTAGATAGAAGACCTCTGAAGTCCCTTAGGATTTTATGATTCTGGTCTCTTTCTTTAACCTGGCCCAACGTATTTCGTAATGATGGGAATTCTGACCATCTATACCTCATACAAGGAGAAGAGCATCTTCCTGGTAGCGCACAGGAAAGACCCCACAGGAATGGACCCGGACGACATCTGGCAGCTTTCCTCCAGTCTGAAAAGGTAACCCCCCCCCTTTCTCTCCCAGGACCCCCTAAAGCCTGCCTAGAAGGGAAAGGGTTATCCCAGGGGTGTGTGTGTGTGGAATCAGGGCAGGTCCCAGAAGCCCAGCCATTGGCCCTCCCCCCATGCCCAGAGTTATGTTGAAGCCATCCTGCATGGATGCAGCCGCAAAATAATTTGGATTGCAAACTCAGCAAAAGCGTTCCCACCTTTTCTCAACCCACGGCTGAGTGACCGGTCATTAAGTGAGGAGTACCTCTATCATCAGGAGGTCACAATTTAATCTTTTATTCTTTATTTTGTTTTATTTGGTATTTATCTTTTTTTAATTTTTATTTTATTTTGTGTTTATTTTATGTTATTATTTTTTTCATTCTATATCGTTTTAATTTTTAATTTTATAGTTTATTCAATTTTTATTTAACCTTATTTTATATTATTTACTTTTTTATTTTATATGTTGTATTTTTATTTTATTTTATATTTTATTCATTTTTTTAAATTTTGCTTTATTTTATGTTATATTTTACATTATGTTATTTTTTATTTTATATTTCACTTTATTTTACCTTATTTTGTATTATTATTTGTCTGTATTTGTATTTTATATTACATTACATTGTTCTGTATTGTTTTATGTTTTATGTTATTTTATGTTACGTTGTTTTATAATTTATATTTCCCTTCCTTTCACTGAGTTTTGGAAAGTACCCCCGGCGTTACCTGCCGGGTGGTTCTTGAGCCATCCTGTCTGGGTCCCTTCCCTTTTGGCAGGTTTGATGACAAATACAGCCTGAAGATGACATTCATCAGCGGCCGAAGCAGGCAGCAGAGAGAGGCGGAATTCACCCGATCCATCGCCAAATTCTTCGATGGCAATGGGACCTTAGTAATGGAAACCTTTGAACCCGAGGTCTCCAAGCTTCACGACAGCCTCATGACGGAAAAGAAGCTGAAATAGGCTGCCGGCCATCTTCCCGCTTAGATCATGCTGAGCTTTAAAAGTCAATAAAGCAATCAAAGCCAGAACATACGGCAACCTTCCTTCGTTTTGTCCTGAAACCCTCCCTCCTTTCTCTCCCTCCCTCCTTTGAGCAAAAGAGGATTTTAATCCAGGACCTGCAAAGCAGACTTTAGGGTCTATATTTGGGGTTGGTTTTGCTTCCCTTTAGACCACGGATGTCCAATCTTGACCGCTTATAAGATTGGTGGACTTCAACTCCCAGAATTCCCCAGCCATGGGGAATTCTGGAAGTTGAAGTCCCCCAAAGTCTTAAAAGTTGGCAAAGTCAACATCCCTGCTTTAAGATCAACATTCTTGGGTGCTGCCTGAGCTTGGCAATTTTCTTGCATTTTCTTTCATTACCAAACAAAGTAACCTCACCTTTGTGCAGCATCCCCACTGCACTAATGTCGTTCCCTAGCTGGGTTGTGAAATGCCTGCAAGAAAATCGCCAAGCTCTAGAGAGCACCAAGGATCCCCACAGTTCAACCCTGACCTACAAACATTTTAAGGCTTTGGGAACCTCGATTCGCAAAGCAATTTTGGAATGGGAAAAGTTGAGCTTATTTTTTTTTGTTGTTGTTAAATTTTATTTTATTTTTAAATTCTGCGGGCATTGTCAAACAATCAAAGGCTGAATTGGGATTTGATTTCGGCAGGGAATGACTGTTCAATTAATTGTGATTGTGTTTTTCAATTATGTCTGTCGTTTAACCGATTTGTTAAGGCCCACTTTTTTTTATCTATTTTGGGGAGTGGGAATTTGATTTTGGAGGTTTGAAGATACTGGTGCTCCTCGACTTACGACCGTAATTGAGCCCAAAATTTCTCGTTGCTAAGTGAGACATTTGTTAAGTGAGCTCTGTCCCATTTTACGATCTTTCTTGCCACCATTGTTAAGTGAATTGTTACAGATGTTAACTTCAAACGGTCAGTAAATGAACTGTTGTAAGTCGAGGTCTGTCTGCAAAAGGAAAAACTGATGATTTAAAAAATATTTTCCATCTCTGCTTTGTCCCTTTTTTTGGTGCATTTTATCCATGCAGTTAAAAAAAAAAAGAGGTAGAAAACTCTGTTTTGTTCCTTGCATAAACTGCCGTTTTCTAAAAATAGTGGGGGGGGTTTTCCCAATAAAAGACAAAAACTTAAAATGACAATTGTGGAATTGTTCGTGAGTGGGATACGGAGTGTTGTCATTTTTTGGGGAGATTGCAATTCTAATAATTTCCACATACATCCACACAGGGCTCATCTGATTCACTTGGGGAATATATAGGGATTTATAAGAAGTTTCATGCACAGCTTTGTTTTAAGCCCAAAGCTTTAATAAAAGCTATAAATTAATTATATAATTATAAATATTGCAAGATATTTTTTTTTAAAAAAAGAGAGTGCCACTTCAGTGTAGTGGTTAAGGCATCAGGTCAGAAACAGGGAAGCTATGAATTCTAATCCCGTCTTGAGCACAAAGGCAGCTGGGTGATTGAGCCAGCCACTTTATTTCAGCCCTAAGAAGGAGGCAATGGTAAATACTTCTGGAAAAGGTTGTCAAGAAAACTCCAGTCTCTGACAGTCAGACACTATCAAATGGGAGGGTAAAAATTAGAAATAATATCAGGGAACAAGTTACTGATTTGCAATAGAGACGTGCATATGTTTCTTAAGATAATTGCAGTGCAGAACTGGGATATTTTTCATTCCTGCTAGAATACTTCTTGTGTACTTTCTGGTTTCCAATATTTACAATATAGTCTTGTGGAGAATTGCAGATGGAACTTCTCTAAAGCTGTTTTTTTAGAACACACCTTGGAATAAACAATACGAAATTGGATACAATCAAAGGGAACATTAGGACAGGAACGGTAGGCACGCTGGTGCTCTTATGCACGCCCCTTACAGACCTCTTAGGAATGGGATGAGGTCAATAGTAGATAGTTTTTGGTTAAAGCTTTGGGGATTTGGGGAAGAGACCACAGAGTCAGGTAGTGCATTCCAGGCATTAACAACTCTGTTACTGAATTTTTGTTTTTTTCTTGAAGAGGTTTCGCTTCTCATCCAAGAAGGCGTCATTCAGTTCTGACTGAAGCTTCTTGGATGAGTCGGAACTGAATGAAGCTCCTTGGATCAGAAGCGAAACATTTTCAAGGAAAAACGACAACCAGTTGCCTTTTGACAAAAGCATCTTTGGGACAACCATGACCTGAATGACCGAGAAGCTCCATTAGGCATTTTTTCTCCAATCTCCAGATCTCGAAAGCTTCTCTCGAAAATCTCCAGTGATGGAGCATCATTGGTGGACCGCCTCAGATGCATTGAATCCCTCTGTGAAGCTCTGGGCCCCTGCACATATTCCTTGTATTTGCTTATTTCAGACTTAGAAGGTTAGAATATCAGAGTTGGGAGGGACCTCAGAGGTCTTCTAGTCCAACCCCCTGCTCAAGCAGGAGACTTTCTACTGGTTCAGACAGGTGGCTGTCCAGTCCAGTCTCTGCTTAACTTCCTCGGCTCCTACCAGAGACTCTTGGTGTTGTGCTCCGAGCAGCCCACGATTTGCCTCTGGTCACCTTCTGGATTTGATTTTCAAATGGTTTGAAGCTGCGGTGCACCATCTGCTAATTAAAAATAATAATAACAAACCCAGAAGCCTTGATCTCGTATTGATGTCAAGTTCCAGTGATAGAAAACTGGCTGTGAATCCCTTCCTTCCTCTTTTCCCCTTCCCCTTTTTCCCCTCCCATCCTTTTTTCCTCCCTTTTCCCTTTCTTTCCTACTCCATTTTTCTTTCTCTTCCCCCCTTGTTTCTTTCCTCTCTCTCTCTCTCTCCTTTTTCCCTCCTACTCCTTCCTTCCTTTTCCCTTCCTTGTTTCTCCCCCCCTTTTCCTCCTCCTCCCCCTTTTCCCTTTCCTTTTTCCCCTTCCTTTTTTCCTCTCTCTTTTCCCTTCCCCTCCCCTCCCCTTTCCCTTTTCCCTGTCTACATACCTGTCTGTCTATCTGTATCTATCTATCTATCTATCTATCTATCTATCTATCTATCTATCTATCTATCTATCTATCTATCTATCATCTATCTATCTATCTTTCTTTCTCTCTTATTTATCACCCATCCATCTGTTTTCTAGGTAATCCATCATCCATCCATCTCCATCCATCCATCATTCTATGTTCTTTCTATCTATCTATCTATCTATCTATCTATCTATCTATCTATCTATCTATCTATCTATCTATCATCTATCTGCCCATCTATCATCTATCTATCTATCTATCTCCATCTATCCATCTTTCTTTCTTTCTCTGTCTCTCTCTCTCTCTCATCACCCATCCATCTCTGTTTTCTATGTAATCCATCATCCATCCATCCATCTTTCTATGTTCTCTCTCTCTCTCTCTCTCTCTTTCCTATCTATCTATCTATCTATCTATCTATCTATCTATCTATCTATCTATCTCCATCTATCAATCCATCTTTCTTTCTTTCTCTTTCTCTTTCTTTCTCTCTCTCTCTCTCTCATCACCCATCCATCTCTGTTTTCTATGTAATCCATCATCCATCCATCCATCCATTTTTCTATGTTCTCTTTCTCTCTCTCTCTCTCTTTCCTATCTATCTATCTAACTATCTATCTATCTATCTATCTATCTATCTATCTATCATCTATCTATCTATCTATCTATCTATCTATCTATCTATCTATCTATCATCTATCTATCTATCTATCTATCTATCTATCTATCTATCTATCTATCTATCTATCTATCTATCTATCCATCTATCCATCCTTACCCAGAAATTCCACCCTTGATTTATTTTTAAACTTCTCTTGCAACTCAGGGTGCTTTCCTCCAGTTCCCCCCCCCAATCCGAGCTGGGGCTGGGCATGAAAAAAGCAACCGACTCATTAGAATGGTATCTGTGGCTATTATTTAATACATGTTTTCTTTCTGGAGTCCCAGAGCAATTCAGGGCTGAGAAAAGCCCCAAGGGAAAAGCCATGTTGTCTTTCAAGGTGGAAACGGCTGGGGGGGGGGGGGGAAAGCTCATCCAATAAATCACATGATCCTGATTCAGATCCGGTTTGGGGTTGGATTTTTCCCTGCCGATCCTTCCGTGGACTCCTCAATGGATTCCGCCACCGATCCCTACAAACGGAGAATCTGTCACTCAAAGCAAGCAGGTAGAGGGAAGTGGACAAGGGGTACGAAGCGTGCATCATTAGGCTTTAATCTCACCATTCAGCAAAAGAGTTCAGAGGTCACTTACCGATTTGCAGATGGTTTTGTTCCTATCTTCAGGAACTGACCGAAGAGCCAGACTCTGCCCTGGACCTTCAAGCCCTAGCAGCACCCCATTAACTTCCACTGCTCTGGACCTTCTTCCGCTTAATGACTCAAGTCAATGGCAAAGATCTACCATATGAGCCATGGAGAAACTTCCAGCTTTTGGGCCAGTATCTCCAAAGTCTGAAGTTGTCCGGTCAAGACAGTTGGAAGGTTCTCCTCTCTGTTCTTCCATCCCCAGGTGGAGGGGTGACGGGAATCATAGACCGATGGGCCAAGGTGGGGTGATGCTTTCAAACCATTGGCAGTTTTCAGGAGCCCCCAGGCTTTTCAAAGAAAAGGAGAAGCTTGGGGGAGACGGGATGGAGATACTCACAGTGCTTTCAAAAGCAGAATCGATGGGTTCTGGGGACACTTTCTGCCTGAGCAATCCTCCATATCTAATCCTGCAAAAGAGAGAAAGGTTGGTGGGACTTCCATCTAGCACAGGGGTCAGTGACCTGTGGCTCTGGAGCCTCATGGGGCTCTTTCACCCCTCTGCTGCGGCTCCCTGTCACTCAAAATATACGTCACAACCGCCATTGTGCGACACCCATCGGCATGCAATATATTGAGCTTTTCAACCCCCGGTCAGCCAACCATGGATAAATCCAAGAAAAGAAAAGTTTCAGAAGAAAACAGAACGTTTAATTCAACTACTGATGCTAGTTTTATGGCCGCTCAAAAAATAGTCAGGCACGGGGAAGGGTTTTGTGGCTCCCAGTGTTTCCTTTTCTGTGGGAAACGGGTCCAAATGGCTCTTTGGGTGTTTAAGGTTGCAGACCCTTGACCTAGCGGATCATGGAAGCCAAAGGTATAAGGTCAGTGAAGATATTAGGCTACGGAAATGTAGTCATTGGTAGTTTCTCTTCCATCTTCTGAAGGACCATTATCATCCTTATGCACAGTCACTCATGCTCTCGTCACTTCTCGTCTGGATTATTACAATGCTCTCTACATAGGGCTACCCCTGAAGTGCACTCGGAGACTCCAGTTAGCCCAGAATGCAGCTGCGTGGGTGATTGAGGGAGCTTCACGTTGCTCCCGGGTAACACCACTTCTGCGCAGTCTGCACTGGCTACCTATGGTTTTTCGGGTGCTCTTCAAGGTTTTGGTTACCACCTTTAAAGCGCTCCATGGCTTAGGGCCCAGGTACTTACGGGACCGCCTGCTGTTACCTTATGCCTCCCACCGACCCGTACGCTCACACAGAGAGGGTCTTCTCAGGGTGCCGTCCGCCAAGCAATGTCGGCTGGCGGCCCCCAGGGGAAGGGCCTTCTCTGTGGGGGCTCCCACACTCTTGAACGAGCTTCCCCCGGGTTTACGCCAAATACCTGACCTTCGGACCTTTCGCCGTGAATTGAAAACTTATTTGTTTATCCAAGCGGGACTGGCTTGATTTTTAAATTTTCAAATTTTGAATTTTTAATAATTTTATATGGGGTATTTTAGTTTGGGTCAATTTGACGGTTTTAATTTGGCCATTATTGAATATGTATTTTAATTGATATTTTAATTTTGTATATTTAATTGTTTTAATCCTGGCTGTACACCGCCCCGAGTCCTTCGGGAGAAGGGCGGTATAAAAATGTAAATGATAAATAAATAAATAATAAATAAATAATAATCCTTTGGCGGGGGTGGGATCTCTTGGCCGCTTGAGAGGAATTCTCACGGAGAAGGTTCCTCAAACTTCAAGACCAGCTCCATTCCTCCATGCTCCGTTATTTATGGAGGCGGGGTCCTTTGGTGCTCTCTTCTGAGCTTGGTTGTCTTCTTGGAGATGTTTCATGACCCAACTAAGCAGCGTCATCAGTTTTAAAAGAGAATGGGGTACTTAGTACTGCTACAGCGCCGGTGATGTTAGGTTATGAAACGTCTGCAAGAAAACCACCGAGCTCAGAAAGCTCCAAGGCCCCGAGAATTAACGCCAAGATCAACACTGGACCAACAATCAAGCAGCAAACAACACCCCGGTCAAGGAACAGCCAGCTCAGACAAATAACCAAACAGTAAAGAAACTTCTACTCAAGGAACCAGCAAGAAGATTCTCATCAACATTAACAGGTCAAATGATTGTATATATACAAAGAGCACTCTAGTTATATACAGTAATTCCTCTATATAGTCCTCCCTTCTACTACTGATGATATTCCCTAGTTGGGTTGTGAGATGTCTGCTAGAAAACCACCAAGCTCAGAGACACCAAGAATCCCACAGTCCTCCTCCTCCTCCTCCTCCCTCTTAGCACTGATGATGTTACATAGTTTGGTCATGAAACATCTGCAAGAAAACATAGAAAGCACTAAGGAACCAACAATCATTTTCCTTCTCCTCCTCCTCCTCCTCCAACTCTACCCCCTTCTAGCATTGATGATGTTACCTAGCTTGGTCATGAAATGTCTGCAAGAAAGCCACCAAGCTCAGAGATCAACCAAGGACCACCCCCCCCAAGTTCAACCCAGAGCTACAAATATTCTCTTCTATTGGTCTTCTTTATGCCATCCAGATTTCCACCTTCCCTTCCCAATTCCCAGTCTCCAGCTCTTCTTGTACAGGACCGCCATGCTATTGATTGCCCCATTTTTCTACATTTGTATTGTGGATTGACCGATACATGGCATCAGGTTGGTGATCAATCTTGGTGACTATATAGACAAATTTTCTCCAGGAGGATCTGCTCCCAACCTGGTCCTTCAGCTCTTCAAATGGTGCCCCCATCATAGCTGTCACTGAGACCTCCCCCTTTGTTGTTGGTCAGTCTGTTCTCCTTCCTTCCAACTTTTCTAGCATTGTGGACTTGTCAAGGCAGCCGAGTCTTCACATGGATTGATTATCTGCCATCAGATCAGTTCTCATTGACCACAAATTTTCCCCATGAAGATCTGTCTTCAATCTGGTCCTTCAGGTCTTCCAATGGTATATCTTACAGCAGTGTAATTGGAACCCATCCACATTCTGTTGGTCCTCCATTTCTTCTCTTCCTTTCAACTTTCCTAGACTTATGGGCTTCTCAAGACAGTTGGGTCTTGATATCCTGTGTTCAAAGTAGGATAATTTGAACCTGGTCATCCACATCCTGAGTGAGACCTGTGGATTGATTTCATCTATAATTCATTTATTTTCTTGGCTGTCCATGGTCTTCTCAGGAGATTCCTCCAACCCCAAAGACCAAAACCCTCCATCTTCTTCCTCTCCTGCTTCTTCAGAGTCCAACCTTCATGTCCATAGAGTGTCCCAGAGAAGACTTGCACAGAATAGCTTCTCTTCTTCTGATCTTTGGTGGCATAGACACCTTTGGAGACCTGAGCATCTTCTCCAAGCATCTTCTTCAGAACTATTCTGTAAGTCCTAGTCTGTAGCCAGCTTCTGCCCGTCTCTGTGCTGTCAGTTCTAACCCTGGTTGTCTACCACCTAAAACGGAAAGCCGTTTGCCTTGGTTCTTTGCCTACCCTTCGATCAGCAGTTTGTGGGTCGGGACCATGTTCCTCCAGTCCTTCTGAAACGGACGAGGCCTCCAAGTTGTGGCGCTTTTGAGATGGAAGAGAGAAAGAATTGGAAAAACCCGGGGTTGTTTTCATCCTTCTTCTTAGCAAACCACTACAATACTTCCCCTTTTTCTCAACTCTGACCTCTTGAGACAAAAGAACTTGTCTTGGGCCAGGATGGTCCTGGTCTGAGCTAGGCTCCCTTAACAAGCAGGAGGCAGGAACTGATCCTGGCAAAACCTCTTTTATTTACACGACTGCGAATTCCGTTCATTCGCAGTCAGCAAGGTTTGTCCAAACAGTTTTTCAAAGGAATATTTCTCAGCATACCTTACCTCGTTTGGCAAGCTGCCACATAACTTCTTTCCATCCGCTGTACAAGGCAAAACTTGGCACAGAGTCTCTTGGAGTCACGGAACGAACGAATTGCTTCCTGCAAAAGCCCCCTCCCTGTTCGCTCCTCTTTTGTTTCCTATGGGAGGGGCCAAACACCTCCAAGGTGTGGCTTTACTCCTGAGTCGACCCTGTTTTCTTACTTGTTCTTGTTTTCTGGCAGCTCTGCGCATGCGCACAGTGGGAACGGGCTCCAGCTGTTCCTCTGCCTCGCTGCTGTCTAGCTCCCTCTCTGCCTCCGACGCAGAGCCCTCGTCCGAGCTTTCCCCAGCCCCCAGGACTGGCCCAAGTTCCTCCCCAACCTCCTGCTTACCACACTGGTAGGAACTTCTTCAGCATCGCGGTGAGGGCCAGGAGAAGCAAAGCCACCCCGATAATCGAACCGAGCATTAAAGTTTTTTTCGATTCTGGAAGATAGCAACAAAACAGGTTGACCTTCTGACCTCTAAGGTAACCCTCAGGACCAAGTGACAGGTAGAAGCTCTAGCAGAAGAAGGCTCCACAGTTGGCTCCTGGGTCAACCCTACGCTAGCCTCCTCTGATATTTTGGATTTGAACTCCCCAAATTCTCAGCAACAGCCATTACAGATATTCCTTTTTTTATTATTTATTTACATTTATATCCCGCCCTTCTCCGAAGACTCAGGGTGGCTTACAGTGTATAAGGCAATAGTCTCATTTCTATTTGTATATTTACAAAGTCAACTTATTGCCCCCCCCAACAATCTGGGTCCTCATTTTACCTACCTTATAAAAGATGGAAGGCTGAGTCAACCTTGGGCCGGGCTCGAACCTGCAGTAATTGCAGGCTGCTGTGTTCTAATAACAGGCTTCTTACAGCCTGAGCTATCATGGCCCCTCATTCCTCATTTGTTTAGTGACCGTTCAAAGTTAAAGCAGCACTGAAGAAAGGGAGTTACGTCCCTTTTTCAGACTTACGACCGTTGCAGCACCCCTATGGTTATGTGATCACTTGGCCACTGACCCACATTTATGACGGTCGCAGCGTCTCGGGGGGCCACGTGATCCCCTTTTGCAACCTTCTGACGAGCAAAGTCAGGGGGAAAAGCCGGATTCACTTAACAACCAGGTTACTAAACCACTGCAGTGATTCACTTAATGACTTTAGGCAAGGAATGTCGTCCAATGGGGCAGAATTTGCTTAATGTCAGCCCTGAAACCATTTTGGAAATCTTCAGGGCTGCCACAGCAAGGCTGGCTTGTAGCTGTGGGAACGTGAGCGGGGGGGGGACATATGTCTCACTTAGCAACATAAATTTTGGGCTCAACTGGGGTCGTAAGTCGAGGACTACCTGCAACGTGTTCGAAAACACAAGTTTTCAGAAGTCCAGCCTTGAGCTGATGGTGATGAGAAGCCAAGGAGGAGAAAAAGACCATAACCAAGGACTGCCAAACAAGACCTGGGGATTCTGGGGTACTTACTCACGCGCTCAGGAGCCGGGCCACTGTCGATGCTTCCTCCAAACCCCCGGCCGCTGCAGTGAGGAGGGGCCCATCCGTAGCTGCAGTGGCAATTCTTTTTGCTGTTGCAGACCTGAAATGCATCGAGTTTACGAGCAGCCAGAAATGGTGTTTTCTTCCCTTGGACAAGAATAATGGGATTGTGGAGCCCTCGGTGCTCTTGGAGCTGGGTGGTTTTTTGCAGACATTTCATGACCCAACTGGGCAACACCATCAGTGCTAGAAGTGGATAGGGTTTGTGGAGGAGGAGGAGGAAGAGGAGGAGGAGGAGGAAGGGGGAGCAGGAGGAGGAAGAGGAAGAGGAGGAGGACTGTGGGCTCCTTGGTGCTCTCTGGGCCTGATGGTTTTCTTGCAGATATTTCATGACCCAACTGGGCAACACCATCAGTGCTAGAAGTGGATAGGGTTTGTGGAGGAGGAGGAGGAAGAGGAGGAGGAGGAGGAGGAAGGGGGAGCAGGAGGAGGAAGAGGAAGAGGAGGAGGACCGTGGGGTCCTTGGTGCTCTCAGGGCCTGATGGTTTTCTTGCAGACATTTCATGACCCAACTGGGCAACACCATCAGTGCTAGAAGTGGATAGGGTTTGTGGAGGAGGAGGAGGAAGAGGAGGAGGAGGAGGAGGAAGGGGGAGCAGGAGGAGGAAGAGGAAGAGGAGGAGGACCGTGGGGTCCTTGGTGCTCTCAGGGCCTGATGGTTTTCTTGCAGATATTTCATGACCCAACTGGGTAACACCATCAGTGCTAGAAGTGGATAGGGTTTGTGGAGGAGGAGGAGGAAGAGGAGGAGGAGGAGGAAGGGGGAGCAGGAGGAGGAAGAGGAAGAGGAGGAGGACTGTGGGCTCCTTGGTGCTCTCTGGGCCTGATGGTTTTCTTGCAGATATTTCATGACCCAACTGGGTAACACCATCAGTGCTAGAAGTGGATAGGGTTTGTGGAGGAGGAGGAGGAAGAGGAGGAGGAGGAGGAAGGGGAGCAGGAGGAGAGGAAGAGGAGGAGGACTGTGGGCTCCTTGATGCTCTCTGGGCCTGATGGTTTTCTTGCAGATATTTCATGACCCAACTGGGTAACACCATCAGTGCTAGAAGTGGATAGGGTTTGTGGAGGAGGAGGAGGAAGAGGAGGAGGAGGAGGAAGGGGGAGCAGGAGGAGGAAGAGGAAGAGGAGGAGGACTGTGTGGTCCTTGGTGCTCTCAGGGCCTGATGGTTTTCTTGCAGATATTTCATGACCCAACTGGGTAACACCATCAGTGCTAGAAGTGGATAGGGTTTGTGGAGGAGGAAGAGGAGGAGGAGGAGGAAGGGGGAGCAGGAGGAGGAAGAGGAAGAGGAGGAGGACTGTGTGGCCTTGGTGCTCTCTGGGCCTGATGGTTTTCTTGCAGATATTTCATGACCCAACTGGGTAACACCATCAGTGCTAGAAGGGAAGAGGAAGATAAGAGGTGGGGCTGAAATCCAAAATTTTTCCCTACCGGTTCTGTGGGCGTGGCCTGGTGGGTGTGGCAGGGGAAGGATATTGCAAAATCTCCATTCCCACCCTACTCCAGGGGGAAGGATATTGCAAAATCTCCATTCCCACCCCACTCCAGGGGAAGGATACTGCAAAATTTCCATTCCCTCCCCTCCTGGGGGAAGGATATTGCAAAATCTCCATTCCCACCCCACTCTGGAGCCAGCCAGAGGTGGTATTTGCCAGTTCTCCAAATTACTCAAAATTTCTGCTACCGGTTCTCCAGAACCTGTCAGAACCTGCTGGATTTCACCCCTGATAAGAGGGGAGGAAGAAGTAACATCATCAGGGCTAGAAAGGAGGGGGGTTTGTAGAGAAGACAAACAGAAGGAGGAGAAGGAGGAGGAGGAGGAGGAAGACAACCATGGGGTCCTTGGTGCTCTCTAAGCTGGGTGGTTTTCTTGCAGACATTTCATGACCCAACTAGGTAACACCATCAGTGCTAGAAGAAGAAGAAGTGGGTAGGGTTTGTGGAGAAGAGGAGGAGGAGGAAGAGGAGGAGGAGGAGGGGAATACAGGATCCTTGGTGCTGTCTCTGCTTGGTTGCTTTTTGGGGACGTTTCGTTATCCAAACAGGTAACGTCATCATTGCTGTAGTAATGCTGTAATAGTACTAGTACCTCCCCTCCCTTCTTGCCCTGACGATGTTACCTAGTTGGGTCATGAAAGGGGAGGTGAGCTAAAACTCCCCCCCCCTCCAAACTTTCTGGTACCCCGATCTGTTCTTGGAAGGTCAGCTCCTTGTGACTTACCCCCTGGTTGTTACACTTGGAAAAATCGCAGTCGTAATTCAGCAGTGTCTTGTCAACACATGATCGATTGATGCATATCTAGAAAAAAAAGAAACAATGGGCCGCTTGAGGAATTCTGGGAGCTGAAGTCCACCAGTCTTAAAATGGCCAGGGTTGGAGAGACCCCTGGCACAGGACACGCAGAGACACTGGAATGCCAGCCACACTCTCTCTCCTCTCCTGGCAAAGCCAACTCCATTCCGGGCTCTCTCTCTGTGCTATGTATCCCCCTGCCCTCTTCCCACCTGGACCCTTCCTCATCTGACCTTGCTGGGGCCACAGGAAGACCCATCTTTCGCTGTTCCGTCATCCTTCACGTGGCCCTGCTGGTGAGAGATGACACTCCAGCACAAGACGTCTTCGATGGGTGTCTGAAGGATGGAGAAGCCCGGGGGAATTCTGGGAACTTTATGGACGTTAGTGCACTGGAGCCTCCCGCAAGACACGTCTCTGAGAAGATAGACAGGAAGGCAGAAGAGCCCGGATTGGCTCCTGGTGGCTTTTAGGAAGAGCAGAAGCCCCGTCCGACTCGGCAGCTGATCTTCAGGTTGGAAAGAAAGGAACTAAAGGTCCTTCTGCAACTTCAGGGAGCCTTAAAAAAAAGTTCTCCCATCTCTAGCCAGAAATACAGAGGAGGAAGAGTACAGGAGGGGGAGCTGACTCAGCAGCTGGAGAACCTAAATCTGTGCTTTTCAACTTTTATCAGCTTTAAGATGGGTGGGCTTCGATTCGCACAATTCCCCTGCCAGCATGGGTGGACCTCAACTCTCACGATTTCATAGCCACCATGGGATTCGCCAGCCAGCATGGACAGACTTCAATTCCCACAATTCCCCAGGAAGCATAACTGGACTTCAACTCCCACAATTCTCTAGCCAGTATAACTGGACTTCAGCTCCCACAATTCCCCAGCCAGCATAACTGGGCTTCAACTCCCACAATTGCCCAGGCAGCATAACTGGACTTCAGCTCCCAGAATTCCCCAGGCAGCATAACTGGACTTCAACTCCCACAATTCCCCAGCCAGCATAATTGGACTTCAGCTCCCACAATTCCCCAGGCAGCATAACTGGACTTCAGCTCCCACAATTCCCCAGGCAGCATAACTGGACTTCAACTCCCACAATTCCCCAGGCAGCATAACTGGACTTCAGCTCCCACAATTCCCCAGGCAGTATGGGTGGACTCCAATTCTCACAATTTCATAACCACCATGGGTTTCGCCAGCCAGAATGTGCAGACTTCAACTCCCACAATTCCCCAGCCACCATGAATTGAATTCTGGGAGTTGAAGTCTGCGCATTCTGGCTGGCGAAACCCATGGTGGCTTGAGTTAAAGTCCACCTGTTATGTATTCATGTTTGTACCTTTAAATATTTGAGCGGGAAATCAGCACGTTGCTGATTGGACGAAGCCTCCAGTAGAACTGTATAAAAGGAGAGGTTTTTCCCCAGCCTGTTGCTGGGTTCACCCTATATTAAAGAGCTGTTGTCACTACCCTGGTCTCCAGCCTCATTACTTCCCGAACTTAACATTGGCGACGAAGGTGGGATTCTGAGGCTAAGGAGAACCAGAACCGAGCTGAAGCACGATAGACCCGAACCCAGCAAACTCAGGGCAGAAAAGCGGAGATGGCCAGTTACACTCCGCCCGCACCGTTTGACCCGGCTAAGGAGAAATGGGGAACATATATGACCCGTTTCGAAAGCTTTCTAGAAGCCAACGAACTGCAAGGAGTTCCAGATAACCGAAAAAGGGCTTATTTCTTAAGCCACTGTGGTCCGGAAGTCATTGATATCGCGGAAGCCCTGGCAGAGCCAACGCCGTTGCAGTCGGTGGCATGGCCAACTCTACAGACTTTACTAAAAAACCACGCCGCTGCGCCGTCCAAATACGTGCGGTTTGGTCGAGGCGAAGGCAGATGGAGGCGAAACCATCGGTGACTACATGGCCGCCTAAGAAAAGCGTCAAGGACTGTGGATACGCGACCTGACGAGGTACTCCTCGAGCAACTCATCCGAGGCGTCAAAGACATCCGTTTGCGGCGACGGCTGCTAGCAAAGAGCAACCTAACGCTGGCCACCGCTCTGGACGAAGCCAGAGCACATGAAATGTCCACCCAAGCGGCGGAGACACTGCAGAAGCCTGTCCCACCTAAGGCGAGCGCGAAGGCAACCCCGGTGCACCAGGAGGAGGTGCAGACCGAATCCGACGGTGAAGATGAGGAAGGGGTCTGCCGAACCGAGAAACGCGACAAAGGGGACAGAGATGAATGCGGGAGCTGCGGTGGTCAACACCAGCGGCAACGCTGCAAATTTAAGGACGCGACCTGCCGGCGGTGTGGGAAGAAAGGCCACCTAGCTCAAGTTTGTCGAGCGGCCCAACCTTCCCGCCGAAAATTCAAATCGGCCAATCAGAGCGCGGAATCGGCAAGGCGACCCGCGATTGGCTCAAACAAAAAAGGCGCGGATTCCAACCAAACAACTGTGGTCATAGGCCGCGCCTCGACCCGAGTGGAGAAGAAGATCTTCACCAAACCAAAAATAGAGGGAGTTCGGTGCCGGCTTGAAGTAGACACGGGATCAGCGATCACCATCATGTCCTGGGACACTTTGGTGAAGTCACTGCCGTCTGTCGCGAAGCGCCACCTGCAAGCACAACGGCTACGAGTCCACGACTACCAGGGGAATCGCATCCCTGTTCGAGGGACCACCTCCGTCCGAGTCGAGTACGGTCCACACAAGAAGACCCTGCCCATCACGATCGTCGAAGGAACTCTGCCCAGTCTTTTGGGACTAGACTGGTTTCGTGCCCTGGGCATGGGAGTGACTGGCATCTACAAGAGTGACTGTAACCTGAAAGACATTCTCTTTAACGAGTTCGAAGATGTCTTCAAGGACTGCCTGGGCAAGTACAAGGGGACCCCCATTTCCTTCAACTTAGATCCCCAAGTAGCCCCCATTAGGCTTAAGGCGAGGAGAGTCCCTTTTGCCCTAAAACCAAAAATCGATAAAGAGCTGGACAAGCTCATAAGTCAGGGAATTTTGGTGCCAGTCGATCACGCAAAGTGGGAGACGCCAATCGTCACCCCAATAAAGCAGGACGGGTCAATTAGAATTTGCGCTGACTACAAGGCGACGCTGAACAAAGCCTTACAGAAAAGCGCTTACCCGGTTCCCGTGGTGCAACACTTATTGCACTCCTTGGGGCAAGGGCAAGTCTTTGCAAAGTTAGACTTGGCCCAAGCCTACCAACAACTGCCCGTAGACGCCCGCACAGCCGAAGCCCAAACGATTGTAACGCACAGGGGGGCTTTCAAGTGCACCCGATTGCAATTTGGGGTTAGTGTGGCACCAGGGCTGTTCCAAAACCTAATGGAACGACTACTGCAGGGGCTCCCAGGGGTAGTTCCCTACTTCGATGATGTCCTAATTTCAGGGGAAAACATGGAGGAATTGGGGGAGCGGTTAAGAAAGGTTTTGGGCATTTTCCGGACAGCCGGATTAAAAGTCAAGGCAAACAAATGCCAGATAGGGGTCGAATCCGTCGATTTCTTGGGCTACCGGATAGACAAGAAAGGAATTCACCCCACTGAGAGCAAGGTTAAGGCAATTAGGAAGGCTCCAGCGCCCAAAAACAAAGCAGAGCTGCAGGCATTCCTGGGATTGGTAAATTTTTACGCGGTCTTTTTAAAGAACAAAGCAACCGTTGCGGAACCGCTGCATAGGCTCTTAGGAAAAAATACTGTTTGGTCTTGGGGAAAGTCGGAAAATAGGGCTTTTGAAGCAGTAAAGAACCTGCTCTCAAGTGATAGCCTGCTCATCCAATATCACAACTCATTACCCCTAGTGCTGGTATGCGATGCCTCCCCTTATGGGGTGGGGGCTGTACTCAGCCATAGACTCCCAAACGGCACAGAAGCCCCTATAGCTTTTTACTCTAGAACGTTGTCCTCCCCAGAGAGAAACTACAGCCAGCTAGATAAAGAAGCACTAGCCATTGTGTCAGGGGTTAAAAAATTCCACGAGTATGTCTTTGGGCGGAATTTTGAAATCGTGACTGACCACAGACCACTACTAGGAATACTGGCTGGCGACCGCCCAACGCCTGTGGCACTTTCGCCACGACTGACCCGATGGACTATATTCCTAGCCGCTTATTCGTACAAGCTGCAGCATCGACCAGGAAAAGAAGTGGGGCATGCAGACGCGTTAAGCCGATGCCCACTACCAGGGGCAACCGACGACCCCACTCCGGGGACGCCCATTCTACTTATTGACTCTTGGGACTCTGGCCCAGTCACATCTAAGGAAGTGGCTCGGGCATCATATCGGGACATTGTGTTAAGGACTGTACTCGGTTGGGTTCAGAGGGGGTGGCCCGCTGCGCCGGGCGAACGGTTCAAAGAATTTGTTAAAAAACGAGATGAGCTCTCGGCTCAGGGGGGGTGCCTGTTATGGGGTGATCGTGTAGTAATTCCTGACAAATTAAGGGGAAAGGTATTGGACCTCCTCCACGAGGGTCACCCAGGGATCGTAAGGATGAAGGGGTTAGCTAGAAGCTATGTGTGGTGGCCACTCATGGACGCAGAGATTGCTGAGAGGGTAGGGAAATGCCAGGCTTGCCAAGAGTCCAGACCTCTACCCCCAACGGCCCCAGTCAGGGAATGGGAAAAGCCCCAAGGGCCCTGGTCAAGAATCCACATTGATTTTGCTGGCCCCTTCCACGGCCAAACGTTCCTAGTGGTTGTTGATGCATTCTCCAAATGGTTGGAGATCATACTTATGAAATCCACTACGGCCGAAGCAGTAATCGCAGCCCTGCGCCACCTATTTGCAACTCATGGGTTGCCGGACACTCTGGTGTCCGACAATGGGCCTCAATTCACGGCAGCCCAGTTTGAAGAATACCTGGCAGAGGAGGGCATCCGACATGCCCTCTCTGCGCCTTTCCACCCTGCGTCGAATGGCCTTGCAGAGCGTTCCGTCCGGAGCGCTAAGGAGGCATTGTCCAGGCTCAAGCCAGGTGACTGGCAAACAAAAATAGACTTTTTCCTAGCCGTCCAGCACAGAACCCCAAGCACGGCCACCGGGAAAAGCCCAGCCGAATTACTAATGGGACGGAAACTCCGGTGCCCACTAGACCGTTTGAATCCCCATTACACACCAGAGGGTTACAAGGGGGAACTAGAAAAGACAAGGGAAATGAGCATAGGCGACCGGGTGTGGGCCCGAAACTATGGGGACGGCCCTAGTTGGTTCGCAGGACAAATAATAAAGATAACCGGCCCAAAATCGTATGTGGTAGAGCTACCAGACAACCGAGTGTGGAGGCGCCACATAGATCAGTTAAGGAAACGAATAACTGATCAAACCGAACCAAATGAAACAGATCATGACCAATACCAATTTGAATTCACAGCTGACAATGACCCGGGGGAGGCGCAAGACTTAGCTGAGGTCCCAGAGTTCCAGCGACGCCATCAGGTTCGAGGAAACAGCAGGGACAGTTTCAAAAATAATCCAAGGCGGATGGCCAAGAAAAAGAGGCGGCGAATAATCCGGAGCCCGTTGACCCAGAGAAAGAGCTGCGAGGAGAAGACAGCCCCCCCGACCAGCTCAAAACACCACCCAGAACTGAACCGCGCAGGTCAGAAAGAACTAGGAGACGCCCAGGTTATTTGCGTGACTACGTCGAAAAATAACATGTAAATAAATATGTAAATAGAGGCAAAGTGCTTTCTGGGAGGGGAGGAGTGTTATGTATTCATGTTTGTACCTTTAAATATTTGAGCGGGAAATCAGCACGTTGCTGATTGGACGAAGCCTCCAGCAGAACTGTATAAAAGGAGAGGTTTTTCCCCCAGCCTGTTGCTGGGTTCACCCTATATTAAAGAGCTGTTGTCACTACCCTGGTCTCCAGCCTCGTTACTTCCAGAACTTAACACCACCCATTATAAAGTTGCCATGACTGAAAAAAAAAAAAAAAAAACCAACTTAGGAGTTGTCACCAAAGGACACTCCTTTTAGTGTTCTTTTTAAAATGGAAGAGGAGACAGCCTACCTTCCTACTTTTCATTTCTCTAAATTTCCAGTATGGGGAAACTTAAAGAGAAACTCGTAGGGGGAAAAAAAATCTTAAAGGAGAATGGCCTTCCCGAAATGTGGTAAAGTCATGCTACTTTGAAAGAGAACAGTGGACAAGGGGTACTAAGAAAGCATATTTGCATACCGAGCAAATAGATCAAAATCTCTTTCCGCTTATGACTGTATGACTGTAACTTTTGTTACTTATCATTAAGTGTTCAATTATACCCTATGACCACCATTTGTCTTTTAAATGTTAAATGTTGTACCTTGATGAAGGTATCTTTTCTTTTATGTACACTGAGAGCTTATGCACCAAGACAAATTCCTTGTGTGTCCAATCACACTTGGCCAATAAAAAATTCTATTCTATTCTATTCTATTCTATTCTATTCTATTCTATTCTATTCTGAACATCTTTTCTTTTTTTTTTTTTTTTTTTTTTTTTTTATTGAAAGAGTTTTAAAAAAAACAAAAACATTTTCCCCCTTTTTTCCCCCTCCCTCCCAAAAAAAAAAAAAAACAAAACATCCCCCTCCCTCCCCCACCCCCGGCTTCCCGGGTCAATCACAAGGTAAAGTCCAATCCAAATAACCACATCCAAAGCTTTTCGTCTCCCAACCCCTCCCATTACATAAAATAACTTTCTAATTATTCAAAGGCAATCTGATATTTCTTAATCTGATATCTGTTTTGTAGATAATCAATCCATTTTTCCATTCAATTAAATATCTTTCCTCGTATTGTCTTTTAAAACGCTGAGATTTTAGCCATCTCAGCCAAGTTAATAACTTTCAATATCCATTCTTCTATTGTAGGTATCTCTTCTTTCTTCCAGTATTGTCCAATCAACAGTCTTGCTGCTGTTATTAAGTTCAAAATCAGTTTAGTCTCAATCCCTGTACAATCCATTATAATTCCCAAAAGGAAAAATTGTGGCAGGAACTTTATCTTCTTCTTCAGTACATTTTGAATAATCCACCAAATTCTTATCCAAAAGACCTTAATTTTCTTGCAAGTCCACCAAATATGAAAATATGTAGCATCATCACAATCACACCTCCAACATTTCGCTTGGATATTAGGATACATACATGATAATTTTTTGGGATCTAAATGCCATCTATAAAACATCTTATAAAAATTTTCCTTAAATTCTGTGCTTGTGTAAACTTAACATTTCTAACCCAAATTTTCTCCCATGTTTCCAACATTATTGGTTCCTGAATATTCTGTGCCCATTTTATCATACAATCCTTTACCAAATCCTTTTCCGAATCTATTTCAAGCAACACATTATACAATCTCTTTATATGCTCGTGGGTCTGATTTCTAATTTGCTTTATTAAATTTTCCTCGCTTTGCATTATACCAATTTTTTGATCTTCTTTCCATCTAGCACTTATTTGCCCATATTGAAACCAAGTATAATTCCTCCCTTCTTCATTTAATACCTGTAATGATTTTAATTGCAATCTACCTCCTTCAGCATACAAAAGTTCTTTATATGTAATCATTTCCTGTTTCTGTTCTATATTTATATTCTCTATTGCATGTCTACGGCTCGCCATATAGGAATCTTATAATCTAATTTATAGGAATATTTATTCCAGACCATAAAGAGCACTTCTCAACACATGATTCTTAAAAGCCCTATCCACTTTTTCCATAAAATAAGTCGCATGCCATCCATATAACAAGTCATAACCTTCTATATTCAAAATTCTTTCCTCTGTTAAGTTAAACCAGTCACTTATTACTGAGAGGTTACTGCTTCATAATATAGTTTAAAATTAGGCATTCTTAAACCACCTCTTTCCGTGAATCCTGTATTATTTTCATTTTAACCTCGCCTTTTACCCTGCCATATAAATTTATTAATCCCACTCTGCCAATCTTCCAAATTTTATCCTTTTTAATTATAGGTATCATCTGGAACAGAAACAAAATCTAGGTAACACATTCATTTTAATAGCTAATCCTTCCCAATAGGGATAACTGCAATTTCTTCCAGCCATTCATATCATTCTGAACTTTTGCCATAGCAAGTCATAATTATTCTTATAAAGTTTCTTGTTCGATGAGCTAATATAGACCCTAAATATTTAACCTTTTTACTACCTCAAATCCTGTCATTTCCTCTAGTTTTTGTTTCTGTTGTATAGACATATTTTTAATTATCACTTTTGTTTTTTCTGATTTATTTTAAATCCTGATACCTTTCCATATTTATCAATTACTTCCAACAAAATCTACTTGAATTTATAGGATTCATTAACGTAACCACTACATCATCTGCAAAAGCTCTAACTTTGTACTCATATTGTCTAATCTTAATTCCTCTATTTTCATTAATTCTCGTATTTTATCTAATAATGGTTCCAGAGTCAAAACAAACAATAATGGTGATAAGGACATCCCTGTCTTGTTCCTTCGCAATCTTAATAACTTCTGTCAAACTACCATTTACTATAATCTGTGCTGTTTGCTCTCCATAAATCGCTTTAATTATTCTAATAAAACAGTCTCCAAATTGCATTTTCTCTATTAATTTAAATAAAAATCCCAATGCAATCGATCAAAGGCTTTCTCTGCATCCAAAAATAAGTGCCGCTGAAGTATTCTTCTTTCCAAATATTCCAATATATTAATAATCTGTCTAACATTATTCCTCATCTGCCTCCCTTTTATAAAACCAGATTGATCAGTATGAATTCTTTGTTGTAAAACTAACATTAATCTATTTGCTATTATTTTTACAAAATCTTATAATCATTATTTAAAAGTGAAATCGGCCTATAGTTACCAGGTTTAGAGCAGTCTTGCTCCTCTTTCGTATCAGTGAAATAAAAGATGTTTTCCATGACGGGGTATTCCACTCCTAATTGTATCTGATTAAATAATTCTTTAAGTGGGCCTAATATTTCATCCTGTGTTTTTATAATAAGTTGCTGTAAGACCATCTGTACCAGGGTTTTCCCATTTTAATTGTTTAATTGCCTCCACTATTTCTCCAGTAGCTATCGGCCGGTTCAGCTCCTCCTCTGTTCTAATGTTAGAATATTCACCTTATAATCTTTCAAATAATCATAAATATCCCTATCCAATATTTTGTCTTTTGCATATAGTGCAGTATAAAATTCTGAGAATGCCTTTTAATTTTATCCTGTTGATATGTCTCTTTACCTTTATATTCTATTTTTGTATGACACGTGCTTTCTGTTTCTTCCTTAAATTATATGCCAACCATCTCCCAGGTTTATTTGCATTACAAAAGTATTATGTTTAGCATATTGTATATTCGTTGCCACCTGGTCTGCCATTAACATATTAAATTG